>NW_028327172.1:162826492-163137855 GCF_987537825.1 Furipterus horrens | reverse complement strand
TATCCAGAAAGATGGGATTTGGCATCGTTGTCAAATTCTGCAAAGGGATCACCATTGAATTTACTAATTTAGAGGCTGTTACTTAAAAAGTATGTATCATTTAATTGGATGTTGGGAGTGAAACCTAGATCGTTCTGAGCGCATTAGTTGAATTCAGCTTTAACTAGTGACACTGTTACTGTAGCCGACTACTCTAGTTCTTTTTGTTTTCTTTTAGTTCTTCGAACATATCGTGCTTTTCCATCTTGGGACCCTTAGGCTATGCTGTCTCCTTCCCTAAAATGTGCTCTAGCTCTTTCTATGGTTGGCACCAGTTCATTCAGATCTTGGCTTTATTGTAACCTGTGAGATGTATTCCCTAACAATTTATCAAAAAGGATCCTTTCTATTATTATGTATTTGTTTCATGTATCACAATTTGGAATTATGCATTTATTTATCAGTGTACTTGTTTACTGTCACTCTCTCCCACTAGTTATGACTCCACAAACGGAGGATTTGTGTCTATTTGGTTCATTATAAGTCTAGACCCCCCCCCAACCCCCAACATAGTACCTTGAACACAGAAGTTGCCCAGTAAATACTGTTGCATGTTTCAATGAATGAACATCTCCTGTTTATGTGGGTAGTACTGAAAAGTTTGTTTTCTTTTTTTTTTTTTTTTCATCTTGTTCAATCATGTTCACTTTATTATTGATAAAATTTCTTTTTCTTTTTTTTTTTAATATTTTTTATTGATTATATTGTTACAACAGTTCCAATTTTCTCCCCCTTGTTCCCCTCCCCCCAGCACCCCCCTCCCCCAGCAATCCCCCCAAGTCCATACCCCTGGTTCGTAAAAATTAACTATCCCCCCCCTCTCAAATATTAGGACCCTTTGTAATCTTGTAAAGGACAATGGGCGAAGGTCTCAAGCTCCTCTAGCTGCTTCAGGCTGGACATGGTCGTCGTCCTACCTACCCTTGGGTCCAGAAAACCCTAATAAGAGTGGGGGTGTGGAGGGGAGGGTGGCCTTCCCACATGGGGAAGGATCGTGCAGACTCCAGGTCAGTTGGCTGCCTCCGGTCAACGGCGTGCTTGGTTCAACAGGCTGGTGTCCTTGTTGTGTTTCAGTCATTCCTCCCCGAGTTTGTTCCTCCTGGATTGTCTCCTTAACAGGAGCGAGCTGAGAACACTTCCTACTCCGCGGCCATCTTCACTTTTCTTCGAAAAGTTTGTTTTCTTGAAAGTAATCAATCTTTGAGAAATGGACGGCGAGAAAAACAAGTTCAGAAAAAGCCACAGCTTAAAAAAGTTTAGAGTTGCCTCTTCCTGGAAGTGTCACATGTTTAGTAAACATGCATTTTTTTTTCACATTACAAATAACATCTTTAGTATATTTAGAAATAAAGGTGCCTACTTTTATGGTTCTTTGAATATTGCTAAGGTGTTTTATTTTCCTTATTGATTCAATCAAGAGGACTTTAAGATTGAGCTAAAAGGGGGAAGAGTGCTTGATAAAACTATAAGGGATGGAAAATAAAAATGACAGTCCTGTAAAGAAGTGTACAATCAAATGAAAAAGACTATCAAGTAAATAACATCTTGTTACCCACAGCAGAGTAAAGGAGATTGTAATAGAGATAAAGGGGTCAGAATACAACCAATGAATACAAGTGGAGAAGAGAATTAGAACTATTTGTCAGTGAAATAGGTAGTCTTATTAGGTAGTTTGCTTTTATTCTGAGTGTTTAAAGAAAGGACAATAACTTCAGAAGGGATTTCTTCCTTTGTATGAAGATGGGGCAGGATCTCTCATTTCCTCCCACTTTTAAGATTCTTTGAGATTAAACATGGGGAGAGAAACATACATAGTATATATAGATGGATGGGAAAAAGACTTTTCCTATTTTTCCTCTTGAAATATATGTATGTGTAGATATCACAGACATAAATGTGTATTTTTCTCTTTATTAACATTGTATAACAGAAACAATGCTTCTTTATAAAAAGGCTCAGAAATACTAAAATGCTTTTCTTATGTAAGATCTTTTTAAAGATTACCAAAGGAAGATTTGATTATATCAGAAAATCTAAATGGAGGAGGGCTACTGCAGTGGCATTAAAGTACAGTGGAATATAATTGACCTTTGACATTTGTAAGGGATATCATTATAGCATATAATTTACTTTTAAAATAAGAATATCACTTTCCTTCTGTTTTTATGTATTAAATGAGACCCATAAAGCCAGTTAGGATGGAAGTGGTAGGCAAGGCTTAATAGCCCTGATAGCCTCCTGCATATCAATTCTAAAGCATAAGCAATTTAAGCTTTTGGCTGAGCTATATAAATCATTACGTAGAAGAAAAGGTGCTTTTTTAAAAAATTTTATTTGTTTATTTTTAGAGAGATGGGAAAGGAGAAAGAGAGGGAGAGAAACATCACCGTGTGGTTGCCTCTCACTTGCGCCCCCAACTGGGGACCTGACATGCAACCTAGTTATGTGCCCTGCCTGGGAATCGAACCAGCGACACTTGGCTTGCAGGCTGACGCTCAATCCACTGAGCCACAGCAGCCAGGGGAAAGGGTGCTTTTAAGTACTTAAGATGGTCCCTGTTAAATCCTTAAGTGCTATTTTCCTTATTCTTTGCCTGGTTGTCTTCTGTTCATTTCAGTGTTTCAGTTTAAATGTCATGTTTCGTAGAAGAGGTCCCAGAACAATAAAGTAGAATTACATTTTTCTATCTTGCTACTGCACACAAAGTACCCATTTACATGTTGAAGCTTTGTTGTCATATATACTAAGAAAACCTCACTTAAGTATGGAAATGTTAAGAAAAACCATCATGCCTTTGACACAATATGCCTCTAGTTGTACAGTTAGATCTAACTATATATTATTAACCACAGTCTGATAATTTTATATATGTATTGTTTTTACAGACAAATGTATTTTCTGAAACTGAACCATGAGTCTAGCACTCGATGATCTGCTTATTTGCTGCCGTCAACTAGGACATGATAAAGCTACGGAACGAAGGGTAGTAAATTACTTTTAATCTTTCCTTGAAATCAGTGTGTGATTAATAACAACCCATTATTATGTTCTTTTTTCATTTTCAGAAAGAAGTTGAAAACTTTAAGCGTCTGATTCGGAATCCTGAAACCATTCAATATTTAGATAGACATTCAGATTCCAAACAAGGGAAATACTTGAATTGGGATGCTGTTTTTAGGT
Source organism: Furipterus horrens (assembly GCF_987537825.1). Lineage (NCBI taxonomy): Eukaryota > Metazoa > Chordata > Mammalia > Chiroptera > Furipteridae > Furipterus > Furipterus horrens. The sequence continues at coordinate 163,134,636 of NW_028327172.1, read as the reverse complement.
ATTCCATTCTAATTTTTTTTTTTTACTGTATTTTTTTTCATTTTTATTTCTGTTGTGATTTTTTTTGGTGTGTATTTAGGTCTTATTTATCTTTGTCTCCTATATAACATTTTGCCTTGCATATGAAGTTGGCACTTACTAAAAGATGTTTACATAATAGACAAAGTTAATTTTAAATAGTTTGTTTAATAAAATGTCTTAGGCAAATTTCCACTTCAGATTAGAGAGAATTCCTTTCATAACAGTTAGTTCATAAGACTTAATTTTAAATTAGAGAATAAAGTTAAGTTATAACAAGTGCTTTATTACTACTTTGACATCTTTTTTTCTTTTTAATTCTCAGCAATGAATATACTTACTGATTATATAATATATATTATATAACATTGCTATATTGCCTCCCGTTCACTCCCTGACTGGGGATCAAACCCCCAACTTTTTGTGTGTCTGTGTGTCTATGGGACGATGCTCCAAACAACTGAGCCACCTGTGCAGGGCCTGATATCTTTAAATATTGCTTTAAGTAACTGCCAGATACTAAATTATAATACAAAAATAAAAGGAATTTTAGAGTAATTCTATATGAATGAAGTTTAAAAAAATTCAGGTATTGAAAAGATACAATTGGTTGTTGGATTGGTGTGACAAACAGAATTGATGCATTTTTTTTACCTTAAGACAGTTTTCAACTATTAAGTCCATTTATAGCTAGAAATATATTGTAAGTCTTAGGAAAGATGAATAAAATATTCAAGTAGAAAACTTGAAATATTTGTAGTCAAGAGGAAGTATGACTATTTACTTGTTTTTTGGTCTTTAGAACAGATAGTCTATTTTATTTTTATCTCTTATTTGGTACCAGATTGACTATTAAGATTTCAGTGTGGATAACATGAAAAACGCATGCCATTTTTTTGGTTACATAAGTTTATTTCATATATCACAAATATAGTTATTGTCTAAATGTGAATATTCTTTTGCATGAACTCATCAGGTGGGCCAAATATGCACCTGTCACTACCAAGTAATCATGAATATTTTATAGGAAGGCTTTATTTAAATGCTAGAAACATTTCCAGATGCCTAAGAAAGAGAGAGGTCATGCACAGAATAACAAGAATAGGTGACAGAGAATTGAGAGCCCCTAATAGTACCACAAACTTTTAATGATAAAATGAGAAAGCAGGTAGTGAAGCAATATGAAATCATGGAAGTTACAGATTAAAGAGTTTTGCAGACCAGACTCTAAATTGGTATTGTAGGGGCTTAGGCCTCGAATGAGAAATTTGTTTCATTTTTTTGTAATTGAAGCACCATGGTTTAAAAGATGCTCTCTATGATGGCACGAAGGGCTTTTTGAAACTATTATAGTAAGTTAAGCATTTTGTGAGTTTCTTAAATTCCATTTTGTTTTCATGAAGATTTTTACAGAAATATATTCAGAAAGAAACAGAATGTCTGAAAACAGCAAGATCAAATGTGTCTGCCTCAACACAAGCCACCAGGCAAAAAAAAATGCAAGAAATCAGTAGCTTGGTCAAATACTTCATCAAATGTGCAAATAAAAGTAAGTGCTATGTTATTTATTATAAATAATTTGCTTAACAGTTAATTGTCTCATGAGTTGGGTCTAAATATGATGACATCAAAGTTAAGTGCTAACTTCAATATCTAGTACATAAACCGATTTTTAATATTTAGGTAAAGATATTTGGAGGAATTTATGTAAGCATGGAATGATATAATCTTCAGGTTAAAAGGATTAAAATTATTACTTCAACACCTGCTCTCCTTGGACTGCCTATTTATGTCCTTAGCACTTAGATAGCTGTATGGTTAAACATTTTTTGAGGCTTTCTTTACTATCTTTGAATAGCATAATAGTAGTGAAAACTTGTCTACTTTTGTACCTGTTTCTGCTGTCTGAAATAATATAGAAAAATTCTAATCATTTTTTTCTTTAAGATCTATGAAGTCCGTCATTATATTTCCCTTACGTCCCCTTTTCTGTGCTAAACAGACCTTCTTCTACTTCCTTCAGTGCATGTGAATGTTGCTGTCTTCTGAATATTCTTCAGTTTAATTCTACCTCTCTTAAAATATGGGACTCAATCTTACAGGTATGTTATGATTGGTACAGAGTAGAACAGGACTTGACATCTCTTGTTCTATACTTTTACTAGTTCTAAAATCACATTAGCTTTCTTGGTAATCAAAACCCATATGTATATATATATATTTAAGTATATTATATTGATTATTCTGTTACAGTTGTCCCAATTTTTTTTCCCTTTGCTTCCCTCCGCCCAGTACCTTCCTTCCCTTCAGCAATCCCATCCCCCTTAGTTCATGTCCATGTGTTGTGCCTATAGGTTCTTTGGCTTTTCCCTTTCCTGTACTATTCTAAACTTCCCTGTCTGTTTTATACCTACCAGTTATGCTTCTTGATCCCTGTACCATTTCCCCATTTCTCCCCCTTTCCATTCCCAGCCAATAACCCCCCAGATGATCCCATACCTATGATTCTGTCCCTATTCTGGTTGCTTGCTTAGTTTGTTTTTGCTTTTATTTTTTAGATTCTATAGTTGATAGTTGTAAGTTGTAAATTTGTTGTCATTTTAATGTTCATAGTTTTCATTATCTTAAATAAGCCTCTTTAACATTTCATATTATAATGGCTTTGTGATGATGAACTCTTTTAGCTTTACTTGCCTGGGAAGCACTTTATCTGTCCTTCTATTCTAAATGATAGCTTTGCTGGATAAAGTATCTTGGTAATAGGTCTTTGCCTTCCCTCACTTTGAATACTTCTTGCCCGTCCCTTCTTGCCTACAAAGTTTCTTTTGAGAAATCATCTGATAGTTGCCGAGACCTGCGTACCTCGATGTCAAAAGTAAGGTACCTGAGAAGGGGGCAACGTGGAGATTAATAGAAAAAACACAGACACAAGATTAATGCAAAGCGGGGGACCAGATGGTCCATTGCCCTCAGATGGAGAGACAGTGATACCAGCCTGAGTCCACCAGGTTTATTTACAATGTTCTTTTACATCAGCTACTGACATCAGCAGTCTTGAGGTAAAACTAACAAGTGAAACTTCTAAGAAACAAACTGATGAGAAACTCCTGAGAAAGCTGTAGGTGGAGTGTTCTTAGATATCTTGCAAGTAGCTCTTGCTCTAATCTAATAGTCAGGATGTTCCCTGCTCCTGCTGTGTTTCCAGCCCCCAGGGCTCCAGCTTTCTTTATCAAAAGGCTGCATGTTGCAGATATATTCAGTCAGGCAAGACTTGCAAATACCTGACCCTCAACAAATGTAGACAATCAGGCAAGACCTTGCAAATACCTGATCCTGGCCAAGCAAATTGGCCTTCCTTTTGTAACTTCAGCTTTCACGATCCCCTTCAGATAGTCTTATGGGAATTCCTTTGTAGTTAACTTTGCTTTTCTCTCGCTGCTTTTAAGATTCTCTCTTTATTTTTAACCTTTGGCCTTTTAACTATGGTATGTCTTGGTGTGGTCCTCTTTGAGTCTAGCTTGTTTGGGACTCTGTTTGTCCTGGACATGTATGTCTGTTTTCTTCACCAAATTTGGGAAGTTTTCCTTCATTATTTTTTCACATAAGTTTTCGTTATTTTGCTCTTCCTCTTCTCCTTCTGGCACACCTATGATTGGAATGTTGGCACGTTTAAAGTAGTCCCAGAGGTTCCTAAGCCTCTCATTTTGTTCAATTCTTGTTTCTTCATTCTGTACTGGTTGACTGTTTATTTTTTCCTTTTGTTCCAAATCATTGATTTGAACCTCAGATTTCTTCACCATTGGTTTTGTGTGGATTTTTTTTTTGTTTCACATAGCATAGTCTTAATTTCTTCCCATATTTGTGTGTCGTACTTAATCTTGTCTGTCAAGTCAGTAAGCATCTTTATCACCAGTGTTTTGAACTCTGCATCTGTGAGGTTGGCTATCACCTCGTTGCTTACTTCTCCTACTGGAACCTTGATCTTCTCTCTATTTTGGGTCATACTTCTCTGCCTTCTCATTTTGGCCGCCTCCTGTGTGGGACAACCTGTTTCACCACATTGTGGCACTGTATTTGAGGGAGGGGTCTGAGAAGGAACAATGGCACTTGCTCAGAACTCTCCCCTTTTCTAGGCACTTCTCCAGCATCCTATATGGGAGTGGCACCCTTCTAGCTGTTGCCCTGGTTATGGTTCTTAGAGGGGGTGGGTTTGCAGACGTTATAGGACTGGGGGGGCCTCTAACGAAATGGACTCCACTGAGAGACAGGCAGTTTATTTTACAGCCTCAACTCCCACTGGTTTTCATAGTCAAAAGCAATGAGGCTTTATTTTCCCCGGCGCTGGATCCATGAGCTGCATGGCTTGTTCTGTAGCTGGGATCATTCCCCAGGTGTGCCTCCCAACTTTTATAATGTGTGACTGCTCTTTCCGCTGACTTGCCACAGCCACAGGCTTGCTGCTGCCCTGCTGCCGCCACCACCACCACCACACCCTGTCCTCTCTACCCCTCCTACCTGTCTTGCTGAGTATTGCTCTTTTATATCTTTGTTTGTTGGACTTCCATGCAATTAAATTTTCTGGTAGTTTTGGTTGTTTTTAGTTTTGAAGTAGTTGTATTTCTTCTTTTTCTTTTTTTCTGTTTAAAGGGTTTCGTTTATTTTTAGATAGAGGGGAAGGGAGAATGGGAAAGAAACATCAATGTGTGGTTGCCTGTCACGCACCCCCAAATGGGGACCTAGTCTGCAACCCAGGCATATTATCCACTGGGAATAGAACCAGTGACACCGTGGCTTGCAGGCTGGCACTCAATCCACTGAGCCACACCAGCCAGGGCATTGTATTTCTTCTTATTGTTCTGGAGGGTGATGAAGCGTGTCTATGCGTCCATCTTGGCCAGAAGTCAAAACCCATATTCTTAACTAACATTGTGCTTACTCTTAATTTTTTTTTAAATACCAAAGAAATTGCTTTTTGCTTCTCATGAGCCATATATCTCCTATTGAACTTGCACAGTTGATAGTTTGAAGAGTTTATATATTTGAACCAACATGCAGGATCCTACTAGGCTTTATGTAAGGAAATGGGGTTCACACAGTGCTAAAAAATCAGAATCAGAATTGTTTGTTTAGGGATTCTTGGAGTCACACTTTGTTTACTCTTCACAGATAAGGATGTGGCTTTGTGATACCAAGTTTAGTTTAAGAATCAGAAGAGCCCAATGTTGGTAAACATTAAGTAGAAGGACATAGGTTATTAATGAATGGTATTTCAGAATGGAGGTATAAGACTTGAATCCAAAAAACATGGTTTTGCAAAAAAAAATTTCTATCTCCTCTGAGACGCCAGTTTGTATAGATAGTTATAGGTCTTGTCAAGGACTCCAGCATAGATAAAGGGAAGCGCCACTGAAATATTCTGTACCTGTGTTTGCCCTGTATGATGACCTTGCATCCATTAATATTTGTATTGGCTACTAACATTGGGTTACTGATAGATCTTTATGTGTGCCCATTTGTAGACCACTAGAAAAGTTTGCAGCTTTAAATTTTGCTTTATAATGAAAAAAGAAAACTTAATTGCATAATTAACATAGGAGATCATCTTTAAAAAATACATGAAGGTATCAGTATGTTGGCCTACAGGAATGAGTGGATGAAATCATCAGTGTATAATCATTTAAATGGTTAAAAATTGCTATTTTTATTTAAGGCTTTGTTTTCTTTCAAGTTTGACTTTATAACTTAATATAAACATCTTTCATCTTAAAGCAGAACCTGGGTGCTGTTACCATATCATCTTCTTCGGTTGCTTTTCTCAAAGGGTGGGAGAGCTGATGGGAATTTAAACACAGGTTCAGACTTTGCCAAACTGGCTTGACGTTGGTAACCAGCGTATGGTGAAAGAAACAGATTAAAGAAAAACACAGGCAGCTGGTAAGGAACCAGTAGGCAAACATTGTTCATTTTTCGATGTAGGCATTTGTCAACTCTGTACAATGTATAGACATTCTAGAGAATAGAAAATCTTGCTGGGAAAAATGTTAAGTTCCATGCTGTTCCTTAAAGTCATTGCAGGCAACATAGGTATCCTTTTGAGGCAGGTTCTTTAGAAAAGAATGTCAGTGTTATTCTGTGTGTGTGTGTGTGTGTGTGTGAGTGTGTGTGTGTGTGTGTGTGGTTTTTATTTGCATCTCTGATGGCTAGTGATGTTGAGCATTCTTTCATATGTCTATGGACCCTCTGTATGTCCTCTTTAGAGAAGTGTTTGTTAAGGTCCTTTGCCCATTTTTTAATTGGAGTGTCGGTCTTCTTGGTGTTGAGTCATATAAGTTCTTTATATATTTTGGAGATCAATCCCTTGTCTGAGGTATCATTGGCAAATATATATTTTCCCATATGGTTGGTTCCCTTTTCATCTTGCTGATATTTTCTTTTACTGAGCAGAAACTCTTTAGTTTGATGTAGTCGCATTTGTTTATTCTTTCCCTTATTTCCCTTGCCTTAGGAGATATATCAGTGAAAATGTTGCTACGTGGGATATCTGAAATTTTCCTGCCTACTTTTTCCTCTAGGACTTTTATGGTGCCATGGCTTACATTTAAGTCTTTGATCCATCTTGAGTTTATGCTGGTGTATGGTGTAAGTCAGTGTTATTCTTGAAGCACTTCTCAAATTTGGTAGAGAAAGGAATTATATTGGGATTAAGGCCACAGGGAAATATTTCATTCTGATATTAATTTATGCAGTTATTTAACAAATATTTATTAACCATCTACTATTAGACAGTAACTTGGTTATTTAGTTGGGATATAGAGATTAAGTCCTTTCCATAAGAAGGCAGTAATAAAAATATAACCTGCTATAGATAAGAAAATGTTATCAGGACTCCCAAGAAAAAGGTGCACAGGGTGTTAGAGCAAAGGAACATATGACTATGTATTTGATCATTGACCAGATGCCTAAAATTATGATATAAGCCTTAAGTAAAAATGACTTTCCAACTTCTGGCCAAAATGGAAGCATAGGTAGACATGCTTTGTCTCCTCGTACAGACATTACATGGATCACAACTAACCTCAAAGCAGTAAACAAGCAGAACTGCCAGAAAATATACCTGTATGGAACTCTGACATCCAAGGTTTTAAAGAAGAAAGATTCATCCAGACAAGTAGGAGAGGCAGAGACGGGAACTGGGGTGGAGAGGACGCAGTGTGGCAGAGTTGGCAACGTGACAGCATCAAGGCAGTGGTAGCAGCTGTCAGAATGAGCGGGCCCACATTCATATGTGACAAATAAAAGCCCAAGGGACACCTGGGGAGCAATCCCAGCCCCAGGCCAGACTTGGCAGCCCAGGGTTCCAGCACTGCGTGAATAAACTACAAAGCTTCTGGATATGAAAACCAGTGGGGGTTGGGGTAGAGGAATAAACTCCCGCTCTCTCAGGAGAGTCCATTTAAGGGCCACCATGGCCCTAGAATGTATGCAAACCCACATACTCTGGGAATCACCACCAGGGCAACAGCTAGAAGGGAGCCAGTCGCATGCTGGAAATGGGTGAAGTGACTGGAAAAGGGGCCAGTGCTGAACAAGCAGTGTTGTTCCCTCTCTGACCCCTCTCCCACGTATAGTGCCACAAAGCAGTGAAATGAGTCGCCCTGCCTTGGCCAATACCTGAGGAATACCTAATGCTCTGCCTCTTAAAGTGTAACAGGTGCACCAAGACAGGGAGTCAAAGCAGCTCTACCTAATACACAGAAACAGACAATAGGGAGGCTACCAAATTGAGGAGGTAAAGAAATATGGCCCAAATGAAAAAACAGATCAAAACTCCAGATAAAGAACTAAACGAAATGGAGATAGTCAACTTATCAGATGCAGAATTTAAAACACTAGTAATAAGGATGCTCAGAGGAATGATTGAGTATGGCCACAAAATAAAGGAAGAAGAGAAGATTATAGAAAGTGAAATAAAGAAAAATATACAAGGAACCAACAGTGATGGGGAGGAGCCAGGATTCAAACCAGTGGTTTGAAATATAACAAATAAACATTCAACCAGAACAAAATAAAGAAACAAGAATTCAAATAAATGAGAATTTAAGAAGACTCTGGGACATCTCCAAAAGTGCCAACATTCAAATCATCAGGGTGCCAGAAGGAAAGAGGAAGAGCAAGAAATTCTAAACGTATTTAAAAAAAGCTAATGGAAGAAAACTTCCCTAATCTTGGTGCAGATAATAGACATACAAGTCCAAGAAGCACCGAGTCACAAACAAGTTGGACCCAAAGAGGACCGCACCAAGACACATCATAATGAAAATGCCAAAGGCTAAAGATAAAGAGAGAATCTCAAAAGCAGCAAGAGAAAAGGAGAGGTACCTACAAAGGGGTTACCATAAGACTCTCAGCTGATTTCTCAAAAGAAACTTTGCAGAAAAGAAGGGACTGGTAAGAAGTGTTAAGTGATGCAAAGCAAGGACCTACAACCAAGATTACTCTACCCAGCAAAGCTATCATTCCGAATAAAGTGCTTCCCTACAAGGTAAAGCTAAAGGAGTTCATCATCACCAAGCCCTTATTATATGAGATATTAAAGGGACTTATTTAAGGAAATGAAGAAGATCAAAACTATGAACAGTAAAATAACAAACACAGCTATCAACTGCATCTAAAAAACAAAAACTAAGCAAACAACCAAAACATGAATGGAATCATAGGTATGGAGATCATATAGATGGTTAACAGTGGTGAGGGGTTAGGGGGAAACGGGGGAGAAGTTACATGGATTAAAAGCATAATTGGGAAAAAGTCGACAGTGGGATGATAAGAAAAATAAAGGAAGTGCAGAAGCCAAAGAACTTATATCCATGGCCTATGGACATGTACTCAGGGGGGCATTGCTGGAGTGAAGGGGGCGGAGGGGGACAAAACGGGAAAAGAAGATGGGACAACTGTAATAGCACAATCAATGAAATATACTTTAAAGAATGATTTTCCAATTATATCAGTGTATATTAATTTAGTCTATTCTGGCACTTAACTAATCTCCTCATGAGAAAATTCTGAACTAGAATATAATCGGATATACATAATGACTAGTACCTTCCTCATAGCTTATAGCAAAAAATGGTGCTTGTGGTCAAGATGATGGCATAGTTAAACATGGCTCGCCTCTTGACTCAACCATATCAAAATTGAAGCTAAAGTATAGAACAGTCATCACTCAGAACCGTTAGAAATCGAGTTGATGGGAAGTCTCACAGCTATGGGATTAAAGAAACCACATCCTTCCAGACTGGTAGGAGAGGCACAAATGCATTATGGGCTGGTCTCTCACATGTGGTGGATAAAAATTTGGAGGTATATCTCAGGAGCAAGGATTCCCAGCTCCACATCAGGCCCCCAAGCCCTGTGTTCCAATGCCAGGATGATAAGTCTCCACAACTTATGGCTGCAAACCACTGGGAATTGAGATGGTGGAAGAAACTGCTGGAGCCCCAAGCAGTTAATCTTAAAGAACCCACACACGGACTCACCTGCTCAGACTCACTTCTTTTGAGCTCCAGCACCGGGGTGGCAGCTTGAAACGCACCAGTGGCATACAGAGAGAAAGTGAAGTGTCTGGCATCAATACCAAAGAGGCCATTGTCTTTTCTAAACACTCCTCCCATAAAGGCAGCAAGCTAGTGTCATCTCTCAGACTCCATCAACTAGCTTAACACTGTGACCTACCTAGGAGGTCCCCAGAGACTGCCCCTCCAAGCAAAGAGTCTACCCAAGCTGCTTTTCCATATGAATGGCTGGTCTTGGCTCATGCTTCACAACTTCCTAAATCCTCACAGACAAGCCGCAGGTGGCCTCAGTGGGCCTGAGGCCCAGCTCTAGCAGCAGCCACCCTAGATTGACAGCTTGGCTTCATCTGGGAATCTCCAACCCAGCACAAGTATTAGCCATCTCATATTGCTTTATAGCTCAGATAGGGTGGCCCCAGGCAAAACACTGCTGGGGGCTGACCTTGACCCGCACCACCCAGGAAACCCCAGGACCTGCACACCCAGTGGATGGCTACAGACCACATCAGAGCACTAGCACCCTTCCCCTACACAGCTGATCCTCCACTGAAGGCAGAGGTTAGTGGTCAGTGGTCACAACCAGTCCTTGCAGCTGAGTAACATGGATAAATCCCTCCCATTGACCTGCCATCAACAACCAAAGCAACCAAAGTTCAAGAGAAGGGTATACTCACCCCACATGAAGGGAGCACCTCGAGTACCCTGCTTGGGTGATAGGGGAGACTGTGCCATTGGACCCCATAAGGACAGCTCCTTCATTAGGTCAGACTACCAAGGCATGGAATCAAAACAGCTCTACCTAATATATAGAAACAAACATGGAGAGGCTGCCAAAATGAGACAGAGAAGCATGGCCCAAATGAAAGAACAGGAAGAGCAAGAAATTGGAATCTATTTGAAAAAATGATGAAAAAAAACTTCCCTAATTTGGTGAAGGACACAGACATGCAAGTTCATGAAGCACAGAGAGTCCCAAACAACAGCAGTGCAAAGAGGCCCATTTAAAGGCTTGTCATTATTAAAATGCCAAAGGTTAAAGAAAATGAGGGAAATCTTAAAAGCAGCAAGAGAAAAGAAGTTAGTTACTTACAAAGGAGTTCCCATTGTCAGCTGATTCCCAAAAGAAACTTTTCAGGCTAGTAGGGATTGGCAAGAAGTATTCAGAATAATAAAAACAGGGACCTTCAGCCAAGATTGTGCTACCCAGCAAAGCTATTTAAAATTGAAGGGTAAATGAAGAGCTTAGCATAGAAGAAAAATCTAAAGGAGTTCATCATCACCATATCTATATTATATAAAATGTTAAAGGGACTTATTTAAGAAAAATAAGATCAAAAGTATGAACAATACAGTGGTAATATCTATCAACAATTGAATGTAAAAAAAGAAACTTAAGAAAACTAGAAGAGCAGATATGGTATCAAGAATACAGAGAGTGTTTTCATGGTTGCCAGACGGCAGGGGTATGTGGGGGCATGGCTTAAGGGGTGAGGGGATTAAGAAGTAAAAATAGGTAGTTACAGAATAGCCGTGGGGATGTAAAGTACAGTATAGTAAATGGAGTCGCCAAGGAAGTCATGCATGATCCACAGACATGAACAATGGTGGGGGAATTTCCCGAGGGTTGCAGGGTGCACGGTGGAGGAGGGCAAAGGTGGAAAATTTAGGACAACTGTAATAGCATCATCAATACAATATAATTTTTAAAATGTTATATGTGATTTTTAAATTGTTACTGTTAAAACAGGATAATGCCTCAGGTGTGACATCAGTATGATTTGCTCAAAATCAACACTTTTTTTCAAATTTAAAAAACAACATCACCATTAAAAAATCTTTATTTTAGAAGGTATGCATCTATGACAAACAGTGGGAATCTATTAACCTTCACATCCATTACAAGTTAGTTTTTTAAAACAAAAAATTTAGCATGCTTACAGTAAATAGAATGGATAAATCCAACAACGCAGCAGACCTGTGAACTGTGCAGGCATGTATAGCAAGTATACAGAGGCCATTTATTTGGTCCATAAGTACAGTACAGTCACATTTGAATTTTACAAAACATCCAATATAAATAACCTGAAACTGTAACAATATACAAAAATTGGCTTTTTACACAGACATTCCAGACAGTAAAACTTCAAAACTTGTGTAAATTAACATTATTTTACATCAGTCAACATAATGCCAATTAATATTTAAAAACAAATTTCATCTCATAGCACTTGATACTTTTGGAATCTGTTTTGGTCAGGAATGTGAAAATGCTTAGATTTAGGCTAAAAATAATTCTTTTTTTTTAACCCAATTAAAGGCATAATATGACCTTTATTTGTATTTATCACTAGGCATCAACTTTACTAAACCACAATATTTAAAACTATTAAATAATATCTGAGGTTATTTACATTAAAAAGGCAACATGCATTGTGTTGTTCCATCTCATGACTGGTTATACAACTGCTTTGTTCAAAGGGTTTTAAAACTGTATTTCAACTTTTCATACAGCATACTGCAAGATGCCTGATAGTTCTAGCAAAATAAGTGCTGTCAAAGGGAGCAGATCATCTACAAGTCAGTCACTGGTTTCAGTTTTTTCCTTTGAAACAGAGAACATAACAAACAACCTGGTCCTGCCCAGACAACATAATGCAGTACGAGGGTTCTGTTTAGATGTTTTTTCTGTTCAATCTGTTGCTATAACATCAGGCTCTTTTGACCGCTCTTTGTTCTGATACTCTCTTTTTCATAATTTCCTCTAGTGACTTCTTTCTTCACTGATGTCAGCATTATTTGAAGGACCCTCTTCATGTGAATTAACTGAGCACACCATCTTGCTCTTGTGCTCTGGATGTGGAAGTCTGAGCTCCATCACTCCCATTGGTTATGCTGCACTTTTGCTAGGCCTCACTGGCAACTTCAAATTCAATCCTTTCCTAGGAGTTCACTATGAAAGATGTTGATCAATAAAGTGTAGTTCTGAAGGAAGTCATCTGCTTGAAGCCAGCTCCCATTTTCTAATTCGAAATTATGACAACTTCTTGTGATTATTAGCTTCTGTCTCTCCCTCTTCTGGAGATACTAGGGTTGTTCTTTTCCCATCTTTAATTTGAACATCTGGTGCTACCACAGCAAATTTTTCTTTCATAGCCTTGTAATGTGAGAATGGTTACTTGGTGGACATTCAGGCACAGTCTCCTCTGGCCTGCTGGCACATATGTAACAGTTAGGGTTGGGAGGATCCAGTGTACAACTCACAAGTAGCTGCTTTCTTGGGTTTGGTTTATTAAAAAATACTGTTCTGCTGGCCTATTTTATTGATAAAATTTTCAGTCCTTCCAATACTGTTAACCCAGCATTCATTGCATTAGTATTGGCAATAGTGGAATAATGTTCCGTTACATTGATACGCTCTTCATACAAAAACTATGCATCCTGAGATGTGTAGCAGAGGTAACAAAATTTATTGCAGATGGGTTATACTTGTACCATACTACCTCAGCTCCATCCCCTTTTTTCTGCTAAATGAACTCTCAAAGTCCCAATGCTCTTTGCAAGAAGACATGCATAGCCCCTCACATCTAGAACGTGCTGGTCTTTCAGACCTAACAGGGGTTCATTTTGATGATCTGATGCATTGGTTTCTTCTTACTGACTATGTACTTCATCCCAGTCCAACAGAACCAGAGGTTTTCTTTTCCACATAGTTTGTCCATTGTCAACAGATACCTGATATCGTCTTTAAAAAGCTTGGTAAAAAGTTTAACTGGATTATATCTTATTAGTTTAGTCCATTTCTTTGTGGAAATACATTAATGTCACCATCTTCATTCAAAATTACTACCTTAAATATTTATGTGCCATAAATACTGTTATATGTCTTGGAAGTAATTTTGCTCTTCATGGTAAATATCCTCCTTATAATCTTGTTACTCTAATAAATTTTTTACAAAAATACCAAGAAACTATGGGTCTTTTTAGATCTGATTCCAGAAATTGAGAATTATTAATGATAGAGTAATTGTTTTTGCTATACAAGAATATATTCCTATAGGAATTGGTAAACTTTTTGTAAAAGGACTGGATAGTAAATATTTTTGACTTTGTAGGCTACATAGTCTTTGTCTCTAATACTGAACTGTGCTGTTTTAGCTCAAAAGTAGCCATGCCAATACATAAAGGAATGAACATGGCAGTGGTCCAGTAAAACTTTATATCCAAAAGCAGGTGTCTTGAAAATTTTGTCTATGGGCCATTGTTTGCTAATTCCTGCTCTATGAGAAGGAGGTTAGTTAACAGTACATAATTTCCCAAAAGGAATTATTGTATTTTTCTCACTATAAGATGCACCTGACCATAAGACACACCTAGATTTAGAGGAGGGAAAGAAGAAAAAAAATATTCTGAACCAAATGGTGTATTAAATATTTAATAAAATATAACAGAATAATATTTCAACCATGTAAAGTGAACAGCAGTCTGTTGCTGTAGTTTGTGGAATGGGGACGCAGAGGTAATTCCAGCAGGCAGAATGAGTGATCAGCAACAAACAGAGGGCTGTAGCTCGCTCAGGCTATCAGCGAAGACTAGCAGTCCAACCATTCCTTCTATTGGGTTACAAAAGGTGCTAAAAATAGAATCAATAGGATGTATGTGTATAGAATACATTCCTTACGGGATTATGGAGCAACATAGCTTCTGCGGATAGTTTAGACATTAAACTATTAAGCCTACAATACTAAACTACATTTTATCTAAAAACTACAAAGCAAGGTAATAAGTGACAAGGGTCCGTTCCACCTCAGGTATTATCACTGTGGGAAAGGAGACACTGTACCGTAGGACCCCTTTGTTCTCAGGAGCGTGTGACCTGGCTACCAGGAGCTGCATGCAGCACCTGGCATCGGCAAGACTCGTTTGCAAGTTCTTGCAGGCTGAGTCACACACCACCTGAACAGTAGGGCTTGTATGCAAGCCCCCCTGCGGATGCCATCTGGCTTTTCACAGTCAACAGCGGTATTAAGAACCATCATCACTGTTATTAACAAACGAGGAGAGACTTTAAGGTTCAAGTACTCTTCTAGTTTTTTGGGAACCCCATGGAACTCATCATCATTACTGTCAGAATTTATGGGGGCCTTTAATAACAGGCATTGAGGAAGCTAAGAGGTATCACTAGTTGTAACAGTCACTGAGAGTATCACTATCCTAGTTACAGGTTCTGACAGACTACCCCCAGTGCCTGTTATGGCTAGTGATGACTCTTAATCCACTCAGTGCCTATGTTACTACTAGAATAGTGACCCCACCATAACTCCCTTTATATACTACAAACTTCAGCATTTGTGGCTGCTCATCCAGTTACTGCTGGCCTCCTCACACAGAAATCTGGTGTGCACTGGAAACAGTATGGAGGTAGGCAAGAGTTGTAGCATCTAACAGAGCCAGTAGCCAGCTGAGAACATATTGCTTCAGCTTCACCCATCTGCCTCTTGTGATTGGCAGAGCTTAAGACACAGTGATTGGTGACTAGAGGCGGTTCTACTAACACAGACCCCACCCAGTGTCAAAGACAATTGGTAATTGGCACTATGCCTCATACCCGTTATTAGCCTCAGCTGATTCGACAGGTCAGCGGTTGTAGCTGAGAGTGTCAGGTGGCTCTCTGCCCTTTCCCAGGTACCAGGTGATGGGCAGAGGCGGATGGCAACTGCTCAGAAGCCCTGAGATTCAGCAGTAAAGTGGGACATTTAAGCCTCTCCAGGGGTTTCGTGTAGGCCCACCGCTTCCTCTTCTAACAGCTGTTGCCACAGCTGACGGGTCAGGTAATACACATCATGGTCTGTGACACAATATTTGCTCCATAAGACGCACAGGCATTTCCCCCTGACTTTTGGAGGGAAAAAAAGTGTCTTATGGAGAGAAAAATATGGTATTTATATAGTTGCCATTCCAAGGTCCCTAATTTACTTATCTGAATATTTATATATATTTTATTTACTTTTTATTTTTTTTTTATTTTTTAAATAGGAGCACCCAGGCTAAAATGTCAAGAACTCTTGAATTATATCATGGATACAGTGAAAGATTCATCTAATGGAACCATTTATGGAGCTGATTGTAGCAATATACTGCTCAAGGACATTCTTTCAGTAAGAAAATACTGGTGTGAAATATCTCAGCAACAGTGGCTTGGTATGTTTTGAAGCTTGTTCTTGGTGAATTTTTCCTTGTGAAATAATATTTCAGTAAAAGCATAGTCAGAATCTTTCTGTATCCCTAAATGACCTCATAGTTTAATAGTACCTTAGTAAAATTGGTTATAGAATCTGACCCTAAGTCTTCATTTATTTATGTGCTTCCTAAATTATTTTCTCTGACAATTATAGAGTTGAAAAGATATCATCTCCTGTCCTCAAGGACTTGATAGTCCAGTGGTAAAAAAAATAAGAAAAAACAAGTAAACTAAAACTATAATGTGATATGACATAGACATGTTTGGGTGCAGTGAGTTCACATATCAATGACACCCAAACTCAGCTATGGTTTAAGTAGAATGAAGAAAACCAAGTGAGAGATATGGCCTAAAAGTGAAAGCAAGAGTTCCAAGTTGAAAGGGGTGACACATTTTCAGTGTTGTAGAAGTGATAACACATAAAAGTATCCATTGGATTAGGTGGTTAGCAGGTCACCGATAATATAATGGAAATCTAAAGTGTTAGCGTAGGACATGTAGGACACAAGGAGTTCTATATAGGGTCTATATGACATAGGGCCCAGTGACTTATAATCTAAGTAGAGTGGGTCTCAGGGTGGAGTCTAGTGTTGTTTGACAATTTGTTGGTGTGTGGTACTGAGCGATCACAAAGGAAGGAAGTTTTCATCAGAGACTGAAAGATTTTGAGTATTAATTTCGAAGGTGGAACATTTCTGAGTCTGAATGGCTTTAATGGGTACCAGGAAGTAACTTGGTGTTGTTGACAATTTGTTAGGTGAGAGGTATGAAGTGACCACAAAGGAAGGAGTTTACAGTCAGAGAGTGAAACATTTGAGTTTATTGATTTCAAAGATGAGAGCATTGTGGGGTCTGAGTGGAATTTGGCTTTAATAAGGTCACATTAAGCCAGATGTCAAAGTTGTCTAATACAACCACCTCTGAAAATTTAGAATCTCAGTATTTTCAGTGAAAAGTTTTCAACTTAAATTGTGTTAAGTAAATTAAAAGCCATTTATATGTATCCTTTACTGTCAGTTTATCATTTCAGAGTGAGAAATATGTGAACATAAAACCATGACCTAATTAGTGCCATGCATTACACTGTACTATTCCCACATAAATGAAGGTGTTCTCAGCTGTTATATTAATTTCTGAGGCATCATCTGGATTCTTTGCCATTGCTCTGAACACAGGGAGGTTTTATCCCAAACACAACCCTCATCAAATCTAGTGGCAGCCTTTGGAGAATAGGCCATTGATATCTAGGATACTTCAACAAGTCTCTCACCAAAGTGGGTTACACCCTAAGTATTTACAATATTTGCAGATTTTAGATTGTTACTCTTAACTATGGGTTTCACTGAACAAAAAAGGCAGCCCTTTAGTCTTGTTATTGTGATTTCATCATTTGGCATGTTCTCAGAAATCCTTTTTATTTTATTTTTATATTTTTAAATCCTCATCCAAGAATATGTCTCTTGAATTTAGAGAGGGTGGAGGTGGTGGGAAGAGAGAGAAAACTTCGATGTGAGAGAAAAACATTGACATATGTGCCCTGACCAGGGATTGAACCCACAACATTATGGTGTTCTGGGCAGTGCTCCAACCAACTGAGCCACCTGGCCAGGGAAATTCTTTTTATTTTTAAGCAAAGTATCACTATTTTAATAATAAGCCTTTTTGTTGAATTACTTCTCTAGTTAACTCCCTTCTCTGAACTTGCTTCTCTAAATAGGACCCTGCTCAGGAGGTGAAGTTAATGAAGTTAATGTTTAAAATATACATGTATAGTTGTTAGTGGTGGTGATTGAAAATAGGTTATGGATTAGATTGTCCGGGGAGAATTTAGAGTGAGATGAAAAGATGGCCTAAAACAGAGCCAATATTACCATATAAATTTTGGAATCACTTTTTTGATTTCTATAAAAAATAGTGCTAGGGTTTTCACAGGAATGGCATTGAATGTATTGAGAAGAATAGACATTTTAATACTGTAAAGTCTTCGAGTCCATGAACAAGGTATAGCTCTCCATATATTTAGAGTTTTTTTGATTTATGGAAGTTAGTGTTTTAAAATTACCAGCATGTAGAATTGGTATATTTTTGTTGGATTTATACTACAGTAGTTGGTAAATTTTACTGTTTTTTAAATTTCTGTTTCCTTATTTTTCAGTACTGTTACACAGTACAGCTGATTTTTGTACCTTAGCCTTGTATCCCAGGACCTTGCTAAAATCACTTAATATATCTAGGAGCTTTATTTTAGATTTTGTGGGATTTTCTGTTTACACAATCATGCCATACACAAATGCTAGAGAGTTTTTCTCCTTCACTTCTAAGCTATGTGGTTTTTATTTCTTTTTCTGTTTCATCTTTTTGGGCTAGGACCTCCACTATGATTTTTTTTTTTTATGGTAAAATGAACATACCAAAATTTACTATTTTAACCATTTATACAGTCAAAGCAGTTCTACCTAATACACAAAAACAAACACAGGGAGGTTGCTAAATTGAGAAAAAAGAAATATGGCCCAAATGAAAGAAGAGATCAAAACCCTAGAAAAAGAAGTAAACAAAATGGAGATAGCCAGTCTGTCAGATGCAGAGTTCAAAACATTGATGATAATGATGCTAAGAGAAATGACTGAGTACGGCCACAAAAGAAAGGAAGAAGTGAAGGTTATACAAAGTGAAATAAAGAAAAATATACAGGGAACCAACAGCGATGGGAGGGAATCCTGGATTCAAATCAAGGATGAAATAAACATTTAACTGAAACAGAAAGAAGAAACAAAAACTGAAAAAAATGAGAAAAGGATTTGGAACCTCTGGGACAGCTTTAAACATACTAACATCCGAATCATAGGCATGTCAAAAGGAGAAGAATAAGAATAAGAAATTGAAAACGTATTTACAAAAATAATGAAAGAAAACTCCCTAATTTGGCAAAGGAAATAGACATACAAGTCCAAGAAGCACAGAGTCAGTCCCAAACAAGTTGGACCCAAAGAGGACCACACCAAGACACATCATAATTTAAATGCCAAAAGTTAAAGATAAAGAGAGAATATTAAAAGCTGCAAGAGAAAAGAAGAGAGTTATAAAGGAGCTCTGATGAGTATCAGCGGATTTCTCAAAAGAAACTTCGCAGGCAAGAAAGGACTGGCAAGAAATATTAAAAGTGATGAAAAGCAAGGACCTACAACCAAGATTACTCTATCCAGCAAAGCTATCATTTAGAATGGAAGGGCGGATAAAGTGCTTTCCAGACAACGTAAAGCTAAAGGAGTTCATTATCACCAAGCCCATATTAGATGTTAAAAGGACTTATTTAAGAAAAAGAAGATCAAAACTATAAACAGTAAAATGACCACAAACTCACAGCTATCAGTAATTGAATGTGAAAAACAAAAACAAACTAAGCAAACAACCAGAACAGGAACAGAATCATAGGTATGGGGATCATTTGGAGGGTTATCAGCTGGGAAGGATAGAGGGAGAAAAGGGGAAATGGTACAGGGATCAAGAAGCATAATTGGTACGTACAAAATAGACAGGGGGGTGTTAAGAATAAAATAGGAAAAGGTGAAGCCAAAGACCTTTCATGCATGACCGATAGACATGAACTAATGGGAAGGGATTATTGGAGAGAATGTGGGTATCAGGCAGGGGGAGAGGGGAGCGGCAAAGGGAAAATATTGGGACAGCTGTAACGCCGTAATCAAAAAAATATACTTTAAAAAATCATTTTGTACACCTGAAAGTAATATGCCAGTTATATTTCAAAAATATTCTTTAAAAAAGGAAATACCTGATAACAATAATATGAGCCTCTATTTCACGAAACTAAAAACAAACCCTAAAACTTCAAGAAAAGCAGAAAGACATGAATTTGAGAACAGAAAATATAATAGAGAAAAGTTACTGAAACAAAGTTAATTTTTTGAAAACATCAATAAAATCTAGAACCTCTAGCTAGTGTGACTTAGTAAAAAGAGAGAAGACACCAATAACTGATATTAGGAATGAAATGGGGCATAAATACATATCCTACAGCTATTAAAAGAATAATAAAGGAATACTTATGAACAGAATTTGACAACTGAATTTAAGTGGACCAATTTCTTAACCACACACTATCAAAACTTACCCCATATGACATAGATAGTTTGAATACTTGTGTAACTATTAAAGAAATTAGATTTGTAATTTAAATCTTTTAACGGAAGAAACTGAGAACAAGGTAAGGATATCTGTTCTCACCATGTACAAAAAAACATTGTACTGGAGGTTCTAGTCAGGGCAGTTAACGAGAAAAGGAAGTAAAAGGCATACGTATTGGAAAGGAAGAAATAAACTGTTCTGTTTGCAGATGGTATGCTTGTCTATGCATCAAGTCTCAAGGAATCTACATTTAAAGATGTTATTTGGGCTTTTATTTTATTTTCTTAACTCCAGAAACTCCTTTTTAATATGCTGTTTTACTATCTGCTCTTTGACCTTTTTCTGTTGTTGCATTCATGAAAGAAGCGAATTCATCTGGAGGCATGCACTGAAGCCTTTTTTAAAGTTGGACTCTAGTCTTTTCACACTTGTTGAATGTCCTATGCCAACTTTTTACCACTTATTAGGGGAGTATGTAGGATTCTTTTAGAATTGAAATAATTTCCCCCAACTAACATAAAAACCCTGAAATTTGAGCTTTAATTAGAGACAGCTGCATTGTTGGCTTTTCCTCCTGTTTTACCTGTACTTCTGCCAAGTAACAAGAGGGAAATGATAAAGATAAACCCTCCTCTTTTCTGATCGCCAAATGTGTGTCTATTAACTCAAGTGTTTACCATTATTTAGGTATTGTACATAGTAGAAAAAGTTCAGGAAGCGCTGATACAGTGTTCTATAAATTAATGTCATATATGATAGGAATACTTGGAAAAATTATTTTCCTTACTATTTAATGTTTGAGGTATTTATATTATCCTTATTCTTTCGTATTTTATATCTCTGATTTTAAATTATTTCTGCAGAATCATGACATACGGTAGAAAAGGAAGCTGCCCATAGGTGTTATGACTCACTTTACTGAAGACTTTCTAATTATCTCTTTTTGGGAAGAACCTGCATTAACAGCTTTGCTTTTTATTGTATTGGGAGATAATTCTCAATACATCTCACATTTCTGCGTATCTTATGAGCAGAGACACTGCTTTTTTTCCCAGACTATTTTTTTTAAGTATGTTTGTATTGTGAGCCTTGGAATATAGAGATGATGATAGAAATGATTAATGGCTTCCTACACAACTAAGGGCAGGTTTTCTTTTAGCCCATTAACTATTGAAAGCTTGGGGTTTCTTTCCTGTAATGTAGCTCACTGTTTGCATCTATTTCATCTGTCACTCTTCATATTGCCTTTGGGATTGAGTAATTTATGCAAAAATGAAGTTACCCTATTTTTATGAGAAATAAATTGTCCATTATTAGTCGAACAGCATTAAAGCAAAATAAAACTGTGGAGTGTGCACCCTGTGAAGTACTTTGTTAGGCTTAGATGAAGAAACAGGATTAGATAAGTTAAGTAGCTTATCTGATGTCTGGCTCTTAGTTTCCATTCTCTGCTGCCTGAAGTTGTTCCTGTCTTGAGTGCAATTTGTATGAAATACAATTAAATTTGGATGGAATGCTTTTAATGTATTAAATATAAATTAGCATAACTTAAATCTTTATTCTATGTGGAATTATTGAAATTTAAACTGAGTTGTGACATTTAAGTTATGTGACTTGTTAGTTTTATTTTTTTTTAAACATAATACATTTTTGTTTTTGTTTTTTAAGAATTGTTCTCTGTGTACTTCACGCTGTATCTTAAACCTTCACAAGACATTAATAGAGTTCTAGTGGGTAGAATCATTCAAGCTGTGACTAAAGGATGCTGTTCGCAAACTGATGGATTAAATTCCAGATTTTTGGATTTTTTTCCCAAGGCTATTCAGAATGCAAGGTAATCTAATCTCTTTTTGCTTTGTTTTATTGAAAATTCATTTGATCTTGAAAGACTTAAGTTTTAGATTCAATAGCTAAAAATACTACTAATTTTTAAAACTTGGCTTGTTATAGTAGAACTAGTGAGTTAACAAGGGAAGTATTAGCTAGGTCCAACACTTCCTGAATATCCAGATCTGTCTTGCTTTTCTATTGACAGGAAAAGCTAAATACCCTTGAAGTAGTTTATTTTCCCCATTTTTGAGAATAAGAATAAAATAAAGTATATTTTGGAAGTGTCAAGATCTTCCTTTTGTGTGATATCATCCAGTTTTTAATGTGAAACATTTAATAAATGATAAGATATTACAAATCAGTTTTGTATGATTTGAGACAATGTTTTAGTAGCAGGGAGGGCTAATAGGAGTGATCTGTTAGCACCAGAGAAGAACTAGTTTTTTGTTGCTCTGTAGTATTGCTGGAATTTTTTTCTGAATAGTTCTGAAACTGAGGTTATTGTTACTTGAACATTAGATTTTTCTTTCAGTGTGCTATTAATAATTGTCTTCAGTTTTGTGTACTTTTTTCCTGTTAAACCAAGTTGAGTCTGTTTATTTTTTATTGCAGACAAGAAAAAACTTCTGCAGGTCTAAATCATATCTTAGCAGCATTTGTTATTTTCCTCAAGACTTTGGCTGTTAACTGTCGAATTCAAGTTTGTGCTTTAGGAGATGAAATTCTTCCTACCTTGCTTTATATTTGGACTCAACACAGACTTAATGATTCCTTAAAAGAAGTGATTATTGAATTATTTCAACTGCAAATTTATATCCATCATCCAAAGGGAGCCAAAACCCAAGAAAAAGGTATAAAAGAAGTTTTTGTTGTTTTGAATTTGTTTCTTCATTGAAACATATAGGCTTAAGCATGAAATCTGTATTTGGTAGGAGGTTAATGACCTTCCTTTGGATTGCTGTGCTTGGTAATGATATTAGTCATGATTATTTTTTTATATATATTTTTAGAATTTGAAGCTGTGCTAGTAAATCATATTATGCCTTACCATGTGTTTAGATAATGTTTATGAGGAACACAAATATGAGACACTATTCGCTTTTGGATTTAATTAGGCAGCAATAATTATTTGTTAAGAGATATGACACAGACCAAGTGTAAAAGAATTTAGAGAAGGTAGGGTATTGTTTACCCACACATTGCTTTTATTAGAAGATAAAATAGATAAATGTGGACTGAAAATAGCCAATCAGATTAGTCAGTTCCCAAAGAAGATTGGTACATGGAGCCTTAGACCTCATAGTTACTCTCAGCCCCTGTTTACTGGGAAAACCAGAAATGAACAACCCATCCACTCTTGATTCCTTCACATTTGTCTTTCATCAAGAGAGTGTTGCTTGGATGGTCTAGGTCCATTGAGGAGGCAAGAACTTTATTGGGTGGAACTGGAAATGAGTGAGTTTCTTCATGGTCAGGCTGAATTTGCCTTTGGGCTTGTACAAGCCTCTGGACCAATTCACTATGGTTAGTTTAATGATCTTATTAAGAAATCATGCTACATTGAATAATAGCAACTAAAACAAGGGAGAACTGTTGTAGCTTTTTTTTTTTTTTTTTTAATCAGAAGTAGCTGTGTATGTTTCATGAGTTCTAATATGTATGGTTAGATGTATTTGTAGTGCCTGAAACCTCCGGGAGTCAAAGAATAGTGGCTTTTCTTAGTTTTTCATCTTTCACGTAGCTTGCACTAAGATGAAAATCAGTTTTGTTAGGAGATGGCATGACATGTTTAGGGTTTTAGTTAATTGCACGTTTAGGATGAACTGAAAATTGGTAGGATGACTGCCAGAAATGTTAATGTAGTTTTAGGCTAGGATAGTAGATTTTGTGGGGTATTTTTTGTTTGTTTGGGGTATAGTAACCCATTGTTCCCCAGGGTGGTCAGATCACTGTTAGAGTATGATGTTCACCAGAGTTTGTAAAATCAACATTTTAAGAAGGACATAAGTTGACTGGAATGTATCTAGGGAAAGAGGACTGGGATGATGAGAATTGTGAATAGTGTGTCATTTGTACAACAGTTGAAGGAACTGGTAAGATGTTTTTCTCTTAAAACAGACATACAGAGAACTTGGCCCTCATACAAAAGATGGGACATATTAATTGTATTTGTTCCACGACAGAGAAGAAATTAGAGAAAGTTTGATTGAGATTTTTTTTTCTACAGATTTTATTTCTTTTAGAGAGAGAGGAAGGAGGGAGAAAGAGAGGGAGAGAAACATAGATGTACAAGAGAAATGTCTGTTGGCTGCCTCCTGCATCCCAGGCACCTGCCCACCAGCAATGGAACCAGCCACCTTTTGGCCTGCAGGATGACACCCAGCCTGCTGAGCCACACCGGTCAGGACCGAGTGAGATTTCAGTTGAGTTGGTTAGAGAAAGTTAGACCAGCATATGGGAAGATTTTTAAAGAAATACAGTTACCTCAGTGTGAAATGGACACTGTTAACAGATGAGTAATTGAAAATGACATTAGAAGACATCTGGTCTAACCTTCTATTCAGTACTAATGCCTCTTCTGATAATGTCCTGGAGAAGCTACTTCATAACGGTATCCATTTCACACTCAGTTGGTGGAAGTTGGCAGCACAAGTGGAGAGTATATACACATTATATTTTTTGCATTACAGGTGCTTATGAATCAAGAAAATGGAGAAGTATCTTATACAACTTATATGACCTGCTAGTTAATGAGATAAGTCATATTGGAAGCAGAGGAAAATATTCTTCAGGATCTCGTAATATTGCTGTCAAGGAAAACTTGATTGAATTGATGGCAGATATTTGTCACCAGGTATTTGTCACATTTTGAAATTTCCTGTTAATTTTTTTAACTGGACTTTAAAAATCTGTGTTCTGATAAAAAGCATATAAAATTACTCTGTACCTATAACTATTCTTTTCAAAATACCATAAATATTTAGAATTGTCTCTGACTTAGACAACTGTTCTGCATATTATGAACTTAGTGAAAAGCAGTGATGAACATTTTCATTCTTAAAATATTGTCTATAGCACATAAGATTACCCTAACCCTAATGTTTCTTTCTTTCTTTTTCTTTCTTTTTTTTTTTTTTTGTTCTACTGAGTTAGAAATCACATAGCATGAAATATGCTATTTACAATTCAATGGTTTTAAGGATTTTCACTATGTTTTACACCCATCATCTCTATTTAATTTCGGAGCATTTCTTCAAACTTTGTCCTAATTCTCCACTTCTTCCAGTCCCTAGGAACTAACCACTGATCTTTGTCTATCGATTTTGCCTATTTTATTTCATATAAGTAGAATCATATAATATTTGGTCTTTTGTGTATCGCTTATTTCACTTAGCATGTTTTCAATTTTTATTCATATTTTACCATAAATCAATATTTCTTGTTTTTATTGCTGAATAATATTCAGTCATATGCACATATTACATTTTGTTTATCCATTCATCAGTTGATGGCTTAATGTTTCTGAAGTAAAACTTTTCAGAGGTTTCATTAACATCTTAGATAATTTAAGTTGTCAGTATTTTATTAATACTAAATTTATGATTTTCATTTTTTCAAAAAACATTTTATTGATTGTGCTGTTACAGTTCCAATTTTTCCCCATTTGCCCGCCCTCAAAAAGTACCTCAGCCTTTGTTCATGTCCATTGGTCATGTGCATAAGTTCTTTGGCCACTCCACTTCCCATATTGTACTTTACATTCCTGTGGCTATTCTGTGAATACCAATTTGTACTTCTTAATCTCCTCACTTCTTCATGCATTCCTCCAAACCCCCCTCCAATTTGGCAACCTTCAAAAAGCTGTCCATATCCATGATTCATGTGTCTTCTTCATGTTTGATCAGTTTGTTTTTTAGATTCAGTTGTTGATAGGTATGTGTTTATTGCCATTTTATTTTTCATAGTTTTGATCTTTTTATTAAATAAGTCCCTTTAACATTTCATGTAATGATGGTTTGGTGATAATGAACTCCTTCAGGTTTTCTTGACTGGGAAGCTCTTTATCAGCCCTTCAATACTAAGTGATAGCTTTGCTGGGTAGAGGAATCTTATCATGGTTGTAGGTCCCTGTTTTTCATGACTTTGAATATTTCTTGCCAATCCCTTCTAGTCTGCAAAGTTTCTTTTGAGAAATCAGCTGACAGTCTTATGGGAACTCCCCTATAGATAACTCTTTTCTCTTGCTGCTTTTAAGATTCTCTCTTTGTCTTTAACCTTGGCATTTTAATTATGATGTTTCTTGGAGTGGGCCTCTTTGCATCCATCTTGTTTGGGACTCTCTGTCCTTCCTAGACTTGCATGTCTCTTTCCTTCACCTGATTAGAGAAGTTTTCTTTAATTATTTTCTCAACTGGATTTCCAGTTTCTTGCTCTTGCTCTTCTCCTTCTGGCACCCCTGTGATGTGAATGTTGACCCTCTTGAGGTTGTTCCAGAGGCTCCTTAGATTATCCTGGGTTTTTTGGATTTTTTTTTTTCCTCTTGGTGTTCTGATTGCTTGTTTTTCACTTCCTTATGTTCCAAACCATTGATTTGATTCTAGGCTACATCCACTCTACTGTTGTTCCCCTGTAAATTGTTCTTTATTTCAACTAGTGTATCCTTTGTTTCTGACTGGATCTTTTTTGTGCTGTTGAAGTTCTCACTACTTTCTTGAGCATCCTTATAACCAGTGTTTTGAACTCTGCACCTGATAGATTGCTTATCTCCTTGTTGTTTAGTTCTTCTTCTGGAGTTTTGATCTGTTCTTTCATTTGGCCCATGTTTCTTTGTCTCGTCGTTTTGGCAGTCTCCTTGTATTTGTTTATGTATTAGGAAGAGCTGCTATGACTTCCTGTCTTGGTAACGTGGCTTAATGTAGTAGGTGTCCTGTAGGGTCTATTGGTACAGCCTTCCCTATCGCCCAAGCTGGGTACTTCCGGTGCGCCCTCCATGTGGTCTGAGTGTGTCCTCCTTGTAGTTAAGCCTCGATTTCTGTTGGCAGGTCTATAGAAGGGATTTACCCAGGCCTGTCCGCTGCAAGGACTCACTGTGACCACTGAGCACAAACCTTTGCTCTGCATGGAGGATCAGGCATGCAAGGGCAGGGCGGTGGTGCTCCGACGTGGTCTGTAGCTGTCCACTGGGTTCTTAGGCTCTGGGGTTTCTCAGGTGGTGCAGGTCAAGGTCAGCCACCACCTGTGTTCTGTTCCAGGTCACCCAGCGTGAGCTGCAAAGCAGTCAGCAGATCGCTGACACTGTGCTGGGTGGTCTTGGAGCTTACCAGGCAGAGTCAAACTGTGATCCAAAGCTGGCTGCTGCTAATGTCAAGCCTGGGTTGGAGGGAGCCCCAGATAAAATGCCAGGGCAGGGCAAACAGTGTAAGCCAGGTTGATAGAATCTTAGATTTGGCTCTGGCCTGCCAGTTCTGTGGCTCTGTAGGAAGAGAGCTCAGAAAAGGCACAGTGGCCTTTGCCCACCTTTCTGTCTGGGAGAAAGCTATCTGATACATCACTTCCTCCATGTATGTAACTGGTGCCTTTCAAGCTGCTATCCGGGTGTTGCTGAAGCTCAGAGGGATTGTAGCTGAGTAAGTTCGGTGCTGGTGCTTTAAGAGGGAACTGCTAAGGAATCCAGTAGTTCTTTTCACTGAGTGAAATCTTGCTGGTAAATGTTACCAGGAAATAAAACTAATACTCTTGATAATATTTGCTTTTTAGAGAGCCATTACAGCCATGCAAAATGTTTGTTTCTTACTATATTATTACATTTATATATTTCTATGATTTATTATTCTTGCTTTATGACTTTCCTATATCTTCATATGAGGAAGAACACATTTTTTAATGAAGTATTAGAAAATAATAGCAATGTAAAAAAATTTAGATTTTTCTTTTTTTATTTTACAGGTTTTTAATGAAGATTCCAGATCTTTGGAGATATCTCAGTCTTATACTACCACACAAAGAGAATTTAGTGATTACAATGTACCTTGCAAAAAGAGAAAAATAGAATTAGGCTGGGATGTAATAAAAGATCATCTTCAGAAGTCACAGAATGATTTTGAACTTGTGCCTTGGTAAAAATACTACTTTTTTTCCTCTTTCAGTGTCATTTTAATCTTATTTACATTTTCTCACAAAGACCTCCTTTAATCTTGTTAGCCAGTGGAATCTTTTCATCTAATTGACCAGAACTAGGTCATTTGTCTTCTTCCAAACCAGTCACTGACAAAGGGGGAATATGATTGCCAGGGTGTGTTGAGGTGACCATGTCTCATCTGTTAGTTCCTGGGACAAGGTCTCCTTTCTTAAGCTTATTACTGTAGCAGGAAATAAGCGAGAATAGCTGTCTGGTAGGCCATTGGTAATGGACGCCTCATGGAATTCACCTCAAAACAGAGATTTTAGTATGCATAAGCACCTTTTAGTAGAATTAGATTAGGAAGAAATTAAAGATAACATTCAGAAATCACAGAATAATTTGGACCTTATGCCATGACAAAAGGATTTTCTCCTTTTTTTAATCCTCACCCAAGGATACATTTATTGATTTAGAAAGCGAGGAAAGGAGGGAGAGGAAGAGACATTGATTGCTTGCCTCCAGTCTGGAGTCAAACTGCAGCCTAACGTATGTGCCCTTACTGGGAAAGAAACCTATGATATTTTGGTGCGTGGGACGACTCTCCAACTATCCGAGTTACACCGGCCAGGGCAAGGTTATTTTTTATTATTTTCTATGTTCTTTATTCTCATATAGCATTCACAAGTATTTAAATAAATAAATAAATTGTGGAATTCTGTGAAATCACAAAATATTAGGTCTTACAGGAATCTTTAAGAATTCCTCCAGTCCAGCTTGTTTCCTTCGCTAAAAAAGAAAGCAGATTGAAAAAGGTTAAGCAACTTGCCTATGGACAGTTAGAAATTTGTAGGTTATAGCCAATTTTTATGATATTTACTATGTTGATGAAATGTTTAAATATAATTGAATTGTGTGGAAAAGCGTATTAATTTAGAAAGTTATTGCTTAAGCTCCTTTATTTTCTGTAGTTGAGGGTGCCTACTTCAAGTTTGTTAATTTGTCCATTTAGTCAAGAGTTTTTTACATATTTGGCTCTGACTTGTTTGGCTCAGTTGGTTGAGCATCGTCCCGCAAAGCCAAAGGTCACCTGTTTGATTCCTAGGCAAAGTGCATGCCTGGGTTGCAGGCTTTTTCCAGGTTGGGGTACATGCGAGAGGAAGCTGATCGATGTTTCTCTCTCTTTTTTTCTCCCTTTCTTTCCCTTCTTTCTAAAAAAATAAATAAAATCTTTTTTTCTTGTTATTTATTGAACATTTGCTATGTGCCGAACATTAGGGATACAAAGATAAATTAGTTAAAGTTTCTATTATTGAGTAGCACACATTGTAGAGAACTCACAGCAAATACTTATTGAATTAACTGAATTAATCAAGGGAAATAATTTTTGGAGATTTTTGTTTGTAGACCTGTTTTGGAGAAATATTATTGGTGGCTGAAGAACAGAGAAGGGTGCAATCACTCAGGAGTATAATATTACTAATTTAGTTATTTTTTAAAGATTTTGTGTAAGGAGATATGATAACTTACCCAGCTTACCCACTTTAGGAGATAGGGCCTAATAAAAGTTAAGACTGAGTGTATTATGAGAGTAGTATGAAAATCAATGATGGTAATACTCTAATTACGGTGTATGTCTGTATATTTTCTTTTAGCTTGGTAATAGAATTGAGTAATTTTCAAATTAATTATACTTTTTTCTTTCAGGTTACAGATTACAACCCAATTAATATCTAAATATCCTGCAAGTTTGCCTAACTGTGAGCTGTCACCACTATTGATGATACTATACCAGCTTCTACCTCAGCAACGATGTGGGGAACGCACACCATATGTGTTACGATGCCTTATGGAAGTTGCATTGTGTCAAGGCAAGAAATCAAATCTAGAAGGCTCACAAAAGTCAGATTTATTGAAATTTTGGATTAAAATTTGGTCTATTACCTTACGCAATATTAGTTTTGAACAAATACAAGTTGAAAATTTTGGTTTACTTACAGCCATAATTCAAGGGAGTTTAGTTGAGGTTGACAGAGAATTCTGGAAGTTATTTACTGGATCAGCCTGCAGACCTTCATGGTAAGTTGACTGTATTGTATCAGATTTTGCAGTTTTCTTATTTACATATATATATGTATGTATACACACACTCTCTCTCTTTCTCTCATATATATTTATATATATACATTCTCCTCCAATTTGGATTCTGTAACTTCAGTTAAGAATTGTTAAATTCTATTTATTGTTTGTCCGAGAGGTCTCAATAAGTAAATGTAAATTTAGTTTTAAATGTGGAGAGATTACTAAGGCTAGTTTTAAGAAATTAAATGTTTAAATTTTGTATGTGTAATTTGACAGTTTATTACTTATTTCTTCTATATTCATAAATCATATTTTTTTAGTAGTACTACATACTTAAAGAGGTTACCTTTAACATTAATTTTTCTTTGTTTTGTTATAGTCCTGTTACATGCTGTTTGACTTTGGCACTGACCATCTGTGTAGTTCCAGAAACAGTAAAAATGGGAATGGAGCAGAATATATCTGAAGTAAATAGAAGTTTTTCTTTAAGGGAATTGATAATGAAATGGCTCTTATTCTATCAGTTAGAAGATGACTTTGAAGACAGTACAGAGCTGCCTCCAATTCTGCACAGGTAAAAACAGTGCTACTGTTTTGTGGTTTTGTTTAGTAATGCTCCGTCCATGACTGTTTGATGCAAGATGACTTTATTTTACAGTGATAATGCAGCATTTCCCAGAGCTAGCCCTAAATATTAAACAGTCCCTGCTTTGTTACAGTATTCTTTCTTTTTGTGCCTATGTCTTTGTCCTAAGAGGACAATAAGGGGGATGTGCACGAAGAATCTGCATATAACTTTTAGCACTTCTGTGTTACTTTGTGATCTTCTGTAAATAGGTCCACCTGAACATATACCTAAGTCATGTGCATCCTGGAATCATGATGAGAGTATCTTCTGGGTGAAATATATTAAATCAATGAGGGGATGAAATGAGAAAGAGACAAAGTGGGACTTAAGGAATAGAATGGGGAGCAGCTTGCTCACTTCACTTTTCTGATTGGAATGGAGTGATTGTTAGATCTTTGGATCCAAGTGCTTTAATTTCATAATTGTTTTATCTCAGAACTGAGCTTTAAAAATTGCATGCTATTTTGCTTCTAGAAATTGTTAAAAACGATAGTGAAATAAAATTATGCTCCTTAAATTCTTTCAAATGTTAAGGCATTCAGTTATAGATGAAAGCAATTTTAATTTTGGATCCCAATTTTAGAGGT
The DNA here is from genome assembly GCF_987537825.1 of Furipterus horrens. Lineage (NCBI taxonomy): Eukaryota > Metazoa > Chordata > Mammalia > Chiroptera > Furipteridae > Furipterus > Furipterus horrens. The sequence continues at coordinate 163,103,417 of NW_028327172.1, read as the reverse complement.
CAATACTAAAGCCAAACATTGGTCTTTAAGTTTAAAGAATACTTTAAGTGGCTTTGGTATTTCAAGTGAAAATTTTATTTTTCTTTGTAGTAACTTTCCACATCTTTCACTGGAGAAAATTCTTGTGAGTCTCACCATGAAAAACTGTAAAGCTGCAATGAATTATTTTCAGAGTGTGCCAGAATGGTATGTTATCTAATAGAATTCTGTGTTTTTTAAAGTTATATCTTTAATTACGTGGAGTAGTAGCTATATCTTTAAAAATTTTGAAGAAATTGGTCAATTAAAAAAATTACAATAGCCTGGGAAATGTTTCTTTTAATTTAATGATTGCTATTTATGTTCTATAATTTTAAATCTAGTTTACTATTTTAAATGCTATATAGTATAATGTGACATTTGCCAGTGGAAGAAATAGAATGTTATGATGGAAAATTAAGAACATACAAATTACATGAAATGAGTTTTTTAAAGATATGACCCGTTTTAAAAAATAGATTTTATTTATTTTTAGAGAGAGGGTAAGGGGAGACAAAGAGGGAGACAAACATCAGTGTGACAGAGAAACATCGAAGTGATCGGAAACATCGATTAGTTGCCTCTCATTCTTGCCCCAAGGCGGGACAAAACCTGTAACCTAGGCATGTGCCCTGACAGGGAATTGCACCTGTGAGCTTTCGTTTTGCAGAACATGCCCAACCCCACTGAGCCACCCTGGTCAGGGCAAGATATGACCTATATTTATATGTCAGATAAAATCTGACTATATTAACTTTAAAAACTAATGATAAAAAAAAAAAAACCAATGATAATTGAGGAAAGGGTAAACAAAATAAATTTTAAAACCTCATATTAGCTGATTGACTCAAAGGCTTACTTTTTCACTGACTGAAAATGACTCACTGACATGAAGATTTCTCATCTTCCTCAAGAGGGCATTAGATGAAAAAAAATGCTACATTTTAGAGAAATCAAAGGTTAAAAAAAGAAATGCTTTAATAATATTATTCTTCATGTTTATATACAGTGTTATTAATGTAATCTTTTTAATACTTCCTGAATTTGCCTTTGAGATTGTTATTTGTATTACTTTTGTCCATTTCTTAGTAAAATAGGGTACTAAATAATGAAATCTGATACACGTAGGTATCAAAGTCTGAAGAAGGAACATTTAAAAGACTGATACATTAATTGTATAAACTAGTCTTTGAATAAGTTAATGTTTTCATTTGTAAGAGAATGCTGCTATATGAAGATGAAGTATTAGGTAATTTGATTATCAATTAAAGATCTTATTTTTTGAAGTGAACAACGTCAAAAAGAGAAACAAGAGCCTGCATTCTCAGCAGTTGAAGAACTATTTCTTCAGACAACTTTTGACAAAATGGATTTTTTAACCATTGTGAAAGAATGTGCAATGGAAACACCTAAATCTAGTGTAGGCTTTTCTGTCCACCAAAATCTCAAGGAATCACTGGATCACTATCTTCTGGAATTGTCGGAACGGCTTCTACATATCTACTCATCTGAGGTGAGATTTTTAAAAAAAACTAAGACTGGTAGGAAGGAGAAATGAGTAGGAAAGGATAGGCACTAAGAATGGTAAGAAGCTTACTTTTAAAAGCAAAGTGACAGTACATGTCAGCTAATAGTGAAAATAGCATGAAAAAAGGAAAACTGAAGAAAAATAATTTATACTTTATTTGTACCAAGAATTCTGTGGGGCACTATAGAAGTAGAATTCTTTGAGTGGGTTTATGAGGAATGATAATGTTTTTGAGTAGAGTGATTATTTGATAAAAATGATTCAATATTGTGGAGGGAGGTGTTACAATAACAGCAAAGGACATAATTGAAACTGATCTAATAAATTTGTTAGTCATTGAAGTGGAAAGAGTGATTAATAAATGTAATAAATGAATGACCAGTCACCAGTATTTTAGAGGTAATCTAGTAATTTCTCATATGATTTCCTTTGTGCTCTTAAATCACAAATTCTCTTCATGTGTGCTGTTTTCTTGCCAAAATTCTCATGTCTTTCTACCTATTACTATATATTCCAATCATCTACATGTCAAAATCCTTGCTAAAGCCTTTTGTGGATAATCTCAGGCATAACAATTCATCTTTTAATTTTCATAGTACTTAATATTTCCATTTTTATAGGTCACTTGGCATCTTCCTTGTACAATAATTTGTGTATATGTTTTATACACAAATACCTCTTAAACCATGCTGTAAGCTCCTTAAAGGGCATATATATATGTGTGTGTGTGTGTGTGTGTATATATATATATATATATATATATATATATATATACACATATATAATTTTATATATATATATAAAATTAATCTTTGTATATGCCATGATGCCTTGTTAAATGGAAGATGATAAAATATTGGTTGAATAAAAGAAAAACTGCAAGCTTCTCAACGGAGTGATTTCAGTAGTCAGGGACAGTGGGCTGAAGAACCAGAGAAGGGACAGTGTGCCTGTTTCATGTGCCTTAATTACTGACATTCTTGTCTATCACAGTTGTAACCACTTTCATTACAAAGTAATATGGTGTTCTATGTTTTCCCCTAAAATGCCATTCCCTACAGTATAGGAATAAAAAAATCCAAAATTATTTTTTTCTTTGTAACCTTTGCAAAATCATATATAATTTTATAAAATTGGCTAAGGGCTTGCTACTTGTAAAAATATTTGTGTTAGTCTGTGGCGTCTAAAAAGCTGAATAAGTCAAGGTTCTTGTCATTCAGAAGCTCTGAAGGTCATTTTAATATTTCTATGAGTATTTTCTGAGTATGTTGTAAGAGTTACAGACATTTCCTTGCCTGTCAGTTTTGTTTTCTGGCTGCCTCAAATCCATAAGGGCCTTTGCAGTACACTGTGCTACTTTAAAAGGAGTTATCTTACTTGGCCATTTTGAGATACTTGTGCTGTTTTTCTTGAGAACCCTGGTTATCATAGTTCTGCAAGGATCTGTTTGATGTTTTTCAGAGATTATCAGAATTACACCACTACTAGTAACTCAACTGAATTTTTGTTTCTTAATATGTACATAAGATTTGTTTTTACAAGAGATAATCATAGAGTACTGAAATTATTTATGAATCATATGTTTTGTGTTTTACTTTAAGACTACAAATACAGAAACACTTGTCCGGTGTTCAAGTATTCTGGTGGGTGTTCTTGGTTGCTATTGTCATGTGGGTGTAATAACTGAAGAGGAAGTGTATAAATCAGAATTATTCCACAAAGCCAAGGTAGGAGAATTTATGTAAGTTCTGGATTAATTAAATGAAATATATCCTTGGGAAAATTGGTGTATTTGTTTGGAAAACATAAGTTTTTATGTAAGTTAACCCTTTCTCTTTTATTTATGCAGTCTGAGAAGAAATAATACTCTGTGTCCTTCCTTAAGATTTGAAATTATTTTAAGCCAACAATAAATATTATAGTAATTGAAACAGTATTACATTACAGTTTAATCTCAACAAAAGTTTCTCATTTTTATTTGTACTTTTAAAAGTTTTTTCTGTGGTCAATTATGCTAAAGAATCCTTGACTAAGAGTGTTAATCAAGGCGCTAAGGATTAAACTCATTTTCATCTCTGTGCTACTGTCCGTTGTGTGATTTGTAAGAAGAAGGTATAAGATTTGTCATTTATAAAAATTGTTCATAATTTTTTATGATACTGTAAGTCAGGTATAACTTATTAAAAAACTTAATTTACCTTTAATTAAAAATTTAAAAAGTAGTCACTAAACTACAATTTTAACTGAAATTTGAACTTTTTCTTCTTTTGTTCTTAATAGTCTCTAATGCAGTGTGCCGGAGAAGCTATCGATCTGTTTAAAAATAAAACAGATGGGGGATCTAGAATTATTTCACTGAGAAATATGATGCACTTATGTACAAGTTGCTTATGTAACTGTACCAAGGTAAGATGTTCTTCCTACTTGACAGTATATCCTATTGAGGGGGTTGATAACTGGTTGGTGGTGCTAATTGTTTTTTGGTCCATTTATAAGTTTATACACTGATTTAAAATGAAATTGAATGGAAAATAAAAGGTAGTATCCAGAGGAATAAAGCAATAGATAATCTGAGTAACTTATGAAACTAATTTCATCATTTTAGGAAGTTTCAGAATTTACCACTATTATAACATACATGACCCTTATTGCCAGCATGTTTTCATTCACTTAATAAATATGTGTTGACTGCTAGCTGTGTGATGTGCATAGCATTATATTAGGGTTAGTGAGAACCACAAAGATAAACAAGTGCAGTGTATACATTACTCTCTGTGAAGATAGTCTTACACAATACTTGGTAGGAAGAATGTCACTGTGTGTAGGCTTTCTTTTGATTTGGAGCTAGTTTGAGGGTTAGCTGAGCCAGTTTAGGGTGTTGATAATAATTGGAAACATTTTTTAAAGCTATTATTAAGTACATGGCCATATATCAATATTATTAACATGTATTTTTGATTTTGTATTGTGTCTTTTTATGTTTTGGTGTAAGTTGAAAGGAGAGAAGTGTAAGAATAAACTAAGCTACAATTACTGCTTGCTTATGTTCAGGGTTATTAGCTGGTATTTTACTTTAATGGTGTTTATGCACAGTGGGAGAGATGTGCTATAGTTATTATTAACCCAAGAAAAGAGGTTAGTATTTTTTAAAGTTATTTATAACTTCACCCTATAATAAACTCTTTCTTTACCCATGCTTGTCATGTTAGAGAATTTTTAGTGTAAAGGAAAATGTGTTGTATTTCATTAAATATTGTCTTCCAAGAGTAATTGTTTGTTTTTATTTCTTTGCTTGTTTTTTTTCTTTTTTGGTTCATCTTCATTATAGCACAATCCAAATAAGATTGCATCTAGATTTTTCCTACGATTGTTAACATCAAAGCTAATGAATGATATTGCAGATATTTGTAGAAGTTTAGTAAGTATGCTTTTTGTTTTACTACCATATTATTGTTGTCGTTGTTTTTATTCTTTATACATTTGTTAATCCAATATATAGATAATAAACTCATGCTATGAATAAGGCAAGGTGCTGCATAGTGCTTGGATTCCAGCAGAGAATGAAACATAGCCTTTGATGTGATGGGGCATGTAAGCTGATGGAGAAGAGAGATATGTAACAAAGTTACCCAAATTATTGATTATATTTGTGATAAGTATCTACAAGGAGAAGCAGAGAGCCCAGGAGAACATCTAAGGAGATTTGAGCCAATCAGGGTGGTAGGAAAGGATTTTGCTGGATATACAGTTTCAGTGGTGACTTGAAGGATAATTAGTTCTTAGCATTGTAAAGGTAGTGGGTGAGGTCATAGGCAGAAAGATCAAAGGAAAACCAAGAGTGTACAGTGGTAGAAGGCAAGGGAAAGTTTTTCCAGAAGAGTCATAGGCATACTGGGTTAAATGTTAATGAATTAATCAAGACCAAAATGTGCATAGATCCTGCAACATTGAGACCAGTATCATGACCAAAATTAGTTGTGGGTGCAAAAGCTAGATTGGAGTGGGTTGGGGAGCGAGAGAAATTGAGAGCAAATACCACAGACCTTTCTTTTTTTTTCTTTTAATTGTATTTATTGGGGTGACATTGATTTGCAAAACCATACAGGGTTCGAGTGTACAAACAGTAAAACATCTGCACACTGTATTGTTCTTCCATTGTCCTTCCTTCCTCATTTCTCCCCATTTGCCCACCTTCACCGACCCCTCCACCCCACTTTACCTCTGGCTCTCACCACTCTGTTGTCTGTCTTTGTGTTTTGTATATGTGTGTTTGCTTAATCCCTACTCTTTCTTTCATCCAGTCCCACAACCCCCTCCCTCTGATAGCTGTCAGTCTTCCCTGTGTTTATGCCTCTGTTTCTCTTTCGTACGTCAGTTTATTTTGTTCATTAGATTCCCCATATAAATGAGATTATATGTTATTTGTCTTTCTCTGACTGGTTTATTTCACTTATCATAATAATCTCCAGGTTTATCGATGCCGTCGCAAAGGTAAGATTTTCTCTTTCACGGCTGAGTAGTAGTTCATTGTGTAAACAGGTCACAACTTTTTATCCACTTATCTACTGTTGGACACTTGGCTGTTTCCAGATTGTGGCTATTGAACATAATGCTGCAGTGAACACAGAAGTGCATATATTCTTTGGAATTAGTAATTCAGGTTTCTTCTAATATATTCCCAGAAGTGGAATTGCTGAGTCATAAGGCAGTTCCATTTTTAATTTTGGGGCAATCTCCATACTGCTTTCCACAGTGGCTGCACCAGTCTGCATTCCCACCAACAGTGCATAGAGTTCCCTCTTCTCCACATCCTCACCAGCACTTGTTTGCTGTTGTATTGATGATGGCCATTCTGACAGCTGGAGGTGATATCTCATTGTGGTTTTAATTTGCATCCTCTGATGATTAGTGATGTTGAATATTTTTTCACATGTATATTGGCCATTTGTATGTCCTCTTTGGAGAGGTGTGTATTCAAGTCCTTTCCCATTTTTTAATAGGATTGTTTGTCTTCATGGTTGAGTTGTATAAGTTCTTTATATATTTTGGAAATTAATCCATATTGACCCGTCCCGCAGGTCGAGCAACGAGGACCCTAGAGGGGGAGTGAGGATGAGAAAGGGGCAAGAGGCACAAAGAATGGAGACAAGACAGTGCTCTGATCAAGTCTCGTTTATTCTTAGTAAAAACAGCATTCTTATAGCTCAGGAGAGGAGGAATTTTTCACTAGGGAGGAGCGCAGCTGCAGCTGGGGCGTTATCTTGACAGATAAGAGTTACGATGAAGGACAGCAACTCCCAAGAAGAGAAAGAGGGAAGTTGCCCTTAATTAGGAGCAGACAACTGTTATGGGATAATGAGGCCATGCCAAGCAGAACTTTAGGATGCCGGTCAGCAAGACTTTAGCCGAGGAACTTTTTAGTTCCCCACACATATCAGATGTATCATTGGTGAATATGTTCCCTGATGCAGTGGGTTGCCTTTTTATTGGGTTGCTCAAAAAGTCCGTATGGTTTTATCTGTAAAATAAAAGATATACTTTTCATTTTCACCAGCAACTTTATTGATTTGGATACTTTGAGTATGTTACCTCTCTCTTGCATGGTATAACATTGGCCTCAAAATGTCTCAGTTTGATTGCAATCAACTTCAACTGGTCTGCCTGACCGTGGTTCATTGTTCAGCAAGAAATCCTCAGCATGAAACCTCACAAACCACTTTTCACACCTTCGAGCACTCACGGCACTTTCTCGACACACTACACAAACCTTCTTTTTGAGTTTCAGTCGTGTTTTTCCCTCTCTTGAAATAATAAAGCATTATATGCAGAAAATGTTGTGTAATTTCTTCCCTCTTCCATATTAAAATGGCTACACAAATATTTACCAATTTCATAGATACTTTTTGCACAATGATATGACAGCTGTCACAATACAATCTTAAAATTGTTTCAAATGAAGTTAAAGACAACTAAGTGCTATTAGAGCCATCTAATGGAAAAAAACAAATTAACTTTTTGGCCAACCCAATACTTCTTGGTGGTTTCTTTTGCTGTGGAAAAGCTTTTTAGTTTGATATAGTCCCATTTGTGTATTTTTTCCTGTGTTTTCTTACCTTAGGAGATGTGTTGGCAAAAATATTGCTAGGAGAGATGTCTGAGGTTTTACCGCCTATCTTCTAATATGGTTTTGTGACTGATATTTAACTCTTTTGAGTTTATTGTTGTGTATGGAGTAAGTTGATCTAGTTTTTTTTAACATGTACTTGTTCAATTTTTCCAGCACCATTTATTTAAGAAACTGTCTTTACTCCATTGTATGCTCTTGTGCCCTCTGTCAATTAGTAATTGACCATAAAGGCATGGGTTTATTTCTGGACTTCTTTCCTGTTTCTTTTGATTTGTCTGCCTGTTCTTATGCCAATGCTAGGCTTTTTTTTTATTACAATGGCCTTGTAGTATAGTTTGATATCAGGTATTCTGAAACTTCCAACTTTGTTGCTCTTTCTCAAGATTGCTGCAGTTATTTGGGTCTACTTTTGGTTCCATATGAATTTTTGGAATATTTGTTCTAGATCTGTGAAATATGCCATTGGTATTTTAATAGGTATTACATGGAATCTATAGATTGCTTTGGGTAGTGTGTACATTTTAATGATGGTAATTCTTCCAATTCAGAACACGGTATGTGCTTCCACTTATTTGTATATTACTCATTTTCTTTCTTCAGTGTCCTATAGTTTTCCAGGTACAGGCCTTTAACCTTCTTACTTAACTTGATTCCTAAGTACTTTATTTTTTGTAGTACAGTAGTTGTAGTGAATGGGACTGCATTATTAATTTTTCTTTCCGAGAGTTCATTATTGGTATATAAAAATGCCACGGATTTCTTGATATTAATTTTATATCCTGCTACTTTGCCGAATTTATTTATTAGACCTAGTCGTTTTTTGATGCATTTTTTAGGGTTTTCTATGTACAATATCATGTCATATGTGAATAATGAGTTTTATTTCCTTCTTTCAAATGTGGATGACTTTTTTTTCTTCTTCTTCTTGTCTGATTGCTGGCTAGGAATTCCAGTACTATGGTAACCCTTTGAGTGCCATGAGTAATTGCTAAAATTTGTGTGAAAAATGCCAGGCTATTTTGCTGAGATATGCTGAGTTTATGAAAAATGTCTATAAAAACATTATTATTCATAGTAATTTGCTGATAATTTCATGACATATAGTAAATACACTCTTCTTTTGTAAGCAGTGTTCTTTGACGCAATTTGGAAAAAACTTTATTGCATTAAAATTATTTTATAACAATTATTTTAGAAAAAATAATTTCTTTCTTTCAATATGGCTTTTGAAGTATCATGTATGGCATAATATAAAACCTATGATTATAATTTGAAAAACACATAGCAACATGAATAACAAGAAGTATGCCAAATATTGCATAAATTTTTGAAAGACAAAAAGAAAACTCCATAACACAAACGACATTCACACTAGAGACATATATCAATAGATATCAACAGTGAAAAACAGTTTATAAACCAAATGCTAACGCTATACCGTAAAGCAATGAAAGTGTCCATTAGCAAAAGTTTCCTTATCATGCACACTGCATATTTTTGAGGATTATTGCAAAGATAAGTGAAATTAAAAGGACTGTTTAAAATGTAGGTAAAAATTATAACAGAATTAATATGTCAGTATTTGAACAAGCATAAAAATTCAAAGTTTGAATCAACATGAGAAAAAGTTATATCAATATATAACCTGAGGTACAAAAAAAAGAGAACAAAACATAAAATACGAATTATTCTGTTGTTATTTACATTTATAGCCATCAAAAAAAGAGTTGCTGGGAGCTATGCTGGCATTTTTGGGAAAATTTGTCAGCATCGCTCACAGTGACATTGGCACTCAACGGGTTAAATAAGAGAGGTGAAAGCCACCACACTTGTCTTGATCCTGATCTTAAGGGAAATCCTTTCACTGTTTTTGCCCATAGAGTATGATGTTGGCTGTGGTTTTGTCATATATGGCCATAGCTCCTCAGGGGGACCTCCACAGTCTCGATATTCCTTCTGATTTTTCAAATGTGGGTATGGGACCACTCGTTCTCTCTGTCTGCCCCTCTTACTAGTCTGGATGTGGTTTCTTTTTTATATTCTTAGTTCTAGGACTTCTGTTCTGCAAGATTTCAGGTGGTTCTGAATAATGGTCTTTTTGTAGTTCAGTTGTAATTTTTATGTGATCCCGAGAGGATGTATCACGTTTACCTACTCTGACTTCTTAACTGGAAGCCCAGCACATCAAATATTAATTAACATTTAATTATTGTTGTTGTTACAAAGAGTTTGTATAAAGGTTCTTTTGTCATATTTGTACCTGTGAAGGATGTAGGATATATTCTATAAATGGAATTACTAGTTTAGAAGGAATGTGAATTTTACTTTGGATGGATGTAGTGATTGTTCTCAAGTAGTCATGTAAGTTTATACTTTTACCATACCCTTATTAATTTTGGGTAGTATAAAATGTCTTAGTATAAGAAATTATTTGTAAAGTTTGCATATTATTCTGTTGTCATAGGCATATTACGATTTATATCCATTTTTCTATTGTTGAAAATATAATAGAAATAATACTGCAGTGTTCATACACATGAACGTTGAATCATCTGATTAGGTGAATTTTAACTACATTTTGCTTCTGAAAGAAGCCAACTTGAAAAAACACCTTTCTCCTTTAAAGGTATCCGTTATGAAAACTCCACCTGAAAATGGACAAGTAGAATCAATGGAAGATGACAATGATGAAAAGGATTACCCTGCTAGTAATGTTAGTGATGCAAATGAATCTGGAGAGAACCAGCTTAGTATTGGTAAATATATATTTATGATGTGGGATTTCTTTTACCTCTTCATATTGATTTGGCATTCCAAAAAGCCTCATAGTTACTTATTTTATGTTCATTTTATTTCCTTTTGGTATAGTCTATTAGGATTGGTTTTTTTCCCCTACACATTTTAGATTCTCTAATTTTTTAATTGAATTTATTAGTTTTCTGTTCTTCATTTGGAAAATTAAAATAATTACTAAAAAGAGCAAGTGATAGTTTTTTTTTTTTGGAAAATAGAAAGCAGGAGAGTGATAAAGCACCCATAATGCCATCCCTTTTAACCTTTTTCTGTTATTTATCTCTCTCTCTCTCTCTCTCTCTCTTTTTTTTAACCAGTTCAAAGCCGTTATTGGGGAGGTCCAAACAGGTGGTCTGAGTCTAGAGTGACTGCAGTCCCAAGCAGAAACAGAGTGGGGTTTTTAAAGGGCTTTAATCCTGGGTAGCAATATTAACAGAGTCCGGGCAAGCATAGTGACCTGATTGCAGGCTGAAACAGTTGATTCTTGCAAAAGAGGGAATAGGAGTTGGAGAGATCCCCTGCAGATGGTCCGACGGGACAGTTGATTAGGAGCTGTAGTTGATTCTGAGAACAGAGAAGTTGCTAAATTTTTGTCTGTGGATAGGGATACCTTTGAAGGATATAGGCAGTCACTGGTGCCAGCAGTTACTGCGGAGGGCAGCAGATTTTATTGGGCGCTAGCTAAAATTTGACCTGAATTTCTGGAACCTAGGTCGTATGCCTAAGATTCCTGCCTTTGTTTTATTGGTTCTGGGGAGTTGAGTCAAAAGTCCATTTTCTGAAACTTTTTTGAGCTGAGATTAGGATGTAGAGCTGTCCCTATATTCTTTCTTGGGGTATAGGTTGATATGAAGAGGCGCGGAGTAGGAGCATGTCACTGACAACTTGGTTTGTGGCAGCCTGCACTGTCATGCAGACAAAACTTATTAGAAAGCATGGGGACAGGGACCTATTAAGAAAACAAAAGCATGTTATTATTATTTTGGTTTTTAAGGATATTAGCATGGCTTGAAGGAGAAGAGAAATAGGAGAAGAACTCCAGCCAGGAGGAGTCACTGGCAGCATTTATTATGCATGTTTTATGATGTCAGTGTTTTCTTTTAAGACTTGAAAAGTGTTTTACAACCTGCCTACTAGTGTTGTCATAAAAACAGCATTTAACAAAGCACATGTTCCACCTGCCTCAGCAGCTAAGGAGGAGAGGCAAGGCTATCTTTTTAAAAATACCAGCAGGGAGAGGTGGGCCTGGAAGTAGCCTGTCCTGCACTAGAATGGGCCCCCTACTTCTGCCCTTCTCTGCCCAGGGCAAGGGTTGGAGAAAGGTGGCTTAGGTTATGGTTTAGGCCTCAGAAAAACAGCCTGAATTTAAGTGTCATTTTGTTTTTCTGCGTTGGAGAGGTAGGCACCCTGCTGTTTCTGCACCCAGTAATGAGTTTGAATAGAAAGTAATTACTCTTTAGACTCTTTGGAAATTGTAATCAGCATTGACTTTCATATGTCTTTTTTTATACCTTGTTTGTTTTCTTTTTATTTAGCTACTTGTATTAATAATCATACTTTTTAATGGCTCCATAATATCCCAGTTAACATATATACTGTAATTTACTTGACCATTGTTGACTGTTACAAATTTGGATTTCTTTCTGTTTTCCTATAATTAACTACTGCAGTGAATGTTTTTCTTCACAAATAATCCATAGGTCATTACTTGATGATAGAATCCTATGGTAACCTTTTAAGAAGAATCTTGAAGCTTCTGGTGTATAATCAATTTAACCATAATTTTGTTTTTCGTATACTTTTATGTTTTTGGTTTCCTTTTTTTTTTTTTTTTTTGATGGGATATTTGAATTATTATGCCCCTTTCTTAGTTTTAGTAAGTGCTTTTTATTTTTAGGTGCCATGAGTCCTTTAGCTGAAGAACATCTGTCAAAGCAAGATCTACTTTTTTTAGACATGCTCAAGTTCTTATGTGTGTGTGTAACTACCGCTCAGACCAGTACTGTGTCATTCAGAGCAGCTGATATTCGGAGGAAATTGTTACTGTTAATCGATTCCAGTATCCTAGACCCAACTAAACCTCTGCACCTACACATGGTGAGTTATGTGAAATGAAGATTCTCTTCAGTTCTGTCTGGCTTTGCTGCTAAATATAATGAACTGACATAAGAATCACATAGTACCTTTACAGACTTGAAATTGCTTTCTTGAGAAATGAATTCGAGACTAGTTATAAATATACTTTTTCTTTCAATGTGCTGTGAAAAAAGAATTTAACTGAATACTGAAACATTAAAACCTAGATGGTCTTTGGATAGATTTATTATTTTAGATATAATGAATTATTTTTTTAAAGTAGGTCAAGAAACACAGATTCTAAATGTAAAAATAATACTTAAATAACATTGCAGTTGAAGTCTGAATCTTGCCTTGACCTTAGTTTAAATGCTTTAAATTTTTTTGATGTAATTTCAAAGTGACAATAAAGTTACAGTACTATAAGAACTTTATATTCCCTTCATAAGCTTCTACAGTTAACATTTATAACATTTGCCTTACCATTCTCTTTCTCTCGCCACACAGACATTTTTATTCTGAATCATTTTGAGCTTAAGTTGCAGAGGTGTTGCCCTTATACTTGAGTGTGTATGTCCTATGACCATGATATAATCATTAGGAATATAACATTGTATTATTGCCTTTAGTTTTCAAGTCTGTTCAGTCTCTTTGGATTTGGAACAGTTCCTTAGTCTTTCCTCATCCTTATTGATCTTCCTGATTTTTAATGGTATAGTCACTTGTTATATAGGATTCCTCACTTTGGGTTTGTCTCATGTTTCTTCAGGATTAGATTTAGATTTTGACTTTGTTGAGAATATTATAGGTGTAATTCCTCCCCTGCCCTAACCCCATCAATCTTCATCTGTTTATTGATAGGTATCTCCAATTCCAGTCCAACAGCATAGGATTTCTTTTTTCCTCTCTGTATTTTTAGCTCCCCCTTCCAATAGTAGGACACCTGCTTCACACTTAACCTTAATATATTTCATGTTTACTTAATATTCTTATGTGTAACTAATCTTCTGATCATTTCTGCCATCCCGTTAGCCCTAGCCCTGCTGAACATTGGGGGAGTCCCTGGTCCAGCAAATTGGCGAACATGTCAGGTGATTTTTCCAGTGATAGCTGTGGGAAACATGCCAGGTCATCTAATAATTAGAATCTCTTGGAAATATACAGGTTGAGTCCATGTTAGAATTTTGGTCAAGTCTCCAGGCCTGACCAATGGGCAAGTCTATGTGCTCTTCTTGACCCTTTCATGTTTAAGGCCCTCAGTAACTTCATACACATCACTTTCCTGTCAAAATATTTAAAATGATCCAATGTAATGTTCTTTTATAATATATGAGAGCAAGTAAGAAACATTTTTCTCTATATAGATAAGAAAAAAGTCTTCTGATTTTTTACTAGAGCCAGAAAATTATTTGGCAGCTCTCAGAAATAGTCATAATAACATAGAGAGCCTTACCAGGTTGTCTCATAGGAAGATAAGTTAGTGTATTTGACTTCTTTCCTGCCTATGATTATCTCTGCTTTCTAAAATGTATTAATAGAATAGTTTTTAAACATTGAAGTCTTATCCTTAAGTATTATTTGGGGAGAGTAGAAACATAACATAGTTTCAGATTCTTGTTCAGGCTCTTAACTCCAACAATGATCTCAGTTATCATTTTCTTGAGTTCCTACAATATATGCTAGACTTTATATTCATTTCCTTTAATCCTTTAATCTGGCCAGGTAAGTATTATATCCCCATTTTACAGGTGAGGGTAAAAGGCTCAGATGTCAAGGCAAGTTTTTTAACCACACAAGTAATAAATTGTGCTAGGATTTGAATCCAGCTCCATTTGACTTAAAATACTTTAAAAAAATTGTCTTTTAAAAGAAATCACTGGTCATGTGTGTGTGCAAGTATGTTGTGTATGCATGCAAAGATCTACATATGAATTTTTGGTTACATATATACTTAACTAAGTGACATATTTTTTAAAAACTGATTCCCCCTTCTCCCCCAACTATCTTAGTATCTAGTGCTTTTAAAGGAGCTTCCTGGAGAAGAATGTCCTTTGCCAATGGAAGATCTTGTTGAACTTCTCAAACCACTATCGTAAGAAATTAAAACCATGTTATGTTCACTTTAAATTTATAAACTAAGTGATGTGTTCTTTTATGCTTATAAAGTTAAACTTTTTCTTCCATAGCAATGTGTGTTCTTTGTATCGCCGTGACCAAGATGTTTGTGAAACAATTTTAAACCATACCCTTTACATAGTGATGAACCTATGTCAAGGCAGTATGGATGCCGAGAACACAAGGGATGCTCAAGGACAGTTTCTAACAGTTATTGGAGCATTTTGGTAGGTACAGATTATTTTGTGGAGTTCTTATTTTTCTTCTGCTTCTGATACAGATGCAAATTTTGCATTTTTGCATTAGTGATTTCTTCTAATCCTTAAATGAAAGTATATACATCTTTTTAATGATAGGAGAATGTAATTTGTGTTTTCCTTAATTTCTTGAAGAATTACATTGTATTTTTCTTAAGGTTTGGCTTTCTAAGGTGTGTTTAGTGTATTTCTCTGAATTTTGAATCATTTAGTATTTTGACACATGTAGTGTACAAAGCAAAGTGTAACAAGTCTAAGTCAATTTAATCATTCATGCTCTTAAAATGAACAAATTGGATTTGTCACTGGTTATTTCATGTATGATATATAGCCATAGTGTGAGATACCACCATGATACTTATAGGGGAGCATATGTATATAATTTAGAGCTCTCATACCATTTGACTGATAAGAACTTCTGAATCAATATAGAATATGGTTTTGAAATCTATGATATATCAACAAAGACTTTAAAAAATTTTCCCTTTAAATTACATTTACTATAATGTGGTTAGTTGAAGTAAGAGAGCCCTAATATGAGGCATAATGATATAAACGTAGTAATATACATAAAAATGAACTATTCAAGAATTTCTTTTAGCTGGAATTTTTTTTGGGAAGGTGAGAATATTGGCATATGCCACATGATGAGAATTAAAGTTAGCATGGAAAGAAATTTTGGAAGTAATCTAAAATAACCATAATGTCCAGTGACTTTTTTTTTTTTTTTTTTTTTACTGCTTTTATTGGAATAAATGTTTGACATTGAAACACTTTATTTCAGGCACTTAACAAAGGAGGGGAAATGCACATTCCCTGTAAGAATGGCACTAGTAAAATGCCTTAAAACTTTGCTTGAGGTGAGTTTCTCCACATTAAGTATTAGTAAGGGTTCTGTAATTTAAAAAAAAAAAAAATTAAGCAGTCTTTCTGTGTTATTGGGTGAATTTTTGCTTCTTATTTCTAATTTAACCTAAGTTGTTCTTTTTCCATAGGCTGATCCTTATTCAAAATGGTCTATTCTTAATGTAATGGGAAAAGACTTTCCTGTAAATGAAGTATTTCCACAGTTCCTTGCTGATAATGATCACCAAGTTCGCATGTTGGCTGCAGAGTCAATCAATAGGTAATGAGTTAGATATTTATGAAATGTCTGGGTATTGCACATATCAGTGCAATGTCTAGCATAGTCAGAGGTTACTAGTTGTGATATTGAAAGTAGCTAACACAGCCCTGGCCAGTGTAGCTCAGTTGATTGGGCATCATTCCAGAGGTAAAGGGTCACCAGTTCCATTTCCTATCAGGACACATGCCTGGGTTTCGTGTTTGGTCCCCGTTTGGGGTGCATACAAGAAGCAGCCTATCAGTTTTTCTCTCCCTCTCTTTCTCCCTCCTTTCCCCTCTTTTAAAACAAACAAAATCTTTTTTAAAAGTAGCTAACACTGCATGTCAACTACAATTAAAAATAAATTGGAAAACTAAAATAGCTAACAGTTATTGAGCATAGACTGTATGACTGACTTTCATGTTTTCTCTTAATTCTGACAACTCTATCACTTATTATCTTCTCCAATTTTTAAATGAAAAGTCTATGGCTTAGATAAAGTAATTTGCTCATTGCCAGAGAGCTAGTAAATGGTTGAGTTGAATGAGGTGTGTCTGTTACTGCTATGGGAGATACAGAATGTTTGGATATCACTGTGATTTTATATGAATCTGTTACATTGTGCTAATTATATTTATTCAAGTGAATGTACTGTTAAGCACTGGAATGATTCTATTGTAGGGAACTGTTTTATGTTTGAATACCTGAAGAAGCAAATACTAATTTCTTAAAGTCTTAATGTTTATCAAGTTATCAAATTGATTTTAAAATTCTAAATTTTTATCTACCTATACCTTTCCTACTTTGCACTCCCTGTAAATAAAGCAATTCTCTGCTTTATTTTTCTCTATAGCATTTATCACCGCTTGAAATGCTATATTTTAACACATTTACCTAGGATATAAGCTCCTAGATGTCATTGTTTTTTGTCTGTTGATTTAGCATCTAAAATAATACTTGCTGTATGGAAGGTGTTTAACAATTTCTAAAATCCATGAACATTTGAAAAAAATGGCATTATACTTTAAAAACATTAAAGCTGAAAATCATTTGAGTAACTTTGCAATTCAAATATGAGACCAGTAATTAAAAATCAATGTAAAGATATTGTTCCAGCAGTCACATAAATATGTGTTAGTTAACCTAATGTGTCCAAAGTTTGAATATGTTGACAATAATATTTGTATAAGTCAGAATTGTGTCTAACTCCTCAGCTTTAGGACTCTTTTCAGTACAACCATAGTGCATTGTTAGAGTAGCTAATGTGTGCTTTATTTCAAGTCCTTAAACTAGGATAGAAAATATATTCTGCAGTTCAAGGCCTGAGGTTATACTCAGAGAAACAAAGAAAAAAACTGATGCTTGCCACATGGGTAGGTGATGGGGAAATGGATGAAAAAGGTGAAGGGGAATAAGGTACAAACTTCTAGTTATAAAATAAATAACCACTAAGATGTAGTATACAGTTCAGGGAAAATATAGTCAATAGTATTGTAATAACTTTGCATGCGACAGATCATTTCTAGACTTAGTGTGATGATCACATAAATTTGAATCATTATGCTGTGCACCTGAAACTGTTGTAATATTGTATGCAAACTATACTTTAATGAAAACATTTTTTAAAGAAACTTTAAAAAATGGTGTTACAGAGGATCATAAGTTGAATATAATAAAGCAGTGTAGTAGATTACCATTCAACAATCTCTTAGGATTCAAAGATGTATAAATTTAAGAGTATTGTAAACTTAGCATTTGTTGATTTCTTTAGGTATTTACATATATATGTGTAAATAAGAGAGATTTAAGAAAGTGGAGGAATCAGAGGAACACCAAAAAGTTTAAAAGTCTTCGTACTAAAAGAGCATAAAGGACAATATTTATTGAAGAGTTGTCCTTAAATATACTAGGTTATTTTGTAAAAGATACTGGTCAACTGTTCTCCATCACATAAAAAATTTAAGTGGAACATCAAGACTTTCAGGATGATTAAATGTTAGAGCAGCTGATATAATAGTCTATGGCTCCTTCTAATTAGCATTTTACCAGAGGACAATTTTTCTTTTCTGAATAGTCTGAGTTCAGGCCTATTTAAGTTTGGGCAGTAAGCTGAAAGATCTTTGAGACCCTTTTTGGTTCTAGGAGAGAATGGAGTTATTGTAAAGACTCTTAATATTAAGCAATGGATCTGAACCTCTTTTAAATTGATTCAGATTTTCTTAGTCTTTTGAAAGAAGACCTAGTATGTCAGAATGTCTCACAGAATGACTTATTTTTGCCCTGTAATATGTTTTATAAAGTAAGGTTAAAGTAAAAATAATTATTTCAGTTTTTGCTTTTTTTAAAGATTATTTCAGGATATGAAAGAAGCAGGTTCTTCAACATTACCGAAAGCACTTCCTTTGAAGCTCCAGCAAACAGCTTTTGAAAATGCATACTTGAAAGCTCAGGAAGGAATGAGACAAGTGGTAATTTTAATAATGTATATTTGCTATTATCATATACTTCCTATAAGTATACCATATATTACTTTACCAAGTTTGGCCTAAGATACTTTATACCTGATAGTTAACAGTATGAAGTTAGACTAAAACAATTAGTAAATGGATTGAAATTGCTGTATTTTATAGGTTAGAACTGGTGAAATAATGGCAGTTTCCTTTGGTTCTATTTATATGTAGCATTTATATGGGAAAAACAAATTTCTGAATTTTTTAGGAGTATATATAGCTTTTTTTCTTCATTAAAAATCTTTTTTCTAAAAGCTGAACCAAAAGCTAGTTCAGAGAGTAGTTGACAGTAGGAAGCAGTGGATTAAGAGAAATGTTCTTACTAGGGAAGATCAGATTATCTTGGTGTTCTTTAGTGAACCTTATAATATTTATATTTCTTTGCAGAGTAATTTTTTTTTCTTAAAATGCAACTTGTCAGTGCTAGAATGTATTCATTTATTTATATCTTGATTTCTTGGTAAAGAGTATATTAGGCAGTTAATCAAATGTCTAATCTGTGGTAGCACAAGACTGAAAAGGATAGTTGCATGAAAGAATCATAATTTAGAAAAAGATTTCAATAGATTTGAAAGATGAGTGTAAATAGTATAAAAATTATAGAGATAATGTATTTTATACATTTAAAAGTCTGCCTGTCTGTGCAAAAAGGGAAAATAATGACATGACAACAGTTCATTTAGTAAAAGATCTAAGAAGTTTTGCATTTTGAGAACACACTATTAACCGATATTATAATAGTTACTCAAAAAAGCGAAGTCTGATTTTGACATCACTGATAGAAACATACTGTCATGAACATGTTGATAAAAATAATTTGATCTATACATTTTGGAGGGCAGCTAGCATGTTGAGATTAGTTCTGAGTAAAAGCAGACTTTTAACTAGGATGTTAGAGAGTCTGTAGATCTGTCTCTTCCAAAGAATAGGTGGAGTTGACTTAGTGTAGACCTCATAGCTGTTTTAAAAAATGTCATTTAGTAAAGTAATTAGGTCCTTACTTTTTCTTGTACCAAAAACCAGAACTAGGATCAGGGTGTATCAGTTTTTTCTATATGTGAAGAGAAACTTCTATCAAATATAGCTTATCAAAAAATGTACACATCTGTAGGGATACTATAATGATTGAAGCAGTATATTATTCTATCTAGTTGTGTTATTTTATTCCTTTTGATAATTATGTGATTTTTAAAAAGTATAAAGAGCTACATATCATTATAATAAGAATAAATATGAGATATATTTGGAAGTTGAAGAGGAATTTTAATCTCACCTTCTTCTTGCAATTTCTTTTATTTTTCTTTGAAGAGCTCTATATCTCACTGAAATATTTAGCAATTCATTCCGTAATATCTTTTCAAAAGCAGTCTTTGCCACTTTAGAAACTGATGTTTCTTCAGAATCTCTACTCTTAGCTTCATCACAGTAGAATTTAAAACTGTTCATGGATGGCTTAGATGTTGTCATGGTGTACTTTGATTTTAGCCTGATTTATTTGTGATTTTAAATATTTACATTACATTATTGTTTAAAATTCTTCTTAAGTCCCACAGAGCTGAGAACCCTGAACTTTTGGATGAGATTTATAATAGAAAAGCTGTTTTACTAATGATGATAGCTGTGGTTTTATGCTGTAGTCCTATCTGTGAAAAACAGGCTCTGTTTGTCCTATGCAAGTCTGTGAAAGAGAATGGATTAGAGCCTCACCTCATTAAAAAGGTACATGTGGATGAATATTTTTTTATTACAGTCTTCCTTGGGTAACTTTTAAACAATTTAAAAGTTCAACTAGAGTTTTTAAAGTGGCACTACTGAAAGGCTTGGAGACAGTTTTATTTTTTAATAGTATATTTTTAAATAGTGTATTTATTTGTATGCTCTGTTATTTCTTGCATTCAGTTTAAGAGTATTTCACGAGGCATACATTGAACTAATGAGGGTTATGGCCTGTCATCATGCAGACTAGGCCCTCTGAAATAGCACTTATTGAGGGAAAGATAGGAGAAAACAGCAGTAGAAGTGTTTTTGCCTGGTTGATTAGGACATTGAGATCTGGCAAAGCCAGGAGTGAAATTTTAGAGCTTTTCAAAAAGTTGCATGATTAGGGAAGGAAGACCAAGGTCCAGCCTTGCAATTACATCAGCACAGTGTTGTAGAATATTCTTCCCTGCCCTGTTTTACCACTTAGCATTCAAGGTTCAGGAAGTTCCAGGTCCTTCCAGTGTAGATTTTTATATGATGAACCAGTGACAGATCAGTGGTCTGATACACTATTCAGCATTCTAACAGCATAGTTTCCACAGAGCTTTGTAGAAAGCCAACGCATAGGTAATAAGTCTTGGACAAGTCAGCCTTTTAGTACTCAGGATTAAAAGAAGTTGCTTTAAATTTTTATACAATTAAACTACCTAATTATTATTGTAAGTGGAATGTAGTGTTTTGACTCATTGGTTTTAGGACTAAGAAGAATTATTATTTTACTTTGGGTCTTCCTTTTATATTCCTTTGGAATATAATCAAATGTTCAAAATTGCAATGTATTTTTCTGTTTTTATTCATTTAACATTTATTAAGGGTTTGCTATGTGCCAGGAATGGTGCTAATAATATTAAATGCACTTTTCTTATTAGTCTTGCTGAAGTGGGTACTTTTATTATCCCCATCCATAGATAGGTAAATCAAGATATAGAAAAGTTAAATGAATACTTAAGTCATACCCTCTGTAAATATTAACAAAGATTTAAATAATATGTTACTTTGCTGTGTTCTTAAAGAATTGACTTGTTTTTTATTTGTACAGGTTTTAGAGAACATTTCTGAAGTTTTTGGATATAGACATTTAGAAGACTTCATGGCTTCTCATTTGGATTATTTGGTTTTGGAATGGCTAAATCTTCAAGATACTGAATATAGCTTATCCTCTTTTCCTTTTATTTTATTAAACTATATAAACATTGAGGATTTCTATAGGTAGGTTTACATATGGCACATGTGAAATAGGTTTAAATTAAACTTCAGTGATAATGTTTGGCAGTCCCACCTCCACATGCACAAACATCAGAGGTTTTGTAGTATGAGAGGCAGGACAGGTTGTTTTAATGAAAGTGTATTGAAGAGAATCACTGGACTTTGGGTCTGGTCCTCGATGTGCTAGTAAATGGCTATGTGACTTTAGGCAAGCCATGTAACCATCCTTTGGAACTTGATTTTTAAAATCTGTAATGTAAGACTGTTATTTTACAAAGGAGTTCGTTAATGCTCCCTTCAACTTTAACATTTGTTAACCTTTTTTGTGAAAAATGAAAGATAAACCACTAGTGCTAGTTATTTCTGCCTTGTTTTTTATTTTCTATTGCTTGACTTTAGTTTGTTTTGCTATTATTTCTATTTTAATGTAAAAGTTTGTTTTGCTAATGAGAGAAAAAAATTTTCAAAATGGAGAGGTTTGAAATAACTAAAGAGTAATGTAGGTATCAGGATGATGGAAAGGTAGTTCATAATTGTTAAGTGGTTTTTATTGTTCATTCAGTTTGATGCTAATGTTTACATTTATTTCTTGAATTTATAAATTTCTTTCACATTCTGTTTTAAAATAGTTTTTATAAATTGCTTATGTAGGAGACATAAATTTAATTTCTAATTTTTTGATCGCAGAATTAAGTAGTATATTCTAAGATCTCTATTTTTTTTTAGTGTGACTATTTAGAATTTACTTAACTTCATTATCCCATTTATAAAAGTTAGTGTAAGGAAAAAGCAAACTAAACTAGGGTCAAGATGGCAGCCTAGGTAAAAATGGCTCCTCTTCTTCACACAACCACATCAAAATTACAACTAAACTATAGAACACCCATAACTTAGAACTGTCAGAAATCAAGCTGAATATAAGTCCCACAACTGCAGAAGTAAATAAGAAACCACATTGAGTCTGGTAGGGTTGGAGATGCAGAACTGTTTGGTCCCACACTAGGCTCCCCAGCCCAGGGTTCAAGTGCCAGGAAGATAACTTCCCACAACTTCTGTCTGTTAAAAACAGTGGCAATTGAGACTGTGGAAGGCTAAACTGCTGGAGTCTCAGGCAGGTCCTCTTAAAGGGCCCATGTACAGGCTTACTTGGACTCACTCCCTCTGAATTCTAGCATGTAGGGCAGAAGATTGAAATATATCAGACACATACAGGGAGGAACTGAAATGTCCAGCATCAGGGTGAGTGCTGGGAGGCAGCTTTCTCTCAGACAAAAGTGTTGGCAGAGGCTACTGTTTCTTTTCTGAGTCTTCCCTACAGGGCCATAGAGCCAGCAGATGGGCACCATATCTGAGACTCCAGCAACCTGGGCTCACACTGCTCCACCCTGGTGATTTCCTGAGGCCCTGCCCCACCCAAATTTTGGGTCCACCTATGCACTTTCCAGTAGCTTTTCTATATGAATGGCTTGTCTTTACCCACACTTCAGATTTTCCTAAGTTTTCTTAAACAAGCAGCACCTGGCTTCAGCAAATGCTGTATCTCTCACTAAGTGGCAGGCCTGACACTAGCAGCAGCTGTCCTTGGTTCACAGGTTGGCCTTACTTGGGCACCTCCAAGCCCAGCAAAAATATCAGACATCTGCAGATAGCTTTGTAACTTATGCTGTGTGATCCTGGAGACAACACAGTTGGTGACTGACCTTGGTTGTGCCAACAGCAAGCAAGGCTCAACCACAACAGGAAGGTGTACATAGCGCACATGTAGAGAGACGTAGCAGCTCTACCTAATATATAGAAACAAATACAGGGAGACTGACAAAATGAGAAGACAAAGAAATATGGCCCAAATGAAAGAGCACACTAGAATTCCAGAAAAAGAATTAAACAGAATGGAGATAAGCAATCAATCGGATGCAGAGTTCAAAACACTGTTTATAAGGATGCTCAAGGAACTTAGTGAGGACCTCAGCAGCATAAAAAAATCCAGCCAGAAATGAAAGATACACTAATTGAAATAAAGAGCAATTTACAGGGAATCAACAGTAGAGTGGATGAAGCCAAGTAGCAAATCAGTGATTTACAATATAAGAAAGCAAAATCAATCACAAGAGCAAGAAAAAAAAAGAAAAAAACAAAAACATAAGGATAGTGTAAGGAGTCTCTGGGACACCCTCTAGCATATCAACATTCGTATCACGGGTGTGCCAGAGGGAGAAGAGAGAGCAAGATTTGGAAAGCTATTTGAAATAGTAATGACAGAAAACTTCCTTAATTTGATGAAGAAAATAGACATACAAGTCC
Organism: Furipterus horrens; assembly: GCF_987537825.1. Taxonomy (NCBI): domain Eukaryota; kingdom Metazoa; phylum Chordata; class Mammalia; order Chiroptera; family Furipteridae; genus Furipterus; species Furipterus horrens. The sequence continues at coordinate 163,079,620 of NW_028327172.1, read as the reverse complement.
AGGAAGAGCAGAGAGTCTCAAACAAGATGAACCCACAGGAGCCCACAGCAAGTCACATCATAATTAAAATGCCAAAATTAAAGACAGAGAGAATCTTAAAAGCAGCAAGAGAAAAAGCAGCTAGTTACCTACAAGGGAACTTCCGTAAGTTGGTCAGCTGATTTCTCAAGAGAAACTTAGCAGGCTAGAAGGGATTGGCAAGAAATATCAGTGATGAAAAGCTAGGACCTACAACTAAGCAACATAATCATTTAGAGTAGAAGGAGAGAGAAAGAGCTTCCAAGACAAGGGAAAAAAAAAGTTTATCACCACCAGACCAGTATTATGTGAAATGTTGAAGGGTCCTCTTTAAGAAGAAGATCAAAAATATAAACAATAAAATGGCAGTAAGTACATGTCTGTCAACAATTGAATCTAAAATACAAAATAAACAAGCAGAACAGAAAGTGAATTGTAAATACAGAGAATGTTTTGATGGTTTTCAGATGAGAGGGTGGTTCAAATAGGTGAGGGGATTAAGAAGTACTATTTAGTAGTTGCAGAACAGTAACGGGGATGTAAAGTACAGGACAGGGAATAGAGTAGCCAATGAACATATATGCATGACCCATGGATGTGGAAAATGGTGTGAGGATTGCCTGAGAGTGGGCGGAGCTTGGTAAAGAGGGACAAAGGGGGGAAAACTGGGACAACTGTAAGAGCATAAACAATAAAATATAATGTCAAAAATAAAAAGCAAACTAAACTAAATGAAATTAGAGTAAGAATGCTTCATTTATCATAGATAAATGATGTGGTAATGCTTATTTAAATCATTTTATTTTCAAAACTCATTTTACTATGAAAAGTTATTTATAATTTTAATTTTTTATATTTTAGATCTTGTTATAAAGTTTTGATTCCACATCTGGTGATTAGAAGTGATTTTGATGAGGTGAAGTCCATTGCTAATATGATTCAAGAGGATTGGAAACGTCTTCTAATAGACTGTTTTCCAAAGATCCTTGTAAATATTCTTCCTTACTTTGCCTATGACGTTACAGGAGACACTGGGATGGCACAGCAAAGAGACAATGCTGCCAAAGTCTATGATATGCTTAAAGATGAAAACTTACTAGGGAAACAGGTATGGCTTTAACTTTTACCTGCATTTTATCCAGTAATTGATCTGAGATTTAACTTTAATATTTTAAGGCTCTTTTTTCATTTATACAGTTAAATTTAATATGTGGTAATCACTATCTAGCAGAGACAGTCCATGAAATTTTTGTTGTACAGTGTTGTCTCCTTTTGATTGACTTTTAAATCTTTTTAATCAAAAATTTTAAAAAATCATTTAAATAATTTTTTCTTTTTAAAATTTATTTTAATTTGCAGTAACAATAAGTGCAAGATAAATTCAAGCAATACTGAACAATATACAGAAAATCTTCTTGTTTCCCTCTTCAGTCTCATTAAGCCCTTCACTTACCAAGGAAAAATATGATTCCAAATTTCCATACCTTGCTCTTTCTTTTTTCCATGACTACCTTCTAACATATGGTATAATTTACTCAGGAATGATATTCACTTTTTGTATCAGTCATGTCTACTATAACTACTATGAAGGTAGAATTTTTTTCTTTTTTCTTTCTTGCTGACGTATCCCAACCACCTAGCATATATTGAGTACTCATTATTTGATAAATCATGCAGTCAGGGAAAAAAGGATCTAACAAATTTTGTTTGTTTGTTTGTTTTTGTTTGAGCAGCAAAGCGAGGTGTTTATTCACGAGTCTGTAGAGTCGGGTGCACCGCCATCCAGGAGCGTGTGTGCCCAGTTTTTGTATGTTCTACAATAATTAACATAAATTCAAAATTATTTGAGGCAACATATTAAAACATATATAATCGTTTTTATTAATTTTTAAAGATTTTATTTTCAGAGCGGTGGGAAGGGAGGCAGAAAGAGAAAGAGGGAAACATTGATATGAGAGAGCAACATCGATCAGTTGCCTCTCATATGGCCCCCAACTGGGGACTGAACCCACAACCCAGGAACGTGTCCAGACAAGGAATCAAACTGACTACCTTTTGCTTTGCGGAATGATGCCCAACCAACTGAGCCACACTAGTCAAGGCCATATATATTCTTTTCTTAAGGTCAAAGAGGATTGGTCAGTTTAAATTTTTTTTTTTAATGTAAGTAAGAATGACTAACCAAATTTTGTTAACATAAAATTAGAATTGAATGAACTTCAACAGCCTCTTTTTTTGTTGCCCATTTATGTATATTGAACTGTGAAATGTCACAGCAAATCTCTCAGATGCCTAGGTGGGTCATTGCCAGTCATAGCTGGTTGTAAGTCTTTAGTCTAGAGGCAAATGGTAAGCAGAGGAGTTCCTTTCCCAAAAGATACTCACAGCAGAATGTTGGCATACCAAAGGTAATGGAATTTATGAGAGACTCTCTGTCTTTACTCTCTCCCACCTAATCTCATAGCTTAGACTTCTGAGCCGACCTGGTCTTACATTCTTTTTTATGTAACCAGACCAAAAAATAGCAGTTTGCAGAGTAGAAATTAGTCTAGGAAGAAAAGGGATTATATTAAACCTTGATTTCTTAGCTTCTTGGTTAAAGAAATATATTAAGTTCTTGGTAGTCTCAATTTTTTTATTGTGAAGTTGTAAAGTTAATATTTTTCTCTAATATGTACTTTGAGTGTTTTAGATTTTTTTTGTTGTTGCTGTTGACAAGTATTGGTGCAATTATTATCAGTCTTTGAGTCTTCTAAAACTGTTAATTGTTAAATGCCTAAAATCTTTCCAGTTAAAAGACCGTAGAGTTCTACCTAGTTATTTGAACAATTCATATGTGCTATAGCTAAAATTACAGATCTGGCTTGTTAGAGAATCAAGTGAAACTAGTGAACTTGGTTGTGATCTTATGTGAAAAAAAACCCTTGTTAATTTTTCCTCTGATATTAATTAGACTTGGCCAATTTGTCATTACTTATTCCAGATATACTTTTAAATGAGGCTGGATTTTTACAAGGACTGCAACATTGGGAATTATAATTAGACAATTGATATGTAAGCCTGAGGGAATGGCTAGGATTTTTTACATTAGGTTTCTTGTCACATTCAAAAATATTTCTGTTATTAGGAAGTGTTTCGAAATCTCTTTTTGCATCAAGTAAATCAGTCATTTGTCTTTTAGTTTAAAGCACTGTAATTTTTTATTTGGAGAGCTAATAAATTCACCTTTAAGACTCATAGTTTATTCATTTGGCCAATGTGTAATATAGCAGAACCATTCTTTCTGTTTAGAGAATTTATGCTCTTTGTGCAGTTACCTGTAGCAGGATGTGACAGACGAAGACTCTGCTCTTGTTAGATTGTAAAGATTTTTATTTATTTATTTTTAGAGAAAGGGGAAGGGAGAGAGAGGGGGAGAGAGAAACATCAATGTGAGAAAGAAACATTGATTGGTTGCCTCTTGCATACTCACAACTGGAGACCTGGCCTGCAACCCAGGCATGTGCCCTGACGGGGAATCAAACTGGTGACTTTTCAGTTTGTAGGATGACGCCAACCCACTGAGCCACACCACTCAGATCTCCAATTGGATTTTAGTCTGCTGTTGATGATAGGGTGTAGGTAGCAGCTAGCTAGCTTCAGAATTAGGGCTATCAACCTTGGGGAGAATTCATGTAGGGAACAAAGAAATGATTGTTACTGGGCGAGAATTTTTACTAGTAAAGTTTTCCTAGTGAAATAGCATTCCCAAAGAAGAGTAAACTGCAGATTGAGGAGAGGTACAGATCAGTGGCGAATTTGGTTGGCAGGGAAATTATTAGGCTAAGAAATTTCATGTTAGACCTGAAGGTTTCATCACTTAAAATGATTCTTTAAAATTAAAAAGTCAGATTAAGGGAGTCTTGTTTGGTATGATTTCTTTAATTCCCTCCCAGTTTATAAGTCAGTTGCATAGCAGAAAAAAGTGGAGTTAAGTATATGTCTTGCAGATCTTAGATCTTTGGTCATATGTTTCCTTCTATTGTCACTGAATAATTTTGGGAATGAGGCAATAATGTGAGCCCAATAAGCTGTCTTACACAGACATAAACATTAAATATATTTTTATTTTATATCCTTGCAGATTGATCATTTATTTATTACTAATTTACCAGAGATTGTGGTGGAGTTATTGATGACGCTACATGAACCTGCAACTGCTGGTGGCAGCCAAAGCACTGACCTATGTGATTTTTCAGGGTATGGCTATTTTAAACTTAGAGAATTAGCTGCAATTTCAGAAGTTAATTGACAGGTGTATTGGTTGACACTTTTAATTGCCTATTTCAGTTTTTAGGCATCTACTCTGCTTTTAAATTGTTTCTTTAAAAATAACTTCCTTTGAATTGAAGTAATTACCTATCTTCTTCTACTGTAGGTTCTTCCACAGTAACTGCTCTTTCTGATTTACCACCTTGTTTGCAAACTCAGTGACCTTTTCAGCTCAATCTTTCTGTAGTATTTGAGCATTGTGTCATTGGTTTTCTGTTGAAATTTTCTTCTTCATGACACTGTGACTTGCATGTCTATATCACCTTTCCTTTACCATCCTCTTTAGCTATCAGAATTTTACTGTCCTACAATTTAATTTGGATGTAAAAAACCCACTTGGTTGAGATGAATGTTAGTTATTTTCCCAACTTGACTATAAATTGCTTGAAGGTGCCCTTTTTTTATATGCCTTACACTGCTAAGCATATGAAATAGTAATAATATCTACCAAAATAATTATATATATATGATTTCATTTGGTATAGTGTTTCACTGCTGTATCTTAAATATTATTGTACTTACAGTACTAGCATAGAGCTTTAATTCATACCTGGAGTGACACTAAAACTTCTCTGTGGAATTGACATTAATGTCATAAAAGAATTTTCTTTTAAGTATATTTTATTGATTGTGCTGTTACAGTTGTCCCCAATTTCTTTTCCTTTTGCTTCCCTCGCCCAGTACCTACCTTCCCTCCAGCAATCTCAAACCACTTAGTTCATGTCCATGGGTCATGCATATAAGCTCTTTGGCTTCTCCATTTTCTATAATATTCTTAACATTCCCCTATTTTGTACCAACCAATTATGCTTCTTAAACCCTGCACCATATTCCCCATTCTTCCCCTTCCCCCTCCCAGCTGATAACCCTCCAAAGTAGGGAAGTTATCCTTCATTATATTTTCAAATAAGTTTTCAATTTCTTACTCTTCCTCTTCTCCATCTTGCACCCCTATGATTCAGATGTTGGCACATTTAAAATTGTACCAGAGGTTCCTAAGCCTCTTCTCATTTTTTTCAGTTTTTGTTTCTTCATTCTGCACTGGTTGACGGTTTATTTCTTCCTTATATTCCAAATCATTGATTGGAACCCCAGTTTCCTTCTCTTCACCATTGGTTTTGTGTGGATTTTCCTTTGTTTCATTTAGCCTAGCCTTCACTTGTTCCCTTCTGCATTTGCTGTACTGAAGCATATCTGTCAAGACTGAGTATCTTTATCAACAGTGTTTTGAACTGCATGTCTGTTAGGTTGGCTATCTCCTCATCGCTTAGTTCTCCCACTGGAACTTTGATCTGTTCCCCCTTTTGGGTCATACTTCTCTGTCTTCTCAACTTGACAGACTACTATATTTGCCTCTGTGTCTTAGGTGGAGCTGTCGCACCTATTATAAGGGGCAGAGTCTTAGGTATTCATCAGTATGGGTTGACCCGTTTCACCACGTTGTGGAGCTGTGTGGGGGCAGGGGGCAGAGAGGGAACAATGTTGCTTCCTTAGCACTCACCCTTTTTCTAGGCACTTCTCCCACTTCATATGTGGGACTGGCACCTCTAGCTGTTGCCCTGGTTGTGGTTCCCAGAGTGGGTGGGTTTGCAGACGTTCTAGTACAGTGGGGATCCTCTGAGCAAACAGACTCTGAGGAGAGACAGGCATTTTCTTCCTCTGCCCCAACCCCCACCGGTTTTCACAGTCAGAATTAATAAGGCTTTATTTTCCCCAGTGCTGGAACCTTGAGTTTCGCAGTGCTGGGAGCACTCCCCAGGTGTCCCTCTCTACTTTTTTTAATGTGCTCTTTTCACCATTCGGGCACAGCCACTGTTGCTGCCACTGCCACTACCACCTCCACACTGCTTCACCTTCACCTGGCGCTGCCCCTCCTACCTGTCTGGATGAGAATTTCTTCTTTATATCTTTTTTGGACTTCCATGCAGCTCGAAATCTGGAACTTTTGGTTGTCTTAAGTTTTGAGATAGTTATATTCCTTCTTAGTTGTGGAGGGAGACTCAGTGTGTCTACCTATGCCTCCATCTTGGCCAGAAGTCTACTAAAAGAATTTTTAAGCAGTTCATTGAAAAACTAAGTCCTAATAGGTAAAGATATTTAGATATTCTCTATCTCTTCAACTTGACAGGCTCCTATGTTTGCCTCTGTGTCTTAGGAAGAGCTTTCACACCTATTACATTGTAAAGGGTGGAGCCTCAGATATTCATCTGTATGGGGTGGCCCTTTTCACCACATTGTGGCACTGTATGTGGGGGAGGGGTCAGAGAGGGAACAATATAATTAAAAACTAGGCTTTTAATTATATTTTATATTTCATATAATTAAAAGCCCAGATTTTCAGTAGAGAAATAATTTTTAAATTTGAGGTTACTATAATCTAAGTTTTTATTTTGGAATTTTTCTGTTCTTTCAATCAAACCTGTTTTTTCTTGATAATTTTGATTTGACTATGATAACTTTTTTTCTATATCTCTTAGGGATTTGGATCCTGCTCCCAATCCACCTTATTTTCCATCACATGTGATTAAAGCAACATTTGCATATATCAGCAATTGCCATAAAACCAAGTTTAAAAGCATTTTAGAGATTCTTTCCAAAAGCCCTGTAAGTATTCATTACTAGTATAGTGAACTAAAAAGAGAACTCCTTTTTTTTATCTAGAGTATCTTTGTATGCATATTATAAAGAGAAAAAAGTAAATAGAAAATTCATTTGAATAAATTAAGAAAAATACCATATTTTTCACTCCATAAGGTGCACTTTTTTTTCCCAATAATTGGGGGGAAATGTCTCTGCATATTATGGAGCAAATGTTGCGTCACAGGCCGAGATGTATTACCTGAGCGGTGGCAACAGCTGTTAGAAGATGAAGTAGAACCCCTGAGGATGCTTAAATGTCACACTTTACTGCTGAATCTTAGGGCATCTGGTCAGTATGAAGATAGCAAAGAAAGTGATATCAGTGATTCTGAGCAACTGAGCCTCATAAATTCTGACACTAGCAATGATGAGTTCTTGGGGTTCCCAGAAAACTAGAAGAGTGCTTGAACCTTAAAGTCTCTCCTCATTTGTTAATGACAGTGATGATGGTTCTTAATACTGCTGTTGACTGCTGTTCACTTTATATGGTTGAAATATTATTCTGTTATATTTTGTTAAATATTTTAGTACACCATTTGGTTCAAAATATTTTTTTTCTTGTTTTCCTCCTCTAAATCTAGGTGTGTCTTATGGGCAGGTGCTTCTTATAGTGTGAAAAATACGGTACTTATTTACAGGTTTATATCTTGATATTGTATTTGTCAGTGTTAATTCAAATGTACATATAAAGGCTGAATTTTTTTGTGACACTTTAGTCATATATTGGCTCATGGAAATATATTTTTTAATATGCTATTTAATTGTAGTTTATTAAAATTAGAACATTGACAGTAATTTTTATGTTGAAGATACTGATTTTTAATGTAATATTTTACATTTGATATCAGACCCAAAACTAAACTATATAATTCATTTTGAATATAAAATATATTTATTATATCTGAGTATATGTGATTTGACAAGTTTGACTAAACTGTATCTTTATTTTGTAGGATTCCTATCAGAAAATTCTCCTAGCTATATGTGAACAAGCTGCTGAGACAAATAATGTTTATAAAAAGCACAGAATTCTTCAAATATATTACCTGTTTGTTAGTTTATTACTGAAAGAGATAAAATCTGGCTTAGGAGGAGCTTGGGCCTATGTTCTTCGAGATGTTATTTATAGTTTGATTCACTATATCAATAAAAGGTAAATAATATATTTAGAATAAGATAAAAGTATTTTTCTACCTTGTTATCTTAATTGAAAATGTATATCCTTCTAAGAGGTAGAAGCTGGAATATTGTTTCTTGAATTTATATCCACTATTTTATAAATTGTATTACTACTATTACTACAACTCTAGAAATCTTAACTACTAAGGATCTTCAACATTTAAAAACAAATACATATTCTAATTTTAGATGGCCTGAAATATATACCAAGACGTGTGTGTGTGTGTGTGTTTGTGTTTGTGTGTGTGTGGGGGGGGGGTGGGGGGTGGGGGGAGTTCCCTAAACACATCCAAGGAAATCTCCAGACCTAGCTGGATGTTCTACAATTCAACTCAATTTTGACAAGATAGTGTCAGATCTCAGAGGTTTAAAGCTCTCAGTTCTACAAGATTTCTCCCCCCACAAAACCAATTGGATGCCAGTGGCAAGAGCAGGCTTACACCTGTGCCTCTGAACAACTGGCTCTAGATTGCAGGTTCTAATGACCTTCACCTTCCTGGGTGTATTTTTCTTTTAAAATTTATTTCTATTGTTTATCCTATTACAGTTGTCCAAATTTTTCCTCCCGTTGCTCTTTGCCCCATACCCCCGCCCCCCCCCCCCCCAGTCAATCCTGGCCATGTTTAAATTTTGGTTTATTGTGTGTTCATTTTATTTGTTTCCAGTTCTTTGATCTCATTAATAACCCATTCATTGTTTAATACATGCTGTTTTGTCTCCATGTATTTGAATGTTTTTGAGGTTTTTGGGTTTTTTTTTCTTATTGAAGTTGATTTCTACGTACATGCCATTGTGGTCTGAGAAAATGCTTCAGATGATTACAGTCTTCTCGGATTTATTAAGAATTATTTTGTGTCTTAAATGTGGTCTACTTTGAGAATGTTTTTGTACACTTGGAAGAATGTATATTCTGCTGCTTTGGGTTGAAATGTTCTAGAAATATCAATTAAACCTATTTGGTCTGTTGTGTTATTTAAGGTCAGTACTTTCCTGTTTTTTTTTTTTTTCTCTGTCTGGAAAATCCATCTATTGATGACAGTGGGCTGTTAAAAACCCCTACTGTGATTGTATTGCTGTCAATCTTATCCTTAAAGTCCACTGAGATTTTCTTTATATATTTAGGTGCTCCTTTGTTGGGGGCATATATGTTTCTGGATAGAGTAGTCTTGGTTGCATGCCCTTGCTTTTTATCACTTTGAATACTATATGCCAGTCACTTCTGGTGTTAAGTATTTCTGTTGAGAGATCAGCTGACAGCCTATGGGAACTCTCTTGCTGCCTTTAAGAGTCTCTATTTGTCTTTAATCTTTTTAATTTTAATTATGATGTGTCTGGTGTCGGTCTCTTTGGATTTATTTTGATTGGGACTTCGTGCTTCCTCAGCTTGTCTGATTTTTTCTTCACCAGATTTGGGAAGTTTTTGGCCATTAGTTCTTAAAACAGGTTCTCTATTCCTTGCTGGCTCTCTTCTTCTCTTTCCTCTATGATGCAGATATTGTTACACTTTATGGTCCAGAGTTTTCTTAGACTTCCTTCATTTCTCTTAATTCTCTTTTATTTATGTTTTCCGTGGGTACACTGTTATCTTGTCCTCTGATGCACTGATTTGATCCTCTGCTTCATCTAACCTGCTGTTTATTTTTTTCTAATGTGTTCTTTATTTTAGATGTTGTATTCTTCATTTCTGATTAGTTCTTTTTTATGGCTTCTATGTCCTTTTTAATGATTACTGTCTCTTTTTTTAAGATTTTATTTATTTTTAGCAAGATGGGGAGGGAAAAAGAGAGGGAGAGAAACTTTAATGCAGCAGAGGTATATCAATCAGTTGCTTCTCACACACACCCCAGCCTGGTACGTGCTCTGGGAATCAAACCAGCGACCTCTAGTTTTGCAGAATGACACCCAACCAACTGACCCACACTGGTCGGGGCACTGATTATCTCCTTAAGTTCTTACTGAGATCATCCATTCTTTCCCATAGGTCCTTGAGCATTCTTATAACCATTATTTTAAACTCTGCATCTCGTATTTTGTTTGCTTTCATTTAGTTTATTCATTTATTTCATTTCCTGGGGATATCTCTCGTTCTTTTGTTTAGGACATTTTTCTTTGTCTCCCTATTTGGTCACTGTTATAAGGTATACGTATCTGCTATGTCTTCCCAACTCCCGAACTTTTTTTTTTTCTTTTATTTAATTCTAACCCTAGGATATATTTATTGATTTTTGAGAGAAAGAGAAACATTAATGTGAGAGAGAAACATCTATTGGTTGTTACCCTTATGCACCCCTAAGAGGGATCAAACCCGTAACCTTTTTTTTTTTTAATATGCTTTATTGTTTATGCTATTACAGTTGTCCTAATTTATTTAACCTTTGTTCCCCTCCACCTAGAGACTCCCCTCCCTCCAGTTGTCCCAAACCCTTAGTCCATGCCCATTTGTTGTGCATATAGTTCTTCTCAACATCTTCCTATCTACTCCACTCCCTCCTACTGTGCTTCTTAATTCCGGTACCATCTCCCTCCTTTTCCCTCCTCTCCACTGACCTCCCTGCCTAATCTTCCCCATACCTATAATTCTTTTTCCACGCCCATTGCCTACTTAGTTTGCCTTTGTTTTGATTCCCTAGCTTCTGTTGTTGGTTGTTGTGAGACAGTTTTCATTTTAATGTTCATAGCTTTGATTCCCCTTCTCCTAAACAAGTCCCTTTAACATTTCGTATAACAGTGGTTTGGATCTGATGAACTCCTTCAGATTTACTTTGTCCTGGAAGCACTTTCTCTGCCCTTTTATTCTTAATGACAGCTTCATTGGATAGAGTAATCGTGGTTGTAGGTTTTTGCTTTTCATTCCTTCGAATATTTCTTGCCAGTCCCTTCTTGCCTGCAGAGTTTCTTTTGAGAAATCAGCTGATAGTCTTATTGGGAACCCATTGTATATAATTCTTTTCTTCTCTCTTGCTGCTTTAAAGATTCTCTCTTTATCCTTAATTTTTGACATTTTGATTATAATGTGTCTTGGTGTGGTTCTCCCTAGGTCCAGTTTTTTTGGAACTCTCTGTGCTTCCTGGACCTGTAAGTCTGTTTCCTTCCCCAAGTTAGGGAAGTTCTGCTTCATTATTTTTTCACATAGTTTTTCAATTTCTAGTTCTGCTTCACCTTCTGGCAGCCCTATAATTCGGATGTTGGCCTGCTTATAGCTGTCCCATAGGTTTGTGAGCCTCTTCTCATTTTCCTCACTTCTCGTTTCCTCTTTCTTCACTGGTTGACTGTTTATTCCTTCGCTATGTTCTGATTTGTTGATTTGATCCCTGGTTTTCTTGCCCTCACCACTAGTTTCATGTGTGTTTTTGTTCATTTCAACAGGACTAGCCTTCATTCCTTCCCTGTCTTGTTTAAGATCTGCTGTTAGGTCTGTAAGCATTTTTATAACCAAAGCTCTGAACTGAGCCTCAGAAAGATTTCCTGTCTGCTGCTTTGTTAGATTAGATATTTACTGTCTGGTCAGCTGCATCACTGGGATCTCTAGTATGATCTGTGCCATCCTGACCGTTTTATGTTTACCTTTGTTTCCTAGGCAAGGCTGTCACACCTCCTATGCTATGGGGGGTGGAGCCCCATGCACTCGTGACAACCGGGATTCCCATCTCACCCTGCTGTGGCGTTTTCTGCGGGGATAGGGGTCCAAGATGGATTCCTGCCGTTCACTCTCTGCTGAGAGACAAGGAGCCTACTCCTCCATCCCAACCCCCTTCGTGCCTCACAGCCCAAGGCAATGGAGGTCTGCCTTCCCCGACTTTGGAATTGCAGGCTGACAGGTCTGGCCTGCAGCTGGGAGTGCTCCCTAGGCGCTTCTCTTATCCCCTTAAATACAGATGTCTGTACTTACCACTGTCCTGCCACCACTGCCGCCAACAGCACAGCTTGACCTCTCTGCCTTGACTTCGCCCCATCTGCCCATCTGGACGAGCACCACTTTATAACTTCATACCTTGGACTTCATTTTATTTTCTGGAACTTCTGATTATTTCTAGTTTTGCGGTAGTTGTATTCCTTCTTAGTTGTGGAGGGAGATGGAGCATGTCAGTGTAGGCCTCCATCTTCTCCGGAAGTCTCCTGTGTGTGTTTGTCTATGTGTCTTAGGTAGAGCTGTTGCTCCTCTTACATTGTAAGGGGTGGAGCCTTAAGGATTCGTCAGTAATAGACTACCTGTTTCACCACGTTGTGGCACTGTATTTGGGGGAGGGGTCTGAGAAGGAACAATGCCGCTTGCCTAGCGCTCACCCCTTTTCTGGGCACTTCTCCCACTTCTGTATGGGACTAGTGCCTCTCTAGCTGTTGCCTTGGCTGTCGTTCCAAGAGTGGATGGGTCTGCAGACATTCTAGGACTTTGGGGGCCCTTTAAACAAGGGACTGTGCTGAGATATCAGCAGTTTCTGTCTCCGCTCCAACCCCCACTGGTTTGCACAGTCAGAAACAATGAGGTTTGATTTTCCCCGGGCTGGGACAGTGAGCTGCGCAGTCTGGTGAGGAGCTGGGAATGCTCCCCAGGGGTCCCTCCTGACTTTTAAAACGTGTAACTGTGCGTTTCACTGGCCTGATGCAGTCGCCGCTGCCGCCGCCACCACACTGTGCTCTCTGCCCCACCTACCTGTCTGGATGAGTATTTCTTCTTGATATCTTTGGTTGTTGGACTTCCATGCATTTTTGATTTTCTGAAACTTATGGTTGTTTCTAATTTTGAGGTAGTTGTATTCCTTCTTAGTTTTGGATGGAGACGCAGCATGTCTGTCTACTCCTCCATCTTCACCGGAAGTCTAATTATGATGTTTCTTGATGTAAGCCTCTTTAGGTTCATCTGATTTTGTACTTTAAGTGCTCCTTGGACTTGCATGTATTATTTTCTTCATAAGGTTAGGCAAATTTTTGGCATTTTTTTCAAATAGTTTTTCAATTCCTTTTTTCTCTCCCCTTTTTGCATCCCCATGATGCGAATTTTGGTATGTTTGAAGTCATCCCAGAATTTTTTTGGATTCTATTTTCTTTTTGCTGCTTTCTTATCTTTCAGAGCACCGATTTGATCCTCTGCTTTATCTACTTTACTGTTGATTTCCTCTAATGTATTCTTCATTTCTCACGGGTCTTTTTTTATGTTTTCTTTTTTTAATTTTATATTTTTTGTTACCATTTATTCCTCTTGTACCCCCTTCCACCTCCACCCATCCCCTTCTCTCATACAATCACCACACTTGTCTGTGTCCAAGAATTCTTTTTCTTTTTTTATTTTTTGTCCAATCCCTCCAGCCTCCTCAGTGCCTGCCCCCGAAACTGTCAGCTGGCTCTCTGTCTATAATTTGTCTCTATTCTTTTATATTTTCTATTTCTATTTTTTTATTTTATGTCTTTTTATTGAAATTGTCATTTAGTTCATCTGCTCTTTCCCTAAGTTCATCAAGCATTTTTATAACCAGTCTTAGAACACTGCATCTGGTAGATTGCTTGTCTTAATTTTGTTTAGTTTTTTTCTCTGGAGTTTTATTCAGTTGTTTAATTTGGGACATGTTTCTTTGTCTCTTCATTTTGGCTGCCTCCCTGTGTTTGTTTCTGTGTATTGGGTAGAGCTGCTACATCTCCCTGTCTCGGTAGAATTGCCTTATGTAGTAGGTGTGGTATAGGACACAGTGGTGTAGCCTCCCTGGTCAGTCAAGCTGGGTACTTCATGGGTGCCTCCCATGGTCTGTGTGCACTGTCCTGTTGTGTTTAAGTCTTGAAGGATTTATCCAGAGGCTTATTGGCTATGAGGACTGGCCACCACCACGGTGGAGGAACTGCTCTGAAAAACCCCTCAAAGCAGGACTTTCTTCAGCCAGGCGCTGGTGCCCAGTGACATTGCCCCTTGAATGTATAGCTCGTGGAGGTGGTTGAATGGTTCTTTGGTGTGGTCTGATGCTGTCCACCAGCTGTAGTGCCTCTGGGGTCTCCTGGGAGGTTCATTCCAAGATCAGCCAACTCCTGTGCCCTTCCCTAAGCCTCCCTGCATGAGCTGCAGAGCAGTATGCAGATGGCTGCTGTTTGTGCTGTGTTTGGAGGTGCCTGGGAGAGGCCATTCTGCGAAGTGAGGTCACTAGTGCCAGGCCTAGAGCCAATTAACAAGGGGCTTGAGGCCAAGTATCACTTGTTTGGGGTTTGTGAACCTTTGAGAGATTTTAGAAAAGTCTACAGCATGACACAAGACAGGCCATTCATATTGAAAAGCCACTGGAAGCAGCTTGCTTGTACCAGATTTGTTGGGGTAGGGCCTCAGGGAATCATCAGGGCAGAGTGAACATTGGTGACTCAGCAAAGGAACAGTGGAGTCTGCCAGCACTTACGTATGGGAAAAACCTTGTTCTTCAACCCTCTCCCTAAAGCCAGATATCTTAGTTCTTCCCAGTTTGTCTCTGGTACCTTTAAAAGGAACCCCTGGTATTACAGCACCCTTTTTTCTCACTTACAGTCTGCACTAGTTTTCACAGCCAACAGTTATAGGGACTTCTCTTTCTAGCACTGGAACCTGGTATTGAGAATCCTCGCTCCTCTGCGACCCGATTTATAACCGCTACACATGGTTGTGGGACCAGCCCATTCTGAGTCACTGCTCCTACTACTAGTCTGGATGTGGCTTCTTCTTTATATCCTTTGTTGTTGGTCCTCTCTTTAGCTAGATTTCAAGTGGTTCTGAGTGGTAATTTTAATGTAGTTTAGTTGTGATCTTGATGTGGTTGTAGGAGAATGCGATTACCAATTTTACCGTGGCGATATTGACTTTTTTTTGTTTTATTATTTTTTTTATTTTTTATTTTTAATATGTTTTATTGATTACACTCTTTACAGTTGTCCCAATTTCCCTTCCCTCTGCTCCCCTTCACCCGGTGGCCCCCCTCCCTCCAGTTGTCCCCTGCTTTTAGTCCATGTCCATTGGTTGTGCATATAGTTCTTCTCAGCCTCTTCCTGTCTACTCCATTCCCTCCTCCTATGCTTCTTAATTCCTGTACCATCTCCCTCCCTTTCCCCCTTACCCCTCCCTTCTGACCTCCCCCCAATATGTTCCCCATACCTATAGTTCTTTTTCCACTCTCGTTGCCTATTCAGTTTGCCTTTGTTTCGATTCCCTAGCTTCTGTTGTTGGTTCTTGTGATGCAGTTTTCATTTTAGTGTTCATAGTTTTAATCCTCCTTCTGCTAAACCAGTCCCTTTAACATCTCATGTAATAGTGGTTTGGATCTAATGAACTCTTTCAGTTTTATTTTGTCCTGGAAGCACTTTTTCTGCCCTTCTATTCTAAATAACAATTTTGCTGGGTAGAGTATTCGTGGTTGTAGGTTTTGGATTTTCATTACTTTGAATATTTCTTGCCAGTCCCTTCTTGTCTGTAAAGTCTCCATTGAGAAGTCAGCTGATAGTCTAATTGGGACCCCTTTGTACATGATTCTTTTCTTCTCTCTTGCTGCTTTTAAGATTCTCTCTTTATCTTTAATTTTTGACAATTTGATTATAATGTGTCTTGGAGTGGTTCTCCCTGGGTCCAGTTTTTCTGGAGCTCTCTGTGCTTCCTGGACCTGTAAGTCTGTTTCCTTCCCCAAGTTCGGGAAGTTCTGCTTTATTGCTTTTTCACATAATTTTTCAATTTCTAGTTCTTCTTCACTCTCTGGCAATCCTATAATCCGTATGTTCAGTCTCTTATAGCTCTCTCAGAGGTTTCTGATCCTCTCCTCACTCTCCTTGTTTTCTGTTTCCTCTTTCCGCACTGGTTGACTGTTTGTTCCTTCCCTATGTTCTGGTTTGTTGATTTGATCTCTGGATTTTATTTCCTCACCACTTGTCTCATATGTGTTTTCGTTCTTTTCAGTATGAGTGGCTTTCAATCCTTTCTCATCTTGTTCCAAATCTTTTGTTAATTCTGTAAGCCACAATAGCTCCGAATTGAGCCTCTGAAAAGTTTCTTATTTGTTTTTCTGTCAAATTCTTCATCTGTTTCCTGGTGAGCTTCGCCCCCGGGATTTCTATAGTTGTCTGCCTCATTTTGACAGATTTGTGTTTTACTTTGATTCTTGAGCAGGCTATAGGGGGCGGAGCTGGTGTACTCATCACAACACAGCGACCGGCAGCGATCCTCAACCTTTTTCACGGCGCTATGGCGCTTTGTGTGGGGGCAGGGGTCCAAGATGGATTCCTGCCGTTATTCTCTGCTGGGAGACAGGGATCCATCCTCCTGCCCTCTGGGTCTCGCCCTCCGAGGCTATGCGGGTGCTGCCTTTCCCAGCATTGGGGTTGCGAGCTGCCGGGGTCGAACTGCAGCCAGGACTCCTCTCCCTGCTGCTGTCCCTGGTACTACCGCAAATAGCACTACCTGCTTTCGCTCTTCTTACCTGCCCGACGAGCGCTGTTGGTTTATAACTTGGTACGTTGGGCTTCCGTGTAGTTTTATTTTCTGGAATTTCTAGTTATCTTTTGTTTTGAGGTAGTTGTATTCCTTTCTAGTTGTAGAGGGAGACCGAACGTGTCAGTCTAAGCCTCTATCTTGGCCGGAAGTCCTTGACTTTTTTTTAAAATTGCATTGTCTTTTTTTTGTTGTTGTTGAGCATTTTTTCATGTGCCTATGGACCTTCTGTATGTCCTCTTCGGAGAAGTGTTTGTTCAGGTCCTTTGCCCATTTTTTTCATTGGGTTGTTTGTTTTCTTGATGTTGAGTTGTATTAAGCTCTTTATAAACTTTGGAGATCAGTCCCCTGTCTGTGATATCATTGGCAAATATGTTTTCCCACATGGTTGGTTTCCTTTTCATCTTGCTGATGTTTTCTTTTGATGAGCAGAAACTTTTTAGTTGGATGTAGTTCCTTTTGTTTATTTTTTCCTTTATTTCTCTTGCCTTGGGAGATGTATCCGTGAAGATATTGTTACGTGTGATATCTGAAATTTTCCTGCCTATGTTTTCCTCTAGGACTTTTATGGTATCATGGCTTACATTTAAGTCTTTAATCCATCTTGAGTTTATTCTCGTGTGTGGTGTAAGCTGGTGGTCTAGTTTCATTTTTTTGCACGTCCCTGTCCAGTTCTCCCAGCACCATTTGTTAAAGAGGCTCTTCTCACTCCATTTTATGTTCCTTCCTCCTTCATCAAAGATTAGTTGACCATAGAGGCCTGGTTTTATTTCTGGGCTTTCTATTCTGTTCCACTGATCTATATGTCTGTTCTTATGCCAGTAACAGACTGTTTTGATCACAGTGGCTTTGTAGTATTGTTTGATGTCTGGTATCGTGATTCCTCCTGCTGTGTTCTTCTGTTTCAAGATTGCTTTTGCTATTTGGGGTCTTTTTTGGTTCCATATGAATTTTTGGAGGATTTGTTCTACGTCAGTGAAATATGTCATTGGTATTTTAATAGGGATTGCATTGAATTTGTAAATTGCTTTGGGTAGTATGGCCATTTTGATGATGTTGATTCTTCCCATCCAAGAACATGGTATTTGCCTCCATTTATTTGTATCTTCCTTAATTTCTTTATTCAATGTTGCATAATTTTCTGTGTACAGGTCTTTTATCTCTGGTTAAGTTTATTCCTAGGTACTTTATTTTTCTTTTTGCTATAGTAAATGGTATTTCTTTTTTGCCTCTGTCTCTGATATTTTATTGTTGGTGTACAGAAATGCCTTAGATTTCTGTATATTTATTTTGTACCCTGCTATTTTGCCAAATTCACTTATTATATCAAGTAGTCTTTTAGTGGAGTTTATAGGGTTTTCTAGGTATACTATCATGTCGTCTGCAAATAGTGATAGTTTTACTTCTTCTTTCCCAATTTGGATACCTTTTATTTCTTTGTCTTGTCTGATTGCTGTGGCTAGGACTTCCAACACTATGTTGAATAGAAGTGGGGAGAGTGGACAGCCTTGTCTAGTTCCTGCTTTCAGGGGGAATGCTTTCAGTTTTTGTCCATTGAGTATGATGTTGGCTTTAGGCTTCTCAGATACAGCCTTAATGATGTTAAGGTATGCTCCCTCTATTCCCATTTTGCTGAGTGTTTTCAACATAAATGGGTGTTGTACTTTATCAAATGCTTTTTCTGCATCTATTGATATGATCATGTGATTTTTGTCTTTCATTTTGTTTAGGTGATATATTATATTTATTGATTTGTGAATATTAAACCATTCTTGCATTCCTGGGATGAATCCCACTTGATCATGGTGTATGATGTTGTTGACCTGTAGCAGTTCTCTTATATATTGCGTATGTTGAACTCTTTTTTTGTTTTGTTTTTTGTTTTTTGTTTTATTGATTATGCTGTTACAGTTGTCCCAATTTCTTTTCCCTTTGCTCTGCTCTGCTCAGCAGCCCCCCTCACTCCAGCAGTTCCCCTCCCTTGGTCCATGTCCACGGGTCGTGCATATAAGTTCTTCTCAACATATTGCTGTCCATTCGACACCCTCCTACTATGCTTTTAATTCCTGCACCATTTCCCTCCCTCTTTCTCTTTCCCCCTCCAGCTGACCTCCCCCGACATGCTCCCCATACCTGTGATTCTGTTCCCATTCTGGTTGTCTGCTTAGTTGGCCTTTGTTTCCATTCCCTAGCTTCTGTTGTTGATAGCTGTCATAACGTTTTCATTTTAATGTTAATAGTTTTTATCTTTTTCTTAAATAAGTCCCTTTAACATTTCATATAATAATGGCTTGGTGATGATGAACTCCTTCAGCTTTACCTTGTCTGGGGATCTTTTTATCTGCCCTTCCATTATCTGCCCTGGCTGGTTTAGCTCAGTGGATTGAGCGTCGGCCTGTGAGCTAAGTGTCGCTGGTTCGATCTTCCAGTCAGGGTACATCAGAGAAGGAAAACTCTGATTCCAAAAAACCTCCGCTGCCTTGCGGCATACCTCTTCAGGGGAAAGGCTAAGGGAGTAAACCCCGACAGAAAATCCGGAGCCGGAGTCCCTAAGGCGGTTTGACGTTGTAGTCAACACCGGCAACTCCTGCGGCGCACCTGAAGCCAAGCTGTATTGACTCCGTCTTTCCCTTGGACCCTTCAGCTGCGAAGAGAGGGGGGGTCTGCTGCATGGGCAACAGCAGACCCTCCATATCACCCTGCCCAGGCTCTGTAGCTTCAGCGTCATCACAAGATGTCGATTCAACACGGGAGGAGACAGATACCATGTCACTCCCGAGTCGGACTGCACAGCCATTCTCGGCGGTGCAGATAGACTCTTGAGAAGCTACACCATCGTCTCTCGAGACGGACGGCTGCCGACGACGGCCGACGATTCTGAATGATAGCTTTGCTGGATAGAGGGATCTTGGTTGTAGGTCCTTGCTTTTTAGCACTTTGTACGCAAGGAAGGACTGGCAAGAAAAATTCAAAGTTTCTTTTGAGAAATCAGCTGACAGTCTTATACATACTCCTTTGTAGGTAATTCTCCTCTTCTCTCTTGCTGCTTTTAAAATTCTCTCTTTCTTCTGAACCTTTGGCATTTTGATTATGGTGTGTCTTGGTGTGGTCTTCCCTGGGTCTAGTTTATTTGAGACTCTCTGTGCTTCCTGAAGCCATATGGTCATTTTCTTCCGCAAATTAGGGAAGTTTTCCTTCATTATTTTTTCACATAATTTTTCAATTTCTTACTCTCCCTCTTCTCCGTCTGGCCACCCTATGAATTGGATGTTGGCACATTTAAAGCTATCCCGGAGGTTTCTAAACCTTGTCATTATTTTCAGATCTCATTTCCTCCTTCTGTACTGGTTGATTATTTAGTTCTCGTATATGTTCCAATTTGTTGATTTGAACCCTGGTTTCCTTTTTTTCTCCACTTGTTTCATGTGGATTTTCCTTCATTTCACCCAGGATAGCCTTCATTTTTCCCTGTCCTGTTTAATCTTCTCTGTGAAGTCTGTGAGCGTCTTTATCACCAATGCCTTAAACTGTGCATCTGTTAGGTTTGCCCTCTGCTCATCAGTTAGGTTCCTTACCTGTTCATTGCTTAGTTGTGTCACTGGGACCTTAATCTGCGCCTTCTTCTGGGCTGTACTTCTTTGTCTCTTCATTTTAAGTTTTCTGTGTTTGCCTCTGTGATTTGGGTAGGGGTGTCGCACCTTTTATGTTATAGGAGGCAGAGCCTTAGGTATTTGATGATGCTGGTGACTTGATTCCCCACGTTTTTGCCTTGTATATGGGGTACAAGCCTGAGAGAAAACAGTGCCGGTTACTGCCAAGTACTTCTCCCCCTTCCTGTACTAAGTAAGTTGCCTCATTTTTGAGACTGGTAGCTTCCTCCTGTGCCCCAACCCTTGCTGGCTTTCACAGATAGAAGCAATGCATCTCTATTTCCCCCAGCGCTGGAACCACAAGCTGGTGGTCTGGTCTGGGGCTGGAATAGCTTCTTTGATTTAAGCCATATGACTGTTTTTTGCCAAAGCTACAGTTGCTGTACTGGTAGCCACACTGCTAGCCGCACCCGCCAGCCATGGGCCCGCCAAGCACCATCCCCGCAGCCGCTTTTCCGCTCCTCTTACATTTCTGGCTGATTATTTCTTCTTTAAAAAGAAAACAAAAAAACCAGGAAATCTAAACTATAGGGGAGTTCAGCAAAAAAATAAAGTTTTGAAGTGGTTGTAAATTCACCTTAGTTGTGAGGACACGTAGCATGTGTATTTATGCCTCCATCTTGGCCGGAAGTCTATATCGAACTCTTTATAAATGATTTGCAAATATATTCTAGATACTGAATGTTATGTGATTTGCAAGTAGTTTATTTCATCCTGTATGTTTGATGTACAAATATTTTTAAATAGATGAAGTTTAATTTATTCTTACTTTTATTATATGTGCTCTTGGTATTATATATTAGAATTAATTGACAAATCCAAGGTCATGAAGATTTACTTTTATGTATTATTCTAAGTGGTTTATGATTTGAGCTCTTATATTTAAGTCATCAGTCCACTTTAATTTTTATATATAGTATGAGCTAGGGGTTCAACTTTATACTTTTGCATATAGAAATTTATTTGTTCTAGAACTCTTTGTTGAAGAGACTGTGGTTTTTTCCTCATTGAATGGATTTGGCACCTTTTCAAAAATCAGCTGGCCATTGATGTATTGGTTTATTTATGGCTTCTCAGTTCTATTTCATTGATCTATCCTTAAGCCAGTACCATGCTGTGCTGATTACTGTAGCTTTACAGTAAGTTTTCAAATAAGGAAATGTAAGTTCATCAATTTTGTTTCTATTCAACATTGTTTTGGCTATTTCAGGATTTCTTGCAATTCTATGAATTTGATAACCAGCTTTCTGTTTACATAAGGGTAATAAAATTTTTAATGACATCACATTAAGTGCTCATTTAGATAGTATTAACATAACCATTTATCTGACAATCCATGAATAGAGGATGTCATTCCCTTTATTTGGACATTTTAAACTTTTTTAGTCCATTCCTTATAGTTTTCATTGTACAAATCTTTCATAACCTTTGTTAAGTTTATTCTTAGGTATTTAGTATTTTTAGATGCTATTGAAAATTGAATTGTTTTTTAATTTCCTTTATGGATTGCCATTGATGGTGTAGAGAAACACAACTGACATTTGTGTGTTGATCTTATGAACTGCAAATATGCTCAATTTGTTTTTTGTTACCACTAGTAGGTATCTTGTGAATTATTTGGGAGATATTTTATATATATGTTGAATCATGCCATCTGAGAAATGGCTTTACTTCTTCATTTCATATTTGGATGCCTTTTATTTGTTATTTATTTATTTATTTATTTATTTAGTCTAAATCCTCTGGCTAGAAGCTTAGTGTAATATTGAATAGCAGTGTGAAAATGGGCATCCTTATTTTGTTCCTGATCTTAATGGGAAAGCTTTGTCTTTCAACATTGATTATGTTGCTATTTGTGGGTTATTTTTCTTAAAGATTTTATTTATTTATTTTTAGAGAAAGGGAAAGAGAGGGAGAAAGAGGAGGAAAGAAACATCAATTGTGATTGCCTCTTGCATGCCTCCAACTGGGGACGTGGCCCGCAACCCAGGCATGTACCCTGACTGGGAATCAAACCAGCGACCCTTTGGTTCTATGACTGGCGCTCACTTCATTGAGCCACACTAGCCAGTGCTATTTGTGGTTTTTTCATAGGTTGCCTTTGTTTTATTGATGAAGTTTCTGTCTATTAATGTGTTTTTCGGTGTTTTTATCCTGAAAGGGTATTAGATTTTTGTTAAATGTCTTTTCTGTGTTTGTTGAGGTAATCAAGTAGTATTTTCTTTTATTCCATTAATATGTATTATTACATGGATTAATTTTCTTATATTGATGTCTTGCAGTCCTGGGGTAAATTATACATAGTTTATAAACTTTTTATATGTTTTATATTCAGTCAGTATTTTGTTGAGAAAATTTTCATTTGTATCCATAAAGGGTATTGGATATTATGATTTTGATGTGCTGTTTTTATCTGGCCTTGGTATCAGACAAATACTGGCTTCATCAGATAAGTTAGGAAGACTGCCCTTCTATACTGTATTGGAAGAGTTTGAGAAATCTTGAAGTTAATTCTTCTTCAGTGTTAGTTGGTGTGCTTCAAGTCTTTTTTTTAAATGTAAGCGTTTACTGCTACATATTTTTTGTCAACACTGCTTTTCCTGTAAGCCATAAGTTTTGGTACACGGTGTCTTCATTTTCCTTGGTCTCTAAGCTCTTCCAGAATTTTTAAGGTAGTTGTTTGAAGTCTTGGACTCCTGTTATCTGAACTTTCTCAGGAACTGTTTCAGTCAGTTCATTTATTCCTAGAATCAGACCATTTTTGCCTAATTTCTTTTCTAATTTGCTAATGCCTTGTGATTTTCTTCTTGAAAGTGGATGTTTTAGTATTATAGTGTAACTGTGGAATCAGATTTTTTCCGTTGTCCAGGGTTTGACATTTTTTTTGTTTTGTTTTGTTCTTATTGAAGGCTATAGCAGCAGTCCATTTCTTTCATGTGTTTGCTCAAGTATTTTTACAGAGAATGTATTTCTTACTATGAATGGTCACTGTAGAGTGTTCCTTAAGTTATTCAGGTAGTGTTTTGGCAGAGATTTCCTTGAATATCAGGAGTCAGGAAAAGAGAGTAAACCTTTCATAGTCTTCAGATTGTTCATGTTAGGACGCTCCCTCAACACTTAGGCAGGCTTGCACTGAGCCTAAGGACCAGTCCAAAGTGAAAGCTTATGTCTTCAAAGGTAATTTTTGAACAAGCATCTGATCCTGGGCCTGTGTGTGGCTTTCTAAATTCCCCAATATGTGCGTGATTTTGAGTGCTTCAGTTTCCCAAGGAAGCTGTCTCCCCAGCTTCCCCTCCCAGGCATTAGGCAATCTGTTGTATGCCCCAACAATGTTCCTTAGCCCCAGGCAGCTGTGGGTTGTTTGGCCAGCTGAATGGTTCCAGGCAATGCCTATAGCTCTTCCAGCCTTTGGGTAGCTCTCAGACAGGTTTAGAACATACACACACAATAATCTGTGAATAAGTTCTGCTCTGCCTTCTCCATAATTAAGGACCAGGATTCCTCATTGGGAATTAAGAAATACAGTTTTCATAAGTAAGGCCAAGCTGGGGAGGGGTGGAACAAGGGCCACTAAAATGACCACAAAGCTTTTCTACAGTTTTTAAGGTGCCTTTTTCTTGATTTAGTGTTTGCTGGATTGCTATAAACCTTTGTTCACAATGTTCTAAGAAAAGTCCTGGCAGTTCTTTTAAAACAAATCTACTCTTATAACAAATAATTTTTATTTTATATATTATGGAGATATTTTCATGCCAGGCTACAGAGCTCCTTTATTCTTTATTAAATGTTTTTAAAATTTATTTTTAAATTAAAGTCTACATACAACATTATATTATTTTTACATAGTACAACATAGTGATTAAACATTTACACATCTTACAAAGTGACACCCTGATAAATCTATTATACATCTGACACCATATACAGTTACTACAATATTATTGATTACATTTTTTGTGTTGTACCTTACCTCCCTGTGACTATTTATAATGGTAATCTGTACTTCCTAATCCCTTTCAACTTTTTCACCCATTTCCCTATTCCCCATCCATCTGGCAGCCATCAGTTTATTATGAGTGTATTCCTGTTCGGTGGGATTGGAAATTGCTGTAGCTACTACGCAAAACAGAATAGTATGGAGGTTCCTCAAAAAATTCAAAATAGAACTATCATGTGACAAAACAATTCCACTTCTAGATATTTATCTGAAGAAAACTGAAACACCTATTCGTGAAGATATATGCACCCCTGTGTTCATTGTGGCGTTATTTACAATAGCCAAGAAATGGAAGCAACTTAAGAATCCATCAATAAATGACTAGATAGAGATGCTGTGGTACACAAACACACAGACACACAATGCAATATTATTCAGCCGTAAAAAAGAATGAAATCTTGCTATTTGTGACAACGTAGATGAACCTAGAGAGTATTATGATTAGTGGAATAAGTCAGAGAAACACAAATGCAATATGATTTCACTTACGTGCGGGATCTGAAAAATAAAATAAATGAAAAACAAAATGCAAACAAACTCATAATTTTGAATTTTAATGTTTACTCTCAGGGAGAATGGAACCTCCTACTCCACCATTTTGCTGATGTCACTTTTCTTTATTGACTTTAAGGAATTGGATGTGAAAATGAATTTTATGTCAAGCCATACCAGAATTAGAGCTGCTGAATAAAAATGATGTTGAAATGAGTTTATATCAAAATAGTTTTCTAGAACTGAACTTTTTTTTTTCTCTCCCTCTGTATTAGGCCTTCTCATTTTATGGATGTGTCATTACGTAGCTTCTCCCTTTGTTGTGACCTGTTAAGCCAGGTTTGCCGCACAGCCGTAACTTACTGTAAGGATGCTTTAGAAAATCATCTTCATGTTATTGTTGGTACACTTATACCCCTTGTGCACGATCAGATGGAAGTTCAGGAAAAGGTAATTTTTTAAATCATCTTCAAAATGATATCTGCAATACATGTATAAAGTACTTTTGGAGGGAACTGAGTATTATATGTTTACTTGGAGAATTTGTAATTTTAGTGAAAGTGTACATATATGTTTTAATCTTCACTTGAGGGTATGTTTATTGATTTGAGAAAA
This sequence comes from Furipterus horrens, assembly GCF_987537825.1. Taxonomy (NCBI): domain Eukaryota; kingdom Metazoa; phylum Chordata; class Mammalia; order Chiroptera; family Furipteridae; genus Furipterus; species Furipterus horrens. The sequence continues at coordinate 163,054,299 of NW_028327172.1, read as the reverse complement.
AGAGATAGAGACATTGATATGAGAGAAAAACAGTGATCTGTTGCCTCTCGTATATGCCCTGACTAGAGATTAAACCCACAATCTAGGAATGTGCCCTGACTTGGAATTGAAATCGAAAGCATTTTTGATGTCAGGAAGGCTCTCCAACCAACTGAGCCACTCAGCCAGGGCTAGCGAAAATATTTTTTGAAAAATGATTGGAAAAACATTCTCAGTGAATTAACTTTATAACCATTTGATCACCCAAAGCCTAGTAATTTTGATCTAATAAATAACCTCACAGTTTCTCTTATGCTGAAGTGAAGAAGTAGTGAAAACTATGCATAGCAATTTGCAACACTATGATGGTGGGTGAGATACTACTTATATAAAATGTTTCAGTAATATGGGCATTTTTAACCTCAGTGCTCATACTGTAGAAGCACTTTGTTGAACTATGTGAAAGCACAGAAAGTAATAGCTTAGAAGTAATTGGACTGTTTTATTTGAATTATGTTAGCACAGTTGTTAACATTTATCTAATGGGTTTGGTTATTTTACTTTAAAATATAATTAAGTCATTTCTAACCTTTCATTTATTTATTTATTTTTTATTATGTTTAGGTATTGGACTTGTTGAAATACTTAGTGATAGATAACAAGGATAATGAAAACCTCTATATCACAATTAAACTTTTAGATCCTTTTCCTGATCATGTTGCCTTTAAGGATCTGCGTATTACTCAACAGAAAATCAAATACAGTACAGGACCCTTTTCACTCATGGAGGTAATAATTATTCCATCATCTTACTATATTATGTTAGAAAAGCTGGACAGTAGTACCTTTTGAAACCTCTAATGCTCTGAATGTGAAAAACAAAATTCTTTTTTAAAAATTATGAAGAGATAGCATGAGATCAACCCTCTTAAATAAAAAACTGAATCTTAATATATCCTCTTGCATTGCAGTAAAAGTATAAATATCAGTTAGTTGGTAACTATTAGAGTTTAAATATTGCAGAAATACGATATGCTTGTTTTTATATGCATAAAATTCATTAATATCTCAAAATTACCATCAGATTCTCTGAAGGACAATTTAATGTTTGAATTAAGAGATATTTATCCTTGTAAAGAGTTTTTTAAGTTTTTTTTCTTTTAACCTTTATAAACTTCAAAATTATGTTCAGTTATGTTTTTCCTCATAAATCTCACTATAATTTCAGAATTATAATTTATATTTTGTTAACTATGAATATGAAAATATAGGTAAGTATATTAAGATCTAAAACTAGAGTTACCGTACTAAATAAATAGGAATTTAAGCTTTTTTCTCTAATTGAGTATGTAATATTCTTAAAATTTAACTATGTTATCATGAGTGAGTCTATTAATATTTAAATTAAAACATTGTAGGATATGAAATGGAAGAAATAATTTACTTCTAAGTTGTTTGGTAGTAATAATGAGATGAATCAGTGTTGAAAAGTCACCTCATAATTTTTTTAAAGATTTATTTCACAGACTTAAGCAACGCATGTCAACAGCAATATCATTTTTAACTAATTTTCTCTTTTAGGAAATTAACCATTTTCTCTCAGTAAGTGTTTATGATGCACTTCCATTGACAAGGCTTGAAGGATTGAAGGACCTTCGAAGACAACTAGAACAACATAAAGATCAGATGATGGAGCTTATGAGAGCATCTCAGGGTACTTTTATATTATTTCATTTCATTTTATTTCATTTCATTTAGTTTCTTTCTTGTCATGGGAACTTTTATCTGCCCTTTTATCTGCCCTTTCCTGGGTAGAGCAGTCTTGGCTCTACAGGTCCCTGCTTATCATGACTTTGAGTATTTCTTGACACACCTTCTTGCCTGCAAAGTTTCTTTTGAGAAATCAGAATTAGAGGTATTTATCCTTTCAAAGACTTTTTCAAGTTTTAGTTCTTTTAACCTTTATAAACTTCAAAACTTCCAACAGTCTTATCGGAACTCCTCCATAGGTAACTGTCCGCTTTTCTCTTGCTGCTTTTAAGATTCTCTCTTTACCGTTAACTTTTGGCATTTTAATTATGGTGTGTCTTGGAGAGGGCCTCTTTGCATCCATTTTGTTTGAGAATGCTTCTTGGACTTGCGTGTCTATTTCCTTCACCAAATTAGGGAAGTTTTCTTTTATTATTTTTCAAATAGATTTCCATGTTCTTTTTTTTTTTTTTTTTTTTTTTAGGTATATTTTATTGATTATGTTGTTACAGTAGTTTCAGTTTTTTTTTCCCCTTTGCTCCCCTCTGCCCAGTACCTCGCTTCCCTCCAGCAATCCCACCCCGCTTAGTTCATGTCCATGGGTTGTGCATATAAGTTCTTTGGCTTCACCCTTTCCTCTTATTATTTTTAACTTACCCCTGTCTATTTTGTACCAACAGATTATACTTCTTAGTTCCTGCACCATTTCCCCATTTCTCCCCTTCCCCGCTCCCAGCTGGGAACGATCCCCAGGTGTGCCTCCTGACTTTTTAAAACGCGTGACTGTGCTTTCTGCCAACCTGCTGCTGCCGCCGCTGCTGCCACCAACACACCGCGTCCTCTCCGCCCCATCTCCACCCCTCCTACCTGTCTGGATGAGTATTTCTTCTTTATATCTTTGTTTGCTGGACTTCCATGCAGTTTGATTTTCTGGAACTTCTGGTTGTTTCTAGGTTTGAGGTAGTTGTATTCCTTCTTATTTGTGGAGGGAGACGCAGCGTGTCTTTCTACGCCTCCGTCTTGGCCGGAAGTCTGATTTCCATTTTCTTGATCTTTCTCTTCTCCTTCTGGAAACCCTATGTTAGAACCACTTGAAGTTCTCCTAGAGGGTCCTTACAGTATCCTTTCTTTTTTGGGTTTTTTTAATTCTTTTTTCTTTTTCCTGTTCTGATTGGTTGTTTCTTTTTGCTTCCTTATGTTCCAATTCATTGATATGATACTTGGCTTTATGCACTCCACTCTTGTTCGGCTTTATGCACTCCACTCTTGTTCCCATGTAAATTATCCCTTATTTCAATTACTGAATCCATCATTTCTGACTGGATCTTTTTCAGGCTGTTGAGGTCCTAGCTAAGTTCCTTGAGCATCCTTATAACCAGTGTTTTGAACTCTGCATCTGATAGATTGCTTACCTCTCTTTTGTTTAGTTCTTTTTCTGGAATTTTGATACCATCTTTCATTTGGGCTATGTTTCTCTGTCTCTTCACTTTGGCATTCTCCCTGGGTTTGTTTCTATGTATTAGGTAGAGCTGCTATGACTTCCTATTTTGGTAGCGTGACCTAATGTAGTAGGTGTCCTGTTGGGTCCAGTGACACAACCTCTCCTGTCACCCAAGCTTGGTATTTGAGGAGCATCCTTCATGTGGTCTGAGTACACTCTCCTCATGTAGTTGAGCCTTCATTGCTGTTGGCAGGTCAATGGGAGTGATTTACCCAGGCCAGTCAGTTGCAAGGGCTGGCTGTGACCACTGACCACTAACGTCCTCAATCTATGGAAGATCAGCTGTGCAGGGGCAGGGTGGTGGTGCTCTGATGTGGTCTGTAGCTGTCCACTGGGTGCACTGACCCTGGGGTCTTTGGTGGTGCAGGCCTATGTCAGCCCCCACCTGTGTTCTGCCGGGGTCACCCTGCATGAGCTGTAAAGCAGTCTGCGATGGCTGCTACTAGTGGTAGACTTGGAGATTCCCAGATGAAGCTAGGCTGTGAATCTAGCTTGGCTGTTGGTAGTGCCAGGCCTGCAGCTACTTAGCAAGAGATAGAAGGGCAGGGGGCTTACTGAGGCCTGATGCTGCTTGTTTGATAGGATTTAAGAAGTTGTGAAACATGTGCCTCCACAAGCCATTCACATCTTGGGTGGGCATAAGTTAAGTGGGGTGGAGTTTCCCAGTGTCTCCAGGGCAGGGCATACAGTATTAGACAGGTTGGTGGAGTCTCAGATATGGCACCCTCCTATTGGCTCTGTGGCTCTGTCTGTGGAGGGCTTAGAAAAGGACAATGGCCTCTGCCCCCCTGTTATCTGGGCGAAAGCTGTGCCCCAGCTCTCACCTTGATGCCAGACACTTCAGTTCCTCCCTGTACACCACCGGTGCCTTTCAAGCTGCTACCCCGGTGCTGGAGATCAGAAGGAGTGAGTCTTGAGTAAGTCAGTGTGTACATTCTTTGAGGGGAACTGCTTGTGACTCCAGGAGTTTCTTCCACTGACTCAAACCCTGCTGGTTTTTGCATCCTGAAGTTATGGGAACTTATCTTCCAGCACTGGATCCCTGAGCTGAGGTTTCTGGTGTAGGGCAGGGATTCCTTGTTCCTGAGCTATCCCTCCCAAATTTTTATCAACCACACATCTTTTCCCCTCCTGCTAGTCTGAATCAGTGTGGTTTCTTTAATTCTGTAGTTGTTAGACTTCTACTCAATTTCTGATGATTCTGAGTGATGGTTCTGTATTTTAGTTGTAATTTTGATGTGTTTGTGCAAGGGGGCAAGTCGTGTTTACCTATGCCACCATCTCTTTTTTTATTGTTTTTTATTATCATTACCATTTAGTCCCCTTATACCCCGCATCCCCCAGAAATCACCACACTGTTGTCCATGTCCATGAGTCCTTTTTTCTCAATCCCTCCATCCCTTAACCTCTGACCCCTCAGCCATCATCCTGCTCTCCATATATGATTCTGTCCCCATTTTCCTTGTTCAGCTTGTTCATTCGGTTCCATATATGAGTGAAATCATATGGTATTTGTCTTTCTCTGACTGACTTATTTCACTTAGCAGAATGTTCTAAAGGTCTATCCATACTGTTGCAAAGGATGAACTTTTCTTCTTTTTTCTGCCAAGTAGAATTCCATTGTGTAAATGTCCCATAGTTGTTTTTCCACTCATTTATAGATGGACACTTGGACTACTTTCATATCTTGATGATTATAAATAGTGCTATAGTGAACATAGGGTTGCTTATGTTCTTTTGAATTATTGTTTTGGGTTTCTTCGGATAAATTCCCAGAAGTGGAATTGCTGGGTCATAAAACAGTTCCATTTTTTATTTTTTGGGATATCTCCCTACTGCTTTCCACAGTGTCTGCACCAGTCTGCCTTCCCACCAACGGTGCAAAAGGGTTCCCCTTTTTCCGCATCCTTGCCAGCACTTGTTGATTTGGTGATGATGCCCATTCTGAACGGTGTGAGGTGATATCTCATTGTGGTTTTAATTTGCATCTCTCTGATGGCTAGTGAGGTTGAGCATGTTTTCATATATCTATTGGCTATTTTTATGTCCTCTTTGGAGAAGTATCTGTTCAGGTCCTTTGCCCATTTTTTAATTGGGTTTAGTTTTCTTGGTGTTGAGTTTTGTTGGATACTAACCCTTTTATCTGATGTATCGGTAAATATGTTTTCCCATTCTGTGGGTTGTCTTTCATTTTGCTGATGATTTCCTTTGCTGTGCAAATACTTTTTAGGTTCGTGTAGTCCCATTTGTTTACCTTTTCTTTTGTTTCCCTTGCCTGGGAAGATATATTTGATAAAATATTGCAATGAAAAATGTCCCAGATTTTGTTGCTTATGTTATCTTCTATTGTATTTATGGTTTCAGGTCTATCATTGAAGTCTTTGGTCCATTTTGAATTTATTCTTGTGTGCAGTATGAGAAAGTGGCCTAGTTTCATTTTTCTTCATGTATCTGTCCAGTTTTCCCAACACCGTTTCTTGAATAAATTATCTTTAGCCCATAGTATGTGCTTGCTTCCTTTGTCGCATGTTAATTAACTATAAAGGTGTGGGTTTCTTTCTGGGCTCTGTTCTGTTCCATTGATCTATAGTCTGTTTTTATGCCAAGACCATGCTGTTTTGATTACTATGGACTTGTAGTATAGGTTGATATTAGGTGCATGATTGCTCCAACTTTGTTCTTTCTCATGATCATTGTTGCTATGCGGGGCCTTTTGTGGTTCCTTATAAATTTTTGAAATATTTGTTCTCGTGTTGTGAAATACGTCATTGCAATGTTGATAGGAATTGCATTGAGTCTCTAGATTGCTTTGTGTAGTATGGACATTTTAATGATGTTAATTCTTCCTATCAATGAACATGGTATATGCTTCCACTTGTATCTTCTTCAGTTTCTTTCTTCAGTGTCTTATAGTTTTCTGAGCACAGGTGTTTTACATCCTTGGTTAGGTTTATTCCTAGGTATTTTACTCTTTTTGAAGCAGTTGTGAAAGGGATTGTTTTCTGAATTTCCTTTTCTGTTAGTTTGTTATTAGCATATAAAACTGCAACTGATTTCTGGATCTTAATTTTGTATCCAGCTACTTTGCTGAAATCATTTATTAGTTCATGTAGTTTCTTCATGGAAATTTTGGGGTTCTCTATATACAGTATCATGTCATCTGCAAGTAAAGACAGTTTTACTTCATCCTTTCCAACTTGGATGCCTTTTATTTCTTCTTCTTATCTGATTGCCGTGGCTAGGATTTCCCATACTATGTTGAAAGGTGAAAAGCAGACATCCCTGACTTATTCCCAATCTAAGGAGAATGCTTGTAGTTTTTGCCGATTGACTATGACGCTGGCAGTGGGTTTGAATATATGCCTTTACTGTGTTTAGGTGTGTTCCCTCAGTTCCCACTTTGGTGAGAGTTTTTATCATAAATGGGTGCTGGATTTTATCAAAAGCTTTTTCTGCATCTGTTGATATGATCATGTAGTTTTTATCTTTCATTTTGTGTATGTGGTGAATCACATTTATTGACTTGTGAATGTTGTACCAACGTTGCATTCCTGGAATAAATCCCACTTATTCATGGTGTATCATCTTTTTGATGCATTGCTGTATTCGGTTTGCTAATTTTTTCTTTTGTTTTGAGGATCTTACCATCTATGTTCATTAATGATATTACATATAGTTTTCTTCCTTTGTAACTTCTTTATCTGGTTTTGGAATTAGGATAATGCTGGCCTCATAAAATGAGTTTAGGAGCCTTCCCCTTCTCTTGAATTTTGTGATGTAATTTGAGGAGAGGTGTTAGTCCTTCTTGGAATGTTTGGCAAAATTCATCTGTGAAGCCATCTGTTCAAGTATATGGTGACAGATTTGACTTTGGGTGGTGGGCACACTGCAATATACACATGATGTATCATAGAATTGTCATAAATGGCCTTTATTATGTTGAGGTACTGTTCTTTTGTATCCATTTTATTCAGTGTTTTTAATAATGAAAGTTGTGTCCTGTCAGGTGCTTTTTCTTCATCTATTGATATATTTATATAATTTTTATTTTTTATTTTGTTAATGTGTTATACACAGTGATTTATTTTCATATGTTGAACATCCTTATGTACCTGAAATGAACCCCACTTGATCAGTGATGTATTATCTTTTTAATGTATTGTTGTATTCAATATGATGGCGTCTTGTTTAGGATTTTTGCATCTGTATTCATCAGATATAATGGCCTGTAGTTTTCTTTTTTGTATGTTACTCTTGCCAGGTTTTGAGAGTAGGGTTATGTTGGCCTAGTAAAATGTGATAGGACGCATTGCCTCCTCTTCAAATTTTTTGGAAGAGTTTGAGAAGGATATCTATCCAGTTTTCTTTGACTGTTGAGTAGAATGCACTAGAATGCTATCAGGTCCTGAACTTTGGGGGAAGTTTTATGGTTGTTTCAATTTCCTCACTACTGATTGCTTACTTAGATGTTCCACTTAATCGTGATTCAGTCTAGGAAGGTTATATCTTTTAGGATGTTATCGATTTCTTCTAGGTTATTGAATTCGGTATCATATAGTCTTTCATAATATCCTTTTTTTTAAGTATATTTTATTGATTATGTTGTTACAGTAGTTTCAGTTTTTCCCCCTTTGCTCCCCTCTACCCAGTACCCCCCTTTCCCTACAGTAATCCCACTAGTTCATGTCTGTGGGTCGTGCATATACATTCTTTGGCTTGATGCTTTCCTATATTATTCTTAACTTCCCCCTTTCTATTTTGTATCAATCAATTATGCTTCTTAATCCCTGCACCATTTTCCCATTTCTACCCCTTCACCATCCCAACTGATAACCCTCCAAATGATCCCCATACCTATGATTCTGTTCCTATTCCGGTTTGCCTAGTTGGAAATTATTTTTAATTTTTAGATTCAGTTGTTGAAGGTTGAGAGTTTGTTGTCATTTTAATTTTCATAGTTTTGATCTTTTTCTTAAGTAAGTCCCTTTGACATTTCATATAATAATGGCTTGGTGATGATGAGCTCCTTTAGCTTTACTTTGTCTGGGAAGCACTTTCTCTGCCCTTACATTCTAAATGATAGCTTTGCTGGATAGAGTAATCTTGGTTGTAAGTCCTTGCTCTTCATCACATTGAATACTTCTTGCCAGTCCCTTCTTGCCCTCAAAGTGTCTTTTGAGAAATTGACTGATAGTCTTATTGGCATCCCTTTGTAGTTAACGCTCTGCTTTTCTCTTGCTGCTTTTACTATTGTCTCTGTCTTGAACCTGTGGCATTTTAATGATGATGTGTCTTCGTGTGGTCCTTTTTAGGTCTAGCTTGTTTGGGACTCTCTGTGCTTCCTGGAATTGTATGTCTATTTCCTTCGCCAAATATGGGGAGTTATCCTTCATTATTTCCTCACATAAGTTTTCCATTTCTTGCTCTTCCTCTTCTCCTTCTGGAACCACTATGGTTTGGATGTTGGCAAGTATAAAGTTGTCCCAGAGATTCCTAAGCCTCTCATTTTATTCCTTTCTTGTTTCCTCCTTCTGTACTGGCTGACTGTTGTTTTCCTCCTTATGTTCCAAATCATTGATTTGAATCCCGGTTTCCTTCCCTTCGCCATTGGTTTTGTGTGGATTTTCCTTCATTTCATTTAACATAGCCTTCACTTCTTCCTTAATGCATTTGTCATACTTAAGCATATTTTTCAAGCCTGTGAGCATCTTTGTCATCAGTGTTTTGAACTCTTCATCTGTTAGGTTGGCTATCTCCTCGTTTGTTAGGTTGGCTATCTCCTCATTGCTTAGTTCTCCCACTGGAACCTTGACCCGTTCCCCCTTTTGGGCCATACTTCTCTGTCTCCTCATGTTGACATTCTCCTGTGTTTGTTTGCCTCTTTGTCTTAGGTGGAGCTGTCACTCCTGTTACGTTGTAAGGGGAGGAGCCTTAGGTGTCTCATCAGTAGAGGGCGACCTGTTTCACCACATTGTGGCGCTGTATGTGGGGGAGGGTTCAGAGAGGGAACAATGTCGCTTACTCAACACTCACCACTTTTCCAGGCACTTCTCCCACTTTGTATGCGACTGGCACCTCTCTAGTTGTTGTCCTGGCTGTCGTGCCCAGAGTTGGTGGGTCTGTGGACCTGCTAAGACTGTGGGGTCCCTTTAAACAAGCGGACTCTGCTAAGAGACTGGCAGTTTCTTCCTTCGTCCCAACCCCCACTGGTTTGCACAGTCAGAAGCAATGAGGCTTGGTTTTCCCCAGCAATGGGACTGTGAGCTGCGTGGTCTGGTCTGTTGCTGAGAGAGTGCCCCCCAGATGTCCCTCCTGACTTTTTAAAATGTGTCACTGCGCTTTCTGGCGCCTGCTGCCGCTACCACTGCCGCCACCACCACGCTGCGTCCTCTCAGCCCCGACTCCACCCCTCCTGCCTGTCTGGATGAGTATTTTTCTTTATATCTTTGTTTGTTGGACCTCTATGCAGCTCAGCTTTCTGGAACTTCTGGTTGTCTATAGTTTTGAGGTAGTTGTATTCCTTAGTTGTGGAGGGAGATACAATGTGTCTGTCTAGGCCTCCATCTTGGCAAGATGTCGTCCCCTCACTGTGGCCTCATAATATTTTTGTGTGATCCTTTATATTTCCATGGTGTCTGTGATAACTTTTCTTTCATTTTCAATTTTGTTTGAGTTTTTTTTTTTCTTCACTGAGTGTAGCCGGAGGTTAGTCAATTTTATTAATTTCTACGAAGAACCAGTTCTTTGTTGCATAATTTTTTGTATAGTCTTTTTGTTTTCTATTTCATTTAATTGTCTTTTTTTTTTTTTCCCAATCCTTACTTCAGGATAGGCCTATGGGTTCTAGGGAAAGAGTAAGGAGGTGAGAGAGAGAGAGAGAAACATTGATGTGAGAGAGACACATCGATGGGTTACCTTCCTCACATGCCCCAACTGGGGATTGAACCCACAACCTAGATATTTATCCTGAACAGGATTAGAATCCATGACCCATTTTTGTATGAGATGACACTCCCAACAAACTGAGCACCTGGACAGGGCTGCTCTAATTTTTCCATTTCCTTTTTTGTTCTTCTATTTCTATTTATTTAAGATGCTCTGATATGTATCTATTTGGGGTTTTTCTTGTTTCATGATACAGGCTTGTAATGTTGTAAACTTCCCTCTGATTACCACTTTTGTTGCATCCCATGAGTTTTGATACAATGTATTGTCATTCTCATTTGTTTTCATATATCTTTTGATTTTTTCTTCAGCACAGTCATTATTTAGTAGGTTGTTGTTTAATGTACACATATTTGTGTTTTTTCTACTGCCTTTTGCAGTTGACTTTTCATTTCAAAGCATTGTGAGAGAATATTCTTGGTATCACTTCATATTTTTGAAGTGCTCATGATATAAAACCTTTTCAAAAACTTGAGAAAAGTTTTTTAGTCATAAAATTTTAATAGGTAAGTATATTGAAAACCGTTGTCTCCATAACAGCTTTATTTTTTCAAAACTGCTCCTAGATAACCCGCAAGATGGCATAGTGGTGAAGCTAGTTGTGAACTTGTTGCAGTTATCCAAGACGGCGTTAAATCATACTGGTGAAAGAGAAGTTTTAGGTAAACTGTTTGGTTGAATGACTGTGAGCTATGAGTTTTTTGTTTCAGTAATCATTTCATAATATTTTCAAAAGTAGTAAAAGTGTGTCATTTGGGGTATTGGGGAAATGTGAGACACAGTAGTCCCTCACTATATTGTGGTTGACTTATTGCGGCCTCACTGTATCGCAGGATCTTTAAAACTATTATATTTAATTATTTATTGCGGATTTTTCGCTATATTGCAGGATTTTTCGGTACTGTATACATATGTTGTTAAAGTTACATAGGTTTAAGAGTGTTGAATATTAGGGAAAGAGGGAGGGGCTGGAAAAAAAGTGTAGAATATGTTTAGAACATAAGTAGTGTTTATAAAAGTGTGGAAAAGGTTAATAAGGGACTGGGAATGGTTTGTAAGTGTGTGGAAAAGGTTTATAAAGCCTTAAAATATATATATATACTAAAATAAATGTAAGGTTTCTACTTCTCAGATTTTCACCTATCGCGGGGGGGTCTAGAACATAATACCCACGATAAGTGAGGGAATACTGTACTAACTAAGTAGTATTTCTATATGGTTCCAGTATCCCTAAGTCACCCTCCTTTCATATTTTCCTTCTTAGACATTTACATTATATAAAGTAAAAACTTAGTCATTTACATGTGTGCATAACTGTCAGTTTGAAAATGCCTTGCCAATAATTTAGGAAAGTGAGATATACCTGTTTTTTGCTAAGTATCAAATAAATTTACTTCTGATATGTATTATAAATGACTGGTACTTAATTTTTTTATATAAAAGATAAAAATGAGGGCTTGGACTGCTAGATTGAAGTCAAATATTAAAACTGTATTCAAGTTCTTTACTATCACTGTTTGTGAGTAAACTAAAGTAAGATAAATAGCCAGTATCATTCCTAGTGTAGATATTTAGGTTTGTTACCACAGGAGGGAAAAATCACATTAAAACCAGCTTGAAGTTGTCGTGACAGCATTCCTTCAAATAAGAAAAGTGGGAGGAATAAGAACTGCTTCCCAAATCTTACTATCTTTCAATGGAGTCCTTCTTAACTTCTCATTGAGAGTCTGACATTTAGAGTACTTACTCTTTTTGTAAATATTTTTCTGAAATATATTTTATATCAGGGAAATATGGAGATCATTAATATGTAACTTGAAGAATGTTCACAAGCAGAGCACACCCAGACCAAGCAACAGAAGCTGTTAGCGCTCTAGTTTTCTTTAATCAAGAAATATACCCCTTTGTCCATAGTAGTACCGGTTCTGGGGAGAAACCACATTTGCTACAGAAGCATAAGTGGCTTTCCTACATAGTGTGATATTTGTACACACAACAAACATCATACTTAGTAACAAGTGATTAAAAGTTACCTCTTTCAAATCAGGAATGAGAAAAGGTTGACCACTTCTACCGCTGCTATTCACGTTATATTTGAAGTTTTAGCCAGAGAAATAGTTCAAGAAAAGAGATAAAAAATTTTCAAATTGGAAAGGAAGAAATAAAATGATCTCTACTTATAGGTAACTTATATATATATATGTATATATATATATATAAAATCCCAGAGAATCTATAAGAAATCTGTTATACTGCAGCAAATAAATGAATTTAGCAATGTTGTAGAATACAAGATCAACACACAGAATTTAGTAGTGTTTCTATCCACCAGCAACAAACATTCCAGAAAGGAAATCCATTTCATTTACACTTTAATTTGTAATAGCATGTGAGAATTAAATACTTGCAGATAAATATAATCAAGGAAGTTAAAGACTTGTACACATTATGTTTTCTAGAAGTGAGCCACTAAGGGACAGCCCATACTCAAGGGGAGAAAATTAGGCTTTAGCTTTTGAAAGGATAACTTTCAAAATATATGTGAACATACTTTAAGAAATGCCAGCAATACTAGGAAAGAGCATGATGGAGTCCCTTGGCATGCTGAAAATATTCCATGTTCAGCTAGGTAGTAATAACACAGATAGGAAAAAAAATATTATGTGTATGCGCATGCTCATGTTTGTGTATGTGTGAGTTTTTGCTAAATTGTTTAAAGATTTGTGGTCCTTATGTACATAATACCTAAAACATTTGTCAGTTTTAAAGTCTGTTGATACTCTAATACAGTAGCTATGTTTAAACTTTCATCCTTATTATCTATAATTGTTGATATTTAATCTAGCCCTTGAATATAATTTTATAGTGGAAGATATTGCCCGTATGGATGATATGGAAAGGGAATGATACAATATTTTGTAACATCTTTAATGTATTCAAAATCTTTGAGAAACATTTAACTCATGAAGAATGGCAACACAGCATTGTATTTTGGAAATTAGGAAATTTCTATTATATGTCTGATCTCTTAGCTCTAACTCTACTGAAATGTAATTTCTACATGTAGAGGCTGTTGGAAGCTGCTTGGGAGAAGTGGGTCCTGTAGATTTCTCTATGATAGCTATACGACATAGTAAAGATATATCTTATACCAAGGCCCTTGAGTTATTTGAAGATAGAGAGCTTCAGTGGACACTCACGATGTTGACCTACCTGAATAATACACTGGTAGAAGACTGGTGAGTACTTAATGATAGTTTTTTTTCTGGTACCATTTACTTAATCTGACATTCAAGGAAAATGATACTTAATAAATTAGCATTTCCATTAACTAAAGTTTTCCTTTTATGTTCACACACTTTGCTTTCAGTTTCAAGTATTTTATTTTATTTTTTAATTTATTTTTTCAGTCTCAAGTATTTTAATGAAAATTGTTATATTTTTTATTAGTGCACAAATTTCCTGAAATCCTACTTTGTACCAGTCATTTGATGTAGTGATGAATATACTAGGCAAAGTCCATGTGAAATTCTGGTGAGAATAGACTAGATAAATAGATAATAAGAAAATTGCCAGGTGGTTCTGCATAGAACACTTAAGTATGGAAATGCAAAGTTTGCTATTTGGGGCATTGGCAAAATCAAATGTGCCCCTCTTCTTAGCTAGGCTATTTTGATTCCTTTAAAATAAGTTGTACAACTGACATTTGACATCTTAAAACTTCTTAAGCTAATCAGAGTTATGTTTTACCTATTCTCTGCCGAACAAAATTGTGACAAATATTATAATAATTTCAGCTTGATAGTTATAAAGTTACTTTTGCTTTCTGTCTTTGCCCCTTTTCTTATATGTTTGTTTGTTTATTTATTTTTGGTATATGTGACCAACTCATTCCCATTTTGGGGGAGGTGTGGGTTCAAAGAATTGTTGCTCACAACTGGGCATCTATCTTAAGGTCAGTAGGTGTTTTGGATCTTTTACCTTCCAAACCCTTCCTGCCTTTTCTTGAGGAATAACGATTGATAGTAATATCTGTGCTTTCATTGTTGATTTAATGGACATGTATCTTTTTTGTTGCTGTTATAATAAACAGCGTGGCATGGTTTTTTCCCACAACATTTTATAATAAAAATTTTCAAACAAACAGCAAAGTTGAAAGAATTTTACAATAATATCCATATACTTACCACATAAATTCTACCTGGGATGGAACCAGGGTATGTCTCTAACATAGAGGCAGCAGGACTTACTGATTAATTGGGTATGGAGGAACTGAGGGTGAATTCAACTTTAGAATTTATGTTTCTATATGATATATTAAGAAACCTAAAATGATGATAACTCTACATTATTTAGAGTATCAGGCTTTATGACATTTTTTGTCATCTGTTATATTTCTGTGCTCTTGCATTGTAGCCCTCCTTTTCTTGATTTTTTTTGTTTTGTTTTTTTCAAAAGAAAAGAACCTTCAGTGTTTTATTACAGGTTTTAGATGCCTTAGCCAATGATTCTCAGGTAGCTTTTGGTCACAATATGTGTGCACTTCCTGTTTGTCTAAAATTGTTCTAGATGATAATTTTATCATTTGGTGTGAAATATTCTCTCTTACCCCTAATTACATGTATTTCTTGAAGAAAACATTATCAAAATATTATTTTCTCATGTGAATTACTATGCTGTCACTTTCATTATTCATTTTTATTAGTCAATGTTATTTTACTTTATTGAGTTCTTTTAATTTTCAGTAGTCATAATATAAACTTTATTGAATGAAGGGAATTGCTATTGCAGTGATGAATAACTCAGGTTTACAGAAAGAATATGAAAAATCCTTGGATAATTTTGACTGTGATGTAATAGAATTTTATTGATGTTAAATTTCCTAATAAATATATATAATTCCTAAATTTATATATAGTTTTTTAATTTTTTTATTTGTGTTTAACATTTATCAAGATTAACTGTTGATATACATTATGGGCTTTTGCATTATACCTGTTTTTCAGTGTCAAAGTGAGATCAGCTGCTGTTACCTGTTTGAAAAACATTTTAGCCACAAAGACTGGTCATACCTTCTGGGAGATTTACAAGACGACAGCTGATCCAATGCTGGTCTATCTACACCCTTTTAGATCATCAAAGAAAAAGGTGTCTCAAATAATAAATGTTTATTGAATATCCACTGTTCTAGAACAGTTCCTTTGGCTGTGGGACAGGAATATCAAGTTGCTTAAATAGTATTATACTAACATTTATCTTTTTTATAAATCCAGCTGTACTTACTGAATCCAAGGGATTTGTGTGGCAATGTGGAAAAGCTGAAATATAGATAGCCTAGAGAAATGATGATTGATTTGGGGAAAGGAGGAGTTCCTAATATATAGGCCATTTTTCTTAGGAGGAGAAAACCCTGACTTTGATTCCATAAAAGCCATTGATCCTGGGTGCGGTTATTAGGTATTGAAATCAACAAGCAAGTATTTGTTTATATAGCAAGTTTAAGTATTACTACCCCCCACTAAAAAATAAGATGACCTATCAATTTCTCCCTTTTTGCATGCTGATATCATAACAAGATTCCACCAAAAGTACTCTCTGAAGGACATTTAAGATCTCTTGCTTCTTTTGTAGTCTAAATATTCCTGTTTAATGTATCCTTCTCATAAAGTGCCTGAGAAATGAACGATTGAGTTTTCACTAATTTAATATCAGGGTATATACCCATCATTGAAATAGTACTTTTGAAGAATCATAAATATAATTTTGGTCTTAAAGAAATTAGTGGTAATATAAAATATTAATAAAATTAGTAATGTAACCTGTAAAACACCATAGTTAGAACATTTTAAAATCTTCATCTTGAACTCAATTCTGTTTAATACACTCGGACAAATTTTGTACATGAGACAAATGAGGCAGAGAGTTTGTGATCTGTATAAGATATTACTAGGGAGCTGAGAGTAGAACTCATTCTCTGCTGTCTAGACCAGTGATTTTTTATTTTTTTTTTTACCATACCAGTGTGACTCATGTAACTATAAATGTATTTTGAATTTAAAAGGTAATCCTGGCCTCCAGATTTAGTTTTAACTGTATGTAGTATTATTGGAAAATAGATTTGTTTATTGTTAGATATTTGCTATACATGGGAAAGGTGAAATGTATTTCTGATTACCTTATTTATATTTTCTCATCACTTTTTTTTCCCCAGTGTTTAGAGGTTCCCAGACTTGATAGAGAAAACCCTTTGGAGGGCTTGGATGATACAAGTCTGTGGATTCCTCAAAGTGAAAATCATGACATTTGGATCAAGACACTGACTTGTGCTTTTTTGGATAGTGGAAGCATAAAAAGTGAAATTCTTCAATTACTAAAGCCAATCTGTGAGGTAAAAAGATACTTGGTCTTGCTTAATCTCTTTCTGTCTTTGCTTTTTTCATTTGCTTTTTCCCTTTAATAGTTTGCCTGTCCCATTCCATTTGGCTCCTGTGTATAGTGTTGCGGTCTATAACATATCTAAAAAGAGAACTGAGGTTGTCTTCCTTATGCAACATCACTATACTCGGCTGTTGTGAATCCATCCAACAGGACATCTTTATGTAGCCACAACTTTATGCAGCGGGTTTCAGCTGTGAGGTAGTTACGTACTGGCTGGGTTCTAAGGGGTACATCAAGCAAATAGTTAAAATTCTGGTCACTGTAAATATTTACATTAAGCAAAAGCCAGCTCTTGTTTTGTTTGTTTCCTCCTTTTTATAAAGTCTTTGTCATTTACTTTCCCTGATATGCTTTCTTGAATGAGAAAGAGAGATGGTGTAGCAATTAGTATTGTATTTTTATTTTTGAAAGTACAGTACAATTTATTTCAATAGAGAGTATGTACCAAATCAAACAAAAAGTATGTTACATGCTTTTATCAAATATGTCATCCAAAACAGCATGCTGATGGTGCTCTATGACTTTAAAAGCTACCTAATTCATAGTACTGCCAACATGATTCACCAGAAATGTGAAAACAAAATATCTGAGAGGTCAAACATCCACCAATTACAGATAACTGGTGAGAAGTGAATATTGTGGTAAGGTTCACTCATTGAAAGTAGTTTACAACACAGTCTTCATTTCTTACAGAAAAAGTGCTAACAGTGAGTCAATCATCAGACTGTCTGTGGTGCTGCACTGCACTCGACCACGTCAGCAGAGCGAAACCCTGATGCACCCACAACTCATTTCTCATTAGTGAGCACACCCAAGATGTTTGTAGAATTCTGACTTTGGGCCAGAAGATAAAATGTTCAAAACATACATTTATGTACACGTCAATTCCTAGTTCCTTAATTTCTCTTTTCCCAAAACTGGACTTTTGCCTTGTCTTTACTTTAACAAGAAATTAGTAATGGTAATCTATAGTCTGTCTTCATATTGTTATGGAGTATTAGCGAGCAAAGAGGACACGAGGCAATTTAGAAGTAAATTTATGGCGTTTATTTACCTGGCCAGGGACGGGTCTTCCCACTTTCAGAAGCAGAAGATGGGAGAGCCGCCCCGCCTTACAGACTAAAAGGTTTTTAAAGGCAACAGAACTATTCCTATGTCCTTGGGGTAACTAGATAACAACAAAAGAGAAAAAAAAATTACACAGGCATGAGAAACTACATATATACATACTTTCTAATTTAGAAGGAACTTCAGCTGATAAATACTTGGCCCGACACTATTCTCATGTCCTTGGGGTAGCCAGATAACAGCTAGAGTCAGCTAGCAAAAGGGGGCTCAAGGTTGCTAGGACACGTGAGCAAAAAATAACCTGCCACTGAGGTAAAACACAAAAGATGGCAAAGAGTAAAAAATAACCCATTACAATATATTCATCACATGTGTGTGGCATGTGATGAATATATGAAGATAGTATTCTGGCAAAAATAAGGTTCAGTACACTTTTAATGTATCAGACATATTAAAGCATTTTTTAGTACTTGGGAGTATACCACAAATAAACATTCAAATTTTATACCCAGAAATTGAGGTTACTAAAAAATAAACATTTTAAAATTACTATTGTAACTCAACACTGAGTTTAGCAAATGTGCAAAAATCAGATTTTCAGCTTTTTTCATTAACTTTGATCCCTATTTCTTCTTATATCAAATGCAAGAACTTCTGTTATTAGTAACACTTTTCAACTTTAACATTTTATTTACAGTAGTGAAATAATTTCATTTGTAGACACTATATGAAAATGGCCTAGACTGGAAATGAGCAATTAACATGGTAACTAACCACATATGTTTTATATAGATATTCTAGGTATGTTTGAATTTCTTTTTAAAAAACACTATCTGGTACACATGTTCTTTGGTATGTTTTTAGCAGTATATTGAATTTCTGGCATATTCATCCATCAATTTATTAAAAGCTTATATAGCAGTAGCATAGAATAAAGTTTGAATTTTTTTTTTTTTTTTTTTTTACTTAAACTATTGATGTGCTTGTGTGTTTTAGGTAAAAGCTGACTTTTGTCAGGCTGTGCTTCCATACTTGATTCATGATATTTTATTACAAGATACAGAAGAATCATGGAGAAATCTGCTTTCTACACACATTCAGGGGTTTTTCTCTAACTCTTTTAGACACTCTTCACAAACAAATAGATCCACAACCCCTGCAAATTTGGATTCAGGTATTCTGTTAAATTTCTCACATTTATACTTTTAATGTCTCATTTCTAGAGAAAGATAGATATGTTTGAATCTTATCAAGATGCTTTATAGGCTTAATTTCATAATCTAATCATTTATTACTTCATTTATAGATTGAGGGTAACAATTGTAGCAAGTTTTCAATGAGATGATGTATATTTAGCACCTAGGATAATACTTGAGTCAGAGTCCCACAGTAAAATGTGGCTATTAGTAATGGAGCAACTAATGGAGCATTCAGTATGTGTCAAGCACTGTGTTTGGCACTTGGCAATATAGATATGAACAAGACACACCCTATATTCTAGCAAAGGGAAAGGCAGCCAAATGTGCAGTCAAATATTATGGCTACTGTTGGAGATATCATGGAATTTTCATATGAAAGCTCTGACTGACTCATTTTTTAAAATCTTTTCTATTACATAATCATATTTATTGTGGAAAGTATAGAAAAATTAAAAATTAACAGAAGTTAATGAAATTACCCATAGTTTTATGATCTAGAATAATGACAGTTAACATTTGGTATGTATTTTTCCAGTTTTTTAATTGGATTATACTTTATTTAATTTTATAACCTAATATTCTTCATGCTACCAAAGTATTTCCTATGCTAAGAAGAGCTCATAGCAGAAATTCCATCAGGAACTCGGTTTACATTACATGTGTATGTATAGTTGAGTACATCATAGGTCAGGTTTTCAAACTTAAATTTCAATAGAAAGAAAAATTTCATAGATCTTTAATGTTAACTTATTCTCTTTAATATAATGTATTAATGTATTTTATGTGCAAACATAAGAATAGGTACAAATTCACTTAATTGTATTTTAAGACCAATGCAATTATAAAGAGAGTATTAATTTAATGTAAATGTCTTCCCAGACTTGACTGGTTACTTTGGCACATGTCATGATTACTCAGTTCTCTCATTTTTTTTTTTTTTCTTTTTCACTTTTACTAGTACAAGTTTAATTTGACATGATGGCAATGGCATTTAGACTTAACTTTACTCTGCTTCATGTTTTACGTGTGTTCTTTTCTAATGGCTAACAGCAATTACAGATCTACTATTTTGAAATAATTAATTACAATTATAAATATAGATATGGGTGCCCATCCTGCAGTTCTCCTGGATTATAAGTTGGTCATGTAAATGGTCCAAAATATGCTGATATGAATTTTCTTTAGACCATTGTAATGAAAGTCCTAGAATAAAAATTCTCAGAGACTTTGAAAAGTATCTAGAATATATCTCCTTTTGTTAATCTGGGAAGCACAGGTATAAATAATTCACAGTTACCAGTAAGCACTTAAACATTAAATATTACATAATTAAAAGTGGTATTAAACACAATTTTATTGTTTACCAAGTGTAATATAATCAGTACCTATGATAACCTGACACATTTATTATTATGAACATGGCCAAGACTTTTTTTTTCACGTTTATCATTTATACATGCACATTTAAGTACGCACATTTAAAGACAAAATCAGCCAGTTTTATTTCTGTTTAGAATGCTGATCTTTTCATTGCCTTAACTGCAAATTCAAACTTTACATGTAAAATTCTGTTATTGAAAAGGAAAGTAAATATAGATTTCATTAAATTAATTGGTTTATCTTTTCTGATCTCCATAAGTCTCACTGCCTTCACTTGAATGTTCTGTGTGCATCTCATACTCAACTTTCAAAAGGGAAACTTACCATCTTCGTTCTCTTCCCCCAGCCTGCTTCTCTAATGTCTGCCTCTTCAGGGAATGACATGCAGTTGCTTAAGCCAGTAATCACTCACATGACTCAGCTGATTACCAAATCCTGCCAAATCTGTTATCAATAACTTTAGTTCATGTATTTCTCTTTGTCCCCATGTCCTTACTGCTTTACATCTCTCTGGTTCAGCCATATTGAAATTCTTTAAGTCAATTCTCCAAGTTCTTTCTTTTTCCAGTCATCTTGGGTAGTATAGCTGTTGCCTGGAACACTGTCCTTTCCTCCTCTCCTGCTGGACCATCACTCTTCTTTCAGATCTCAGTTTTTCTGTGAAACTTTTTCTGTTGAATGTATGTTCCTTTCTATGTTCCTCTATGGTATTCTAAACTTTTTCTATTATAGTATTTATCACGTTGTATTAAGAGTTTCTCAGGCTATTTAATGAGTTCTAGGTGGTGAGAAATAGTCTGTCTCATTCATAATTTTATACTGTATCTAAACATGAAAGATCCTAAATAAATATTTATTGTATTAATGAATTAGGCACCTTTGGAAGCAAAATTAAATTAAAATTAATTTCTAGTTTTATTAAGCACAGTAGTTTCTTTTAAAAGAAAAAGAATGCCATTAAATTTTATTTATTAATTCATATTTATTAAGGACTAATTTTGTGCTAGGTACTGTCCACCAGAACTTTTTTTAGTTTAGAGGAAGTTAGACACACACATCAAAAGAAGAATGTGATTGAGAAAGTCCACCTGGGACTGAAAGGAGGTATCTTTGCTTGTTTGTCAGAGCCAGAGCACTTCTCCTGGTGGTGCTTGGGTAAAAAGTCACAAAGAACAATGCTTGCTGTTGTGGACTACTTGAGGAGACAGAAGAGGTAATTAATGAATACTTCTTTTTGAGTTTGGGGATTTGGAAGTGTAACTTGTTACTCTTCAGTGAATTTTAACATGATTATTTGAAGTGATGTGGCTGCAAAGTGCTGTATTTAATTTGTGTGATGCTTATACCTCCCTGTAATAATCCCTGTTTAGGGTAGTACTTCAGTTAAATCAGTGTCAGGAACTCTATTCTAGTCCTAACAGTACCAGTAACAATGTTATCTTTGCTAAATCACATATCCTTTGAGGCTTTATTATATTTTATCTACAAAGAGATGGGAAAGAAATAATTTATGTTCCAGGTTATATTCAGTTGCATTACTTTTCACTTTCGTTTTAGCTCATAATAGTAACTACATTATCTAAAAGTCTCCTTTATGTACCTTTATTATAAGATATGTTTCTTTTGTCCACTGAAAAACAGTATCAACTAGTTGTTTCGTCACCAAAAAGGATTTATTTCAGGAAAACAAAGGGTTGCAACTCTGCATGCAGACATGGCAACCCACTTGCATACACTGCACAGTGTGGAGAGGTGTTTACAGAAGGGAAATTGAAGTTAAGGGGAGAGGTAGTTACCACCTTGGAGTTTTAGTGTCACCATAGAGTCCCTTTAGGACTCTCGCAATGACATAGAGTGTGAGAGCTCCTGCCACAGGCCCTCCTGACATACCATGTTGATATAGCTATCACTTTACTGTGCATGATGGTCCTCAAAATCTATGGTGCTATGTGGTAATACTATGCTATGGCAGCATTTATTTTCTTGTTTTTGATTAATTGTTTTACAATACAGTGCATTTGTTCCTATTATTTCTCAAGAGATTTTTAACAGCGATTGCAGGAATTACTTGAGTGAGTTAGGTGTCTGATCTGTACTGCTCCAGTGTTGACAGTACTTGGAAGAAATAATGTAGTAAACCTATAACTTAAGGAGGTAGGAATTGATGTCTCATGAGAGTTTATTGTGGTTGTGGCAGTAGTTGATAAAAGTATGGGTGGAAGAGGTGGGGAAAAAGTGGAAAATTGCTTAACCTAAATACATTTTCGTTTTAAAAATTATTTCTCTATATCCTCCTCATACCATTCTACTCCATTCTTAGAAAAGGAAGTGTTAGGCCTCTCAGTGTCTGTTTCTAGTTGGAGAGTTATTGATTCCCCTTATTGTTTTGTAACAGATTCTATTCTGAGAAAGCTTATTAGAAGCTTTACAGCTGGAAGCATCTCTTTTCTTGGTGTTAGGAGGCAGGTTCACCTTTCAATCATTCATTTCAGATTTATTATTGCAGTAGAATGGTGTTAACATTGGTAAGACTTGGAGAAGATAAAAATTCTTAATACTTGGGGTTTTTTTTATTTGCCTTTTTGTATTTTTTCCTATTACCACTTTTACTCCTTATACCAACCTACCCCTCATGCAGTCATCACACTGCTGTCCATGTCCATGAGTCCTTTTTCCTTTTTGCTTACCCTCTTCACCCCCTAACCCCCTGCACCCAAGTTGTCAGCCTACTCTCTATCTATGAGCCTGTCTCTGTTTTGCTTGTTAGATGCGGATCAAGCAATTAAATTGTATGATCCTCAGAGTAGGTGATCCTGCTGGATTTTGGGAGTTTTTTGATCCAGCTATAATTGAACATAGCCATATTCTATTCTAAAACCAGTGCTCTAACCATTACTGTGTCACATCTCTATAATATCATTTTTGAAAAAGGAAATATCTGTGATCCCTTTCACTTCTGGCCTACTGTTACCACGGGGGAAAGTTTTTATTAAATAACCCAACCTAGACAAAAAAACTAAGGAGAAAATGAGCTGCAAATAGGGAAGACATTTAACTATGTGTTAGAAGAAACAGTATTTTCATTAAATGGGCCATTAAGAAAGATTTGTGTATGTCTTATTACTTATTCAATGCAGCCTATTCTTAGCTTATAACCATGGATTCCTTGGTGAAGGGGAAGTATGAACCTCAAGTTTATATGGGGTGATAGCTGTAGCTTTCATCATATTTTCTAAGGGATGTGTGATCCAAAAAAGAGTGACAGATAATGACAGATAGGGCTTTTCAGCCATGTTATCTTAGTTGTTTATAGCTACAGTCAGCCCTTCATATCCCCAGGTGTCATATCAGCAGGTTCCACATTTGCATATTCAACAACTGCATATCAAAAATATTTTTTTTTAAATTTTACATTATTGCTGACATGTAATACGTAGTTAGGTGTAGGATGTTTGCATCTGTACTGAACATGTACAGACATTTTTCTTGACATTATTCCCTAAACAATCAATACAGGATAACAACTATTTACATAGTATTTTCATTGTGTTAAGTATTTTAACTAATCTGGAGATGATTTAAAGTATATGGAAGGATTTGCATAGTGTATATGCAAGTGATACACCGTGTTATGTTAGGTACTTGAGCATCTGTGAATTTTGGTATCTGCATGGGGTCCTAGAACCATCCTCTATAGATACCAAGGGATGACTGTATACATTGGGGAAATATGGTTTTTGGTTATTTGAATGTAATTTTTATTTTTAACATTACTTGCTAACATTGTATTTTATATCAACATACTTTGGAAATGACTTCATTTAGAAATTTTCTTTAGATCTTCTTCAGGAACAGTGTTTGATGATGCTTTCTGGCTGGAATTGAATTATCTAGAGGTTGCCAAGGTAGCTCAGTCTTGTGCTGCTCACTTTACCGCATTGCTCTACGCAGAAATCTATGCAGATAAGAAAAACATGGATGATCAAGAGAAAAGGTAAAGGAAAATTTTTAAAACTGATGTTGACATTGTTTCAATAAATTTATTTATTAAAGATTTTTGTCCTCACTTCCCCATTTAACTGTTTTAGATAGAAATTTTCTAGTTTTTAAAGAGAAATGATAATATTTTCAAAAGAAATGAGTAATTCTGTTCTGGAATAAGTAGGGATGTTTATTACTGAAGTATTGTAAAAATCATACAGATAATGGGCTATTGGCAGAGACCATACTTCTTTTTCCCTGTATTCCCCATAGCAATGAGCATTGGAAACTTAATATAAGTAACTATTTTTCAGATAGTTGAGTGATTCTCTGATTTAAGTTAAATTAAATTTACCACTGTTCCCTCAGCTTAGTCAAGACCCATTTTACTAGTTGACTGAGAAGTAATGTAACTGATTTCTTTCTGGGACTACATCACTTTCATAACTGTGTGTGTTATTTGTATTTCTAATACTTTAATTTGCTTTTCCTCTGAGTTAGAACTCTCACAAGAATTTAATAAATATAGTCCTAGATTATAGTGAAAAACAAAAAACAGCCAAGAAAGTTCAAGAGTAAAAAATACAGTTTATTATCCCAACTGCCCTCCTCAAATGTGTTTTCAGTTGAAATAGCCTAGTGATTTTTTTTTCCACTAGAAAATCTCTTTATGTTACAAAATTAAAATGGCAAATATGTATTATATTTATAAATTTCTCATGCTTGCTCATATAATTTCTTATTTGGATTGTCATTAAGTTGGAAGTAGTTTTGTTTTTAAATTGGAAAACTAGCAACCAGAAAACAGATCCTAGTCCAAACATAATTAATTAAGAAGACTAGAATTGATTTCTGAACTCTCTGGTTTAGTATTTAATTTCTACTTTCCAGTTGAAAACAGGTAAAAACCTACAATAGGTAGATTATGTGTATAATATGTCATTGATATATGTTCACAATCATTGTGGATTTCCTGTGAAGACCAGTATGTTGTACTTCATATATTGAGTAAGAAATTGGTTATTGCCTATTCTCACAGTCTTTACATTTTGAATCAGGGCCTATATACTTGGAGTAGTAATTATAATCTAAAAATGCTTTAGAACCTTTGTTCCGTAGAATAATATTTCTTGCTAATCTGTAGTGTGTAACTGAGATCTTCTATGAGTATAAATAAAAGAACCTTTAATTTGAGAGTAGGTGATTATATAGAATGTGGCAAATGTTTGCAAAATTAATTGTCTAACAAACAGGAGTGCCTCGATTTTATTTTGGTTAACTTTAGAAGATAGTGTCTGACAGATATACAGTGCTTGCTGTTTGCTTTAAAACACTTAGTTTTGCTTCCCTCCCCCACCCCCAGATGCCTGTTGGGAAAGGCAGGGCAAACAGAGATCTGAGGTGTATAGCGAGAAGGAAATGCCAGTTTTGTTCAGTAACTCAGTTGAATTGAGACAGTGTTTTTAAGGTGATCAGGAGAAGAATAAAGAAAACGCAGATGAACAGTTTACAAACACTGTGAAAGAAATGAATTGCTCTCTTCATTTTTTTATTCAAGTTATTTTATACCAAAATGTCTCCATAATAGGTATTCAAAAATACATACTAGTTTTATTTACTTGTAACTTGCTCCTGAAAAAGTATGAGATATCAAAGGTTAGTATCCATAATTTTTTAGAAAGATGTCTAAAGTTCTTTAGACCACAGGTATCATTAGTTCACAAGCTCAGTCATTTTAGTGCTCCTAACAGAAGTCCTAGGGACTCCATTTTTATCTGGATGAATTACAGTTTTAGAGTTAGAGTCATAACCTCTAACACTATCTTTCCTACTTTCTAAATTTCACCTCTATAAACTTCTTTCTGTATGACTTGCCAATAAGGAAAATCTATGTACTTTCTATGTAGAAGGGGTATAGGGCAAAGCAGAGTGTTGTCAGTACTTTTATGTCAGTCAGTGGTCTCTGGCCCATCCCTCCCTACTCCCTCCAAGAGATAATCTTATCTTCTGTTTTGTGTTCATCATTGGCTTAGATGGTATTGTTATGTGAGTATGAACCCATAAATATATTTTAGTTTTCATTATTTTTGAGCTTTATAAGAAATTACATGTATTTTCTACAACCAGTTTTTTCATTTAATATTTTTGTAAGATTTTATTTATGTTGTTTGTTGCTTTAGTTCATTGATTTGTCTCTGCCACATAGAGTACCAGTGGGAGAATATGCCACAATGAATTTGCCCCTTCCCTTGTTAATGATATGTACCTAAGTGTAGAATTACTACGTGGCAGGATATGTAAGTTTTCAACCTTATAGGATAATGCCAAATTCTTTTTTCCAGTTTGCATACCGATTTGCTTACTTCTCATGAGTGTGGTTTGTTAGGAAATGGATCAGTAGGAAGCCTTCCATTTGAAGAAAGGAGGAAACCAAAGTACAACTATTTGTAGTTTGGGTGAAAAGGGTAAAGAAGAAACTGGAATAAGTTTATAGATAAATAATAGAGGTACTGTCACATATTTTATAGACACTGTGTAAGGTGGTTTGATTTTAGAATTGAAATTACAGGAATGGCTATCATTTAAATACATGGTTTAAAGCTAAGGCCTTGGAGCAGACAAATCTGGGTTCTAATCCTTACTATCACTTAATGAGTTTAATAATCTTGTATGTAGATTTCTCAGTACTTAATATCATCAGATGTCTAAATTTTTGCCAATTATCAGGTGTTAAGTGGTGTTTAGTGTGATCTTAATTTGTGTGCCTGTGATTATTAATGAGCTTGAACTTTAGGTAAAACCACCGGCAAAACAGTTAGGAACTGCTCTATTTTTAAACAAGCCTGTCTATATAAATAAACATATTTTGGCATATAGTTTTTCCATATATGACCTTGTCATTAAAATGAAATCCTCATTGAAAAATTAATATTCACAAGTTTTTTCTTTATTCTAGGCTTAAATGCAATTATGTTTTAAGGTATAAATCGTTCACTGTTTTATTTGTTGCCTTTGTTCATTTTTTCATCAAAGTCTATAATATATGTATTCACAAACATCAAAATAGTATTTTCTCATTAAAAGAAGTATTCTGTGACAAACAGAAATCCTATATTTGATGAGGGAAGCCAAAGTACAACTATTTCAAACCTGAGTGAAAAAAGTAAAGAAGAAACTGGAATAAGTTTACAGGTAAATGTTATAGGCCCCATTTGTGATAATATTTATTTTATACTTTGGATTATTATGCTATAAAGGCTGTATTGATGTTATTTAATTTTCTAACTGACATTATTTTTGGACTGTGTCACGTTCACAAATTCATGGTTTGCAGCTTAGGATTCGGAGTAAACAAAGTTAAGTTTTAATCCTAACTATCACTGAGTTCTAATTCTGACTGTCCCTAAATTGTATAATTTTGCATCAATTTTTTAACTTTTTAACCTTGAGTTCTTTTTTTAGGGAAGATTAACATAAAACTACCTTCGTCCTACAGTAACTTATGCATATATTTTCTGCCACAGAACCCTGTTTATTTTCTGTATAGCACTTAAAATTTTTAATTAGAAACTTAATTGTTTATTTATTTATTATATGTCATATCTCGGGGAAAACTGCTTTTCTATAAATTAGTTAATATCTACTCTTAAAGTGGCCTATTCTTATTGAATTTCTTGAGACAACTCACTCTTCTGAAATGACAGGTTCAGCTGCTTCACGTTGCCTAAACTTCTGATCTCTTTGCACTTGCTTTTAGCTTGCCTCCTACTTCTGAAGAAAACAGGCGACATTCATAAGAAATCTCTCCTTAACATACTATCAGACATAGAAATCTCCATTGCTGCTCCCATTGGAAACCTTCCCTCTAGATAAATTGGAGAAACAGTTTTAAGACTAATCCTTCTTCCTGTGCTTTGTTTTCATCAACTGTTTTGCACAAGATTATTATTTCTCTCAACACAACCAAACATTTTAAAACTTTTTTTATTAAAAGCATTTTTCTTCAGCCTAACAGGATATTATCTTTCTAGTCCCAATGTTCTCTCTTTTTTTTTAAGTGTCTCTGTTTCCTCTTTTTTCCACTCTCCACTGAAGTAGCCCTATCTAATGTCACCTATACACTTCATGCTATTAAGTCTGGTGGTCACCTTTCATTCAGCGTGTTTCTTAGTGTTTAATTAACACATAACACCATCAACCATGTCTTGCTCATAATATATATTATCTTTTTTATCTTATTTTTAAGTATATTTTATTGATTAGTTGTTAGAGATGTCCCAGATATTTTTTCCCTTTGCTCCCCTCCGCCCAGTACCCTCCTTCCCTCCAGCAGTCCCACCCCACTTAGTTTATGTCCATGGGTCGTGCATATAAGTTCTTTGGCTTCACCCTTTCCTATATTATTCTTAACTTCCCCCTGTCTATTTTGTACCAACCAATTATGCTTCTTAATCCCTGCACCATTTCACCATTTCTCCCCTTTCCCCCTCCCAGCTGATAACCCTCCAAATGATCCCCATACCTATAATTCTGTTCTGTTCTGGTTTGCTTAGTTGGACTTTGTTTTTATTTTTTAGATTCAGTTGTTGAAGGTTGTGAGTTTGTTATCATTTTAATGTTCATAATTTTAATCTTTTTCTTAAATAAGTCCCTTTGACATTTCATATAATAATTGCTTGGTAATGATGAACTCCTTCAGCTTTACCTTGTCTGGGAAGCACTTCATCTGCCCTTCCATTCTAAATGATAGCTTTGCTGGATAGAGTAATCTTGGTTGTAGCTCCTTGCTTTTCATCACATAGAATACTTCTTGCCAGTCCCTTCTTGCCTGCAAAGTGTCCTTTGAGAAATCGGCTGATAGTCTTATAGGTGACCCTTTGTAGGTAACTCTCTGCTTTTCTCTTGCTGCTTTTACTATTGTTTGTGTCTTGAACCTGTGGCATTTTAATGATGATGTGTCTTCGTGTGGTCCTTTTTGGGTCTAGCTTGTTTGCAACTCTCTGTGCTTCCTGAACTTGTATGCCTATTTCCTTCATCACATTTGGGGAAGTTTTCCTTCATTATATTTTCACATAAGATTTCAATTTCTTGCTCTTCCTCTTCTCCTTCTGGGACCCCTGTGATTCAGTTATTGACATGTTTAAAGTTGTCCCAGAGGTTCCTAAGCCTCTCCTTATTTTTTTCAATTCTTGTTTCCTCATTCTGTATTAGTTGACTGTATTTTTTTTTGTTTGTTTTTTGCATGACAAAGAGTCTTTACTTTTAAATGATTATCAGTACAGCGAGTAATAACATGTAACAGTTCTTAAATTCTATCAGCTAGTAATTGATTAAGAGATACTAAAAGCAACTCCAATAATCATACTAGTATTCATTGTTCTGACCTTAGCCAGAAAGGACTATTTTAAGGCTGGCTGCTGCTTTACACAGGTTATAAACAGCTATTTACTACTTTTTCATAGATGAAGCCCCTGACCTTCAAGAAAGTTTTAGGGAAAAAAAAATTTAATCCCTTTCTTTCTTTAAGAAAAAAAAAAAAAGTGTTATTATATCTAAGAAAGAAAAAATTAGTATCGTCATATACATGTATGTTGCTTGAGCAAAAGGCATAGAAAAAAAAAGACAATGGATACCCATTAAATTTCTAAGAAATAGGAGGTAAAAAGATGAAATCTCTGGATAAGCTCTAACTTTACATAAAGAAACTAGATTTTCTGTTCTCAAAAAGTAAAAAGGACCTACTATGTAATACACAGAAATAATTTAATGCCTTTCCACAGTAATATAACTCAAGCTTGGGAAAAGCTTCATGTTCCATGAAGGCATCTAAAATGCCAATCCACGGAACAGGTGCTCCTTCTTCTTCTCCTATCCATTTATGCGGTAGTTCTCATGGATTTCTGGCCGGATGTTGCAGACAAGGGTCAAGAGGTTGTCCAGGACTTCATCCCTGTTCTGCTGGAAGTAGGTCTGGAGAACAGTCATCTTCTCCTGGGTGTCCTTCTCCACTTCGGTGCTGCAACTGCCGTGGGACCCCAGAGCCGCAGCTTCCTTGGCTTTGAACTCCTTCTCCCTCTGCAGGCGGTACTGCTCAATTTCAGCTTGCACCTCTTCTTTGGCCTGCTTCAGCCTCCAGTTCTTTCGCTTGCGGGCCTCGGACACCTTCTCAGTGGCCCGCTTCTCAGCCTGGAGCAGCTGCTGGATGCCCTGCAACTGGCTGGCCATGACGGCGGTGGCCCAAAAGCCTCGGTGCATGGCCTAAATCCCCTCCTCCGCTCCACCGTCTAGTTGACTATTTTTTTCTTCCTTATGTGCCAAAGCATTGATTTGAACCCCGGTTTCCTTCCCTTCACCATTGGTTTTGTGTGGATTTTCCTTTGTTTCATTTAGCATAGTCTTCACTTCTTCCCTTATGCATTTGCCGTACGTAAGCATATCTGTCAAGCCTGTGAGCATCTTTATCACCAGTGTTTTGAACTTCTATGTTAGGTTGGCTCTCTCCTTATCGATTAGTTCTCCCACTGGAACCTTGATTCTTTCCCTCTTTTGGGCCATACTTCTCTGTCTTCCTATCTTAAAAGACTTCTGTGTTTGTTTGCCTCTGTGTCTTAGGTAGAGCTATCACACCTGCCTGGATGAGTATTTCTCCTTTATAGCTTTGTTGGACTTCCATGCAGCTCATTTTTCTGAAACTTCTGGTTGTGTCTAGCTTTGAGGTAGTTGTATTCCTTCTTAGTTGTGGAGGGAGACACAGTGTGTCTGTCTAGGTCTCTATTTTGGCCGTAAGTCCTTTTTGCTTTTTTATAGTCCTATCCTCTTTTGAAGAATATTTGGAATGTTTTCTGTGTACCAGGCACTGAGATAGACTTGAGTTCTGAATAGTCCAACACTGAGGGTTTCATTTTATGTTTATGAATTGAAACAGGTTTTATGATTACAGAATAATGCCAATATCAATGAATTTTTGTTCAGGAAGTAGTCTCTGGAGCAAGCATTTAGCCAGTTAAACTGCCCGAAGAATTTTCTATGCAATACACTTTCCACCTGTTTCTTTTTTATATATACTTTAAAAGATTTTATTTTTTCATTTTTAGTGAGAGAGGGGACAGAAGGGAAAAAGAGAGGGAGAACAACATCGATTGGTTGCCTCTTGCACACCCCTAACCAGGGACCTGGCCCACAACCCAGGCACGTGCCCTGACTGGGAATCGAACCAGCGTCCTTTTGGTTCACAGGCCTGGTACTCAATGCACTGAGCCATACCAGCCCAGTTTCCAGCTTTTTCAATTTTTATTTTACCAAGATGACTTAAGCTGAATAAATTTTTATATCTGTAAATTTTAAAGGAAAAAAATGGGTTGTCAAACCACTTCTTTATTTAGGACACATTTTACCAGTTATAATATAATGCATTTTTTAGTATTCTTTCCAAGAAAGTTTCATGGCCTTTATTTTTATCCAGTTTCATTTCAAGAGTCAGACTTGCTGCAGAATGTCATTTTCCCATCTGTAATTTTAGCTGTTGTTTTTTGAATGATGATTTTTGCATGTATTAAAAGTCTGGTTGGTTGGGATTTATTTTCTAATTCATGAAATTTCTTGCTACTCTTCTCAGATATCACATGGTCATTTTTGTCTGGGATCTTACTGGGATGCTAACCAAATCTTTAATATTTATTTCAGTATCATATTTTACTTTATAACATAGCATTTAGAATTGGGATTTACATATTGGTAGATTTCCAATTTACTAAATTCTTAAAGTGTTGGTTTTTTCGTCCAATTTTTGTTATTTCCCTTGTTTTTAGGATCTACTCTTAGAAATCTACAGAAGTATTGGAGAGCCAGATAGTCTGTATGGCTGTGGTGGAGGGAAAATTCTACAACCCCTGACTAGGTAAATTGCATTTTCTAGGTAGCGGTATTATAATTCTGTTTGTAAAGGAGTTGCATGCATGTGGAACTTACAACTATTTTGAAATCTTAATTTTAGACTACGAACATATGAACATGAAGCAATGTGGGAGAAAGCCCTAGTAACATATGACCTTGAGTCAGCAATCTCTTCAAGTACTCGCCAGGCAGGAATAATTCAGGTATATTATGTGTACATATATACATATGTATATTTGTTGTCATTGTTGTTTTCTGCTTTGGTAAAGCACTACAAGTGTAATGCTGAGATTAGTTCACTATGTTGGTAGAATATTTGCATAGCCAAATAAATTGTAGGTATTCAGGATAAGACTGAAAATCACCTGTTTTTCAGGCACTGGCCTAAATAGTCAGAGGAATGTACAGATAAATTGGACAGGTCACACTGACCTAGAAGATAGTGTAGATTTGTTGGTCATGAACATTTTATTTAACAGAAGGAGACATTCCTTGACTGTGTACAATGTGCCAGGTACTGAATTAAGTCCTTCACCTGATAGTCTCATGTAAACTCTTTCTAATAGTTTGCATTAGAGTTGGGCCCTGAAGATTTTGTTTCTATTACTGCCTAATATTCCCTAAGCATTCTTCCACCAAATATTAGAGTCCTATGAGCCCTCTCTTAGTGTTTTGGGGGAACATAGCAACCAATATTTCAGAATTTACAGTGATATATGGTGCA
This sequence comes from Furipterus horrens, assembly GCF_987537825.1. Classification (NCBI taxonomy): domain Eukaryota; kingdom Metazoa; phylum Chordata; class Mammalia; order Chiroptera; family Furipteridae; genus Furipterus; species Furipterus horrens. The sequence continues at coordinate 163,021,442 of NW_028327172.1, read as the reverse complement.
CTACGAAGATTTTTTTAAAGTTTTCATGTTTGTTATTTTTTGTTTCTCTAAAGTAAGTAATTTTTGGTTACTTACTTCTTCTTAACTCCAACTCAGGCCTTACAGAATTTGGGACTCTGCCACATTCTTTCTGTGTATTTGAGAGGATTAGATCATGAAAATAAAGAGTGGTGTGCTGAACTACAGGAACTTCATTACCAGGCAGCATGGAGGAATATGCAATGGGACCATTGCGTTTCTGTTAAGTAAGAAGAACTCTGACAACTTTAGTCATCATTTCTCTGGTTATAAACAATACACTTTTTAGCTATTGCTCTATGAATGTAACAGGACTTTTTTTTTAATGTGTTTGAGATCTTGCAATCTATAGATATGTCTAAATGCTTAAATGAATGTCCCTAGGCTTGAATTTCACTCTCTTCCATTAGTGTAAATCTACCCCCACCCCTAAGTGTAATTGAAAATAGAAATACAAAACATATTTTCTCATAAGAGTTTTCTCACTTATTTTATAAATCTAAAGAAAAATATAGGCATTTTTCTTCTGACTTCCTGCTGCAAACATTTTAGTTATTCAGATAGCACTTTCATTGGCTTAATGGTACACAAAAGACTGTTTATCTTTATTCATGATATATTTCTTTTCATCAAACAATGCTGCTAAATTACACAGGAAGATAACATTTAAAACCTATATTGTAAGAGCACCGTGATTTCTGAATGAAAAGCCAAATAATTAAAGCTTTTATATTTTTGTTAAAAAGCCTTTGAAGATGTGAACACCAAAATATTAAATTATATTAACTGTATGTTTAACTGCCTTCATAGTTAAAAAACTTTTTTGTTCATTGGAGTGACTTTCAAATTTCAGACAATTAGATTGCTCTACAATTAGAAATACGCTTTCATGTTTTTTAAATATTTTAGTCTGTGAGCTGTTCCTTCCTGCCTCTGTAAATCACCGTATATTGTTCTTCCCTTTGCCACCTCTGTTTCAGCCACATAGGCCTTCTCTGTTTCTTCATGAGGCCAGGCTCTCCCTACCTCATGGCCTTACTTACTTGTGTCTTCTTTTCTCCCATTATCCCATATGTGTGGCTTCTCATTATTAAGATTCTAGCTTAATAATGTCACATCTCAGAAAGACCTTTCCTGACAACCCATTCTAATGTAGTTATTTTATTCTCTTATTCTATTTTAAATCTCTTCATTTTCCATATTACTACCTGATGCTTTTCTTGTTTATTGTGCATCTTCTGCTAACCAGAACATAAACTCCATGAGAATGGAGACCTGATCTGACTTGTCTGCACCTAGAACCAGGTGCTTAGTTTCTGGCACATGGTAGGTTTTTATTGAATAGATATGTGAGAATATAGCATAGTTAGAACCAGGCACAGTATGTCAGAATTATTTTTTTGCTTGAAGTTTTAAATTATCTAATTCTTTGTATTACTGAAATTTCTAGAAATGCAGTTTTTAAAATGGATAAATCTTAATTATAGTTTGAAAATTTTGTCTCTTGGAGTAATTATTTGTACATGCATATTTTAAGAGTTTTTGTTTTTAAATGCATTTTTCTTTTATTTTGAAAATTATCTCACAGCAAAGGAATAGGATCCAGTTACCACGAATCATTGTACAATGCTTTGCAGTCTCTAAGAGACAGAGAATTCACCACATTTTATGAAAGTCTCAAATATGCCAGGTACTATTAAAAGAAAGGTAATGTATTTTAACATTTAATGTCATGGCTGCTTTTCTGAAAACTTGACAAATGATTTCAATGTAAGGATTTGCACTGGTGAAGGAATAAGGACTTGGTGGCTATTGTGAGGTTGTACCCTTGACATTTCTACCCTCCTCTCAAAATAATTTTCTATGTAATAAAAATTCGTATGAAATAGTGGTTGAAACTGAAACAATGCAAATGGGGGACAATATCCAATATTTAACATTTTCATAGTTTTTGCTTATCTGAGAAATGAGTGCTCAGCTGAAGTTTTATCTTTTGCCATATGTTTTTATAAGAATTGTGGATGTGTGTATCTTAATTATTTTCTGTCTTGCAAAAGTATCCTATGTTTTTTATTTTTATTTTTTTATTTATTTTTTACCATTTGAACTTTTATTAACAAAACAAAAAACTGAACTCAGACAACTGCTTTGTTTTTGCATCTGCTCTAACCATATGGCAGAGAAGCAGTTCTTTATGAGGATGAAGGTGAGAACTGGCAATATACCAGTTCCATTAAAAATGGCATACTGAAATACTTAATAAAATTAGGTAAATGAAAATAAAAAGAGAACCGATTAAATATTAAAAATAACAGGAATCTATCTTTCAAATATCAGGGCCTCCTTTAATAGTCTTTAGTGTAGCTCATTTACAATCAAGATCAATCATATTGCACAACCCCCAAAGGAAAAAACTGAGGGAATTCATGGATGATTTTCACAGCATTGTTGTAAGGTCCAAGATCAACAGCATGATTATCTTCTTTAAACTAGACATAAAATGCACACACAATGGTTGCCTTGGCTGTTACTCTTCCAACTACCATGATTCCAGAGATTTCTTCCTCAAGAGGCTCCATTAGCTCAATGGTTCCACTTTTTCCTCTCCATCTGAAAGAATAAACATTTTTCCAGAGGGATGAATCTTTTCCAGCCTCCCTAGGAAGCAGACAGGCTGGTCGATGAACTGAACTAGCATGTTCGCATTGATGTGTGACTTAGACAACTTCATCACTTCTGCCATCATTGCGGAGCATAATCAGCTTCTTTGTTTTTTAAATGTTATGTGTTAGAGAATTCTTCAGTACACGTTTGCCAGATATGTATATATATACATATATTACATTTAAAAAATATTTTTTAGATGTTGGTGTATGCTCATGTACTGCACAGTAACATTTTTTTTTCTTATATAATACATTTTTCTTTGTTCATGTGGTTTAAATACATTCTTTCCTTTAAAAAAACCATTTTCTTTGGACACCAGGACAGATATTTATGCTGAAATCTCACGAAAGTTTTGCTGATTGCCACTCTTCTGTTTTCTTTCTGTACCAGCACACTGAATTTTAATCTTATGTTCTTTAGTAGCTGTATGGAATTTACTTCTTTTAGTATTAGTATGTTGTTTTTTTTTTTAAATATTAAGTTGTGACTAGTGGTCGATACCTAGAGGCTTGTCATAGGACACGAATGAGACATTACACCAGAAAGTACTAATGTGTGTTTAACAGTAGCTAGTTACCTACTAAATCCTGTATTTTGTTACAGAAGTAATATTGCTACCATTTAAGTAATTATTATGTTCTTGCCTCTTAGGCTCTTCTTATATGTATTCTCTAATCTTCAGAGTAACTGGAAGGGAAAAGCTTAGATTCAGAGGAAACCAGTAATGTGCCCAAAGTTATACAGCCATAAGTTGTCATTTAGATCCAGGTCTGTGCAATTTCAGACTGTTTTCACCGCAGTGTACTGGTGCTTGAGAATATTAGTGTCATTAGATTAAAGTCGGAGCCTATGATCAGAACTCTTTAACAACAGATTTGAACCTTTGCTTTCCTGAAAAGCTCTTCTTAGCTTTCTTATTGTCTTTTCTGCCACTAGAGTAAAAGAAGTAGAAGAGCTGTGTAAGGGCAGCCTTGAATCTGTGTATTCACTCTACCCCACACTCAGCAGATTGCAGGCCCTGGGAGAGCTGGAAAGCATTGGGGAGCTCTTCTTAAGGTATGTGGTTCACACAGCTTTGTCATTCTCAACTATGGTATTTCTGTGACTAGCAGTGACTTTAAAAATCAAAATAGAGACTAGCAGTGGGTTTGTTTCTCCCCTTCTATAAAGACGTAAGTTGATTGATCTAGTGAACTGTGGTCCTATTAAAATAAACATTTTGAAAAATATTGAAAGTAAAAATTCAAGTTTTTAGAGTTCAGCTTTATGTGTTTTATTTTATTTATTTATTTATTTATTTAATCCTTTACCAAAGACATTCTTATTGAGTTTAGAGAGGGGGGAAGAGAAAAGGAAATATCGATCATTTGCCTCTCGTAGGTACTCTAACAGGGACTGAACCAGCAATCCAGGCATGTGCCATGACTGGGAATCGAACCTGTAACCTGTTTAGAGGATGATGCTTTAGCCCACTGAGCCGCACCAGCCAGAGCTATTTTCCTCTATATACCATTTTCCCTTTTCTAAGCCAGGTGAAAGTGTTTCTTCATGTTTTTTTTTGCCATAGCATCTTATACTCCATTCTAGCATTGTACTGGCATTGGTGTCATTTTATAGAGACTGCCATGTTAAACTAGAGCCTCTCTAAAAGAGGGGCCCATTCTCTTGTTTATTGTTGTGTCCCCAGTGCATTTTCCTGGTGCTGATTCGTACTATACATTCAGTGACCTTTATTCTGTGACTGTGAGTGAATTTGGAGAGTTGTTAGGGAAGACTTGCTCTCAAGATGTTGAGAAGAAAGTGATCCAGAATATTGGGAAGTGAGCAAAAACAGCTGTTCCAGATGTTACATATCTCAGTTTGGATTTTTTGACCCTGAGAAAGTCACTTATTTGGGGTGGCCTCACTTTCCTTATTTCTAAAATGGAGAATTTATATTTGATGGCCTCTAGAGCCCTGTGTAGCCCTGTCATTCTGAGTCACTATTATTACTATAAAAGGAAGGAAAGAGGGTATACTTTACTAAGATTACCGTACTTTTATGCTAAACTGAAACTTGGAATATGCTTTGTAAGTAGAAAGGAGAGGGAAATTTTAGAGTCAGGAAATAATAGGGTTTTTCGTAATTGCATAGTCAAAGACACTGCCATTGGTGTGGCTTTTCTTAACTAGAGAATAAAGGGACAAAACTACTTTCTGCTTTCAGTAATAAATATATTGGTAGTTCTTAGTGCCAGAAATCTAGGAACTCTCAAAGAGAGATGTCTTCAACTAAAGAGAGGATAGGAGTCCTTAAGAAACCCCTAGAGAGTAATAGTGGCTCTTTGTCTGATAGGGAATTACAGGGAAGCAAAGCAGAGGAAATGTTTGATGAACTGAATTAGAGGTCCCATGACTCAAAATCATCTTTATACTTACAATAAGACGTTAATTCTTTTTTTTTTTTTTTTTTTTGCTCTCATTCTCTCATGTGGTACAGTGAAGTTTTTAAGGTATCAGAAAAAAACACAATGATCTGTGAAAACTATTAACATACTCCTCCCTTTTTTCAACTACATACCTGTGTGAGGGTAGAGTTTCTTCATATATTTCAATCAAAACATCATATCACCGCAAACTAAATGGAGAAGAAGAGAATTCAACTGTCTCTTTTAACCCAGACATCAGAGAGATTTACTGAAATACAATTCATTGCCATTTTCTCACTAAATTTTGTTTTGAGAAATGTGGTTATTTTTTAAAAATGTTATTTAGGATATATAGTAGATTTATTATTGTTATTTAAATTAGTAAATATTTTATATTTTCTCAATTTTAGTTTCTAATATGGTAAATATAGTAGATATAATCTAATAAACAGAAGCTCTTTAGGATTTTCAAAAATTTGTAAGCATGTAAAGGGATTCCTGATATTAAAAACTTTCCTACTCCCTGCCCTGGAATCTTTTTGGGAGGAATTAGTTTTGGTTCCTATGAATTTGTGTCACTGTTTCCTTCTTTATCAAGCAACAGAAAGAACTTTCATTTACTAGTCAGGACCTTGTCACCTTCTTTATCTCCCTGCTTCATCTTAATCTTTCTCAAAAACAGTAGTCCTGAAGAATTAGACAGTGTTAACTACTTTAAACACCCGGGAGCATACTGTTCATATAAATTAATTGTACAACATGCATTTTCTCTTCCAATAATAAATAATGTTGGTGTATGAAATCTTTGCCAGCATTTCCTTCACTGGATTGTGATTTCTTGAACAGCGACAATAATGTATAGAGTCATCCCTACGCCTGCTGCATGCTACAGGTATATAGTGGGTTGATCTCATTTCCTTGCTGACATGTCCTCTTTTACCACAAGGAGCATGAAGCAGGATGAGAGGTCTGGGTGTTTGGTATGATGGGACTAATGTTCTCATTTTAGAAGACATTTTTAAGAAAATCTTTTAAAATGTTCATTGTTTGTGGCCTCTCTGCCCACCCTCCAAATTCAAAACCATTCTGTAGTTTTCTAAATTTGATCCTTATTTTGGTTAGTTAGAAGTTCCAGTCTTGTTTCCATTAAAAAAACCTTTATGTTATATCTTAAATTTAGAATATGTGCAATAACAATTTTCTTCCCATTTTTATTGTTTACTGAATTCTCTGATTTTTGCTTTCAGATCAGTCATGGGTAAGCAACCCTCTGAAGTGTACATTAAGTGGCAGAAACACTACCAGCTTCTCAAAGACAGTGATTTCAGTTTTCAGGAGCCTATCATGGCTCTACGCACAGTCACTTTGGAGCTCTTGATGGAAAAGGAAATGGAAAGCTCCAGAAAAGAATGTTTGAAGGACATTCTCACCAAACACCTTGTAGAACTTTCTATACTAGCACGAAATTTCAAGAACACTCAGGTAATAGGGTATGAAATATGACATCTCATCTCTTCACCTTTCCTTTTATTGTCTATAAAACAAAGTATGTGTAAAGAGCAGTATCACTGAGAGATAAGAGATTGCTAATAGAATACTCTAGAGCATAATTGTTTAAGCTCAGGTTTCCCATTTAGAATTAGAGCTGAGTTTAAACTTGGACAAGGGCCTTACTTTCTCTAAGCCTAAATTTTCTGTTTATGAAATGAGAAGATACCTAACATATTGATAAAAGGTCAGTGATTTTACATACATGTATGTTCACACGCCCATACATATATATTTTGACATTGAAAAAAGAGGCAGAAAAACAGTAGGGGTTAAGGAAGGCAGGAAAAAATGTACATAAGGTAATTCTGATCAGTAGCCTAGTCCTCAGTGAATGGCAGTTACTGCTTTTATTATTATTAGTGGTAGTAGTAACAATAGTAAAATTATTTACTTTTATGTATTATTTTCATTTCAGCTCCCTGAAAGGGCAATATTTAAAATTAAACAGTATAATTCAACTGGTTGTGGAGTTTTTGAGTGGCAGCTGGAGGAAGCACTAGTATTCTGGGCAAAAAAGGAACAGAGTCTCGCCCTGAGTATTCTCAAGCACATGATCAAGAAGTTGGATGCTAGCTGTTCAGAGGTTCACTTTTTTTTTTTTTTAATTGACTGAAATAGTATTTTACTATTATTAAAAAAAATAACTTCTTTAAATATTTTTAATAAGTTCATAATTTTATTAAAGCCTTGAGATTACTGATTCATGAATAAGTAACTATAAGGAAGCTGGAAAATTAATATCTGTAAGATGATTTAAGAAGTATTCTTTTTGTCAATTTTCAACAATTCTCTCAGTCCATCTAGTGGTAGTTATTTGATTTATCCCGATGCCTTTTTAAAAAATTTTCTACAGAACTCCAGAAGGGTATGTGGGAAACAAACATGAAATAGCTACCATAAATTTGGAATAAGGGAAAAATGTATGAGAGAACAAAATTTTTTAAAAATCAGATGGCATAATTAGCTTGTCAATCTAAATACTTTGAAAATACAATGTCTGATATTTTATCTTATATTACCTATTACTTATTGAGAACTTAGATGCCTCTCCAGCTTTATTTCCAGCACACAGTGGACAAAAGTAGAGGCATTTGTAGGACTCATGAAGTGTTAAAAGGTTTAGTCACAAGGTGTCCTCACGTATACCTGACTAGTGAACATCAGCTTACTGTACTTTTGGTATTGGGTACTTGTATGACATCTTTCATTGTTAGAGAATTCATTATTATACCAAAGCACTGAGAGCCAATATGATATAATATTTAAATATTGCTTAACAATATTGGCCCTGGAGTTACCTATACTCTTTGTACCTCAATTTTACTTTGCACTCTGCAAATTATGGATAATAGTACTCATTTCATAAGATTAAATGTTTTAATATATATAAAGTCCTTAGAAAGTTCTTGGCATAAACAAGTACTCAATAACTGTGAGTTGCCCTAATAATAATAATTATAAACAATAGAGGATGATTATTTCGTAGACTTACATATTTGAATTATTAAAATAGTTGTATGGTTAAAGCAGGTAAAGAAAATCCTTGTTAACCTACTTTTATATTCTTAGTAAAATATGTTTTCCTATAGTCCTGATAATGAATTAGATTTTGAGAGTTTGCTTTTTGTACACAGAATGACCCCAACCTAAAACTTATATACACAGAATGTCTGAGGGTTTGTGGAAACTGGTTAGCAGAAACCTGCTTAGAAAATCCCACAGTCATCATGCAGTCCTATCTAGAAAAGGTAAGACTTTCTAGCAGCCTTTAAGAAAGTAGTTTAGCATGAATACAGTTGATTTTTTTCATCAAGGCCAAACTTATATCCAAAGTAAATAAAGTATGATTTCACTTTTCCTTATATTATTGTTGTAGTTCTTTGACTTTATGGCAGGATGAAACAATGTTACAAAATCAGGAGCATATTTTGAAAGTAATCTCCAATGTATCTTCCTTTTACCCCCCACCTCAGCTACTCTTTCAACAAATTGTATCTGATCATGTCTCCATTTATTTATCTATAAAATTAGCTGATCACAGAATATTCAAGTCATCCTTTGCTATTCATTTGTAGTCCAACCACCCAACAAGTAATACTAGGACCTCAGTGCTCTGGCCCCTTTTAGCCTTCTTGTTTCTCCGTTAGGTCTTTAGTTTAACTAATTTTGGAAATAGTTACCTCCCTAAATAAGTGTAACATGAAATGCATAATGATTGTCTTTAAGTTTTATGGAGGCTTTTGTTTCTGTACAGTTCTTTACAAATATTAGCTGTCACGATCAGTTGTTTCGAAAAGTCAAGAAAATACTGTACTTCATAAAATACAGCTGATACATAAATAAGTTAAACACTAGTGTAGGAATTTATTTGACCTGAGTGATTCTTTAGATGCCTTTAGCACCTGCAAGTATAATAGAAACGGATTGTGTTTTCTTGAAGGCAGTGGAGGTTGCAGGAAATTATGATGGAGAAAGTAATGATGAGCTCAGAAATGGAAAAATGAAAGCATTTCTCTCATTAGCACGGTTCTCAGATACTCAGTACCAGAGAATTGAAAACTACATGAAATCATCAGAATTTGAAAACAAACAAGCTCTCCTGAAACGGGCCAAAGAGGAAGTGGGCCTTCTTAGGGAACATAAAATTCAGACCAACAACAGGTAACTAAATGTTTACAAGTGACAAGATGCACAGATACACAGTGACTGTTTATGAGGAGGGACCCCAAACAGGAATTATCTCCTGGAGGGCAGGCTCCTTGCAATATAGGCTTCCCCTGCTAGGTGAGTGTACTAGGCATCCATCTGTATCTGTACCAGTTGGTGGTGTTGTGTGTGAGAGGCTGCATAGAGCTTCAGTGAATTTTTTTTTTTTTAAGACTCATTTCAGCATGTTTGCCCATTTTATGATGGGTGATTTACGAATGCACCTGCCCACACAATGCTGAGTGTTCAGTACTTTTTGACCAAAAACACCATGACCCCATGCCCCACCCTCCCTATTCACCTGATCTCCCTGAGTGACTTCTTTTTGTTTCCCCAATGAAAAAAGTCCTCAAAGGGAAATGGTTTGCCAGTGTGGAAGAGGTGAAGCAAAAAACAGCAGAAGCACTAAAAGGATTCAAAATTGATGTTCAAAAACTTTTGAGCAGTGGATAAAAGTCTCAATTAGGTGTATTGCATCAAATGTGAAGTACTTTGAAGGTGACTAAAGTTTAAATGTGTAAGAATAAACACACAATTTTTTATAAATAAATTCTGAGGTTTTGGGGGGTACACACACATACACACACACCCCACCACCACCAGCTCATGCTGTCTGGTTTGGCTCAAGTTCATTATAGAGTATATGGATGTTAACTTTTTGGTCACCTATTTTGATATATTTAAACCTTCTGTTTAGCCCTACCTTTGGTCTATATATTTTAGTCTTAAGTAGAGAATAAAGTTAACTAAATACCTTACGTAAAGCCCACTGTCTTTGGTTGCGTAGGATAGCTTTTGAATTGCACAAATTTAAGTTGAAAAATAAATTTTGGAAAAAGATAAAATAAGTTTGTTCCCTTTATAATCCTTAGATTTTTCCTTGTTCTGATTTTTTATGTTATATATCATGTATGATATTGTAGTTCTATAAAATTTAATGGCTTTTGTGTTTTGCTTTAATTATTCAATGCAAGATACACGGTAAAGGTTCAGCGAGAGCTAGAGCTGGATGAATGTGCACTCCGTGCACTGAAAGAGGATCGTAAACGCTTCTTATGTAAAGCAGTTGAAAATTACATCAGTTGCCTGTTAAGTGGAGAAGGGCATGATATGTGGATATTTCGTCTTTGTTCCCTCTGGCTTGAAAATTCAGGAGTTTCTGAAGTCAGTGGTATGATGAAGGCAAGTAGTCTTTTCAAACCAGTTTCCACACTGTGCTTTAAAAGCTTAGAATTAAGTCCATCGGTGTTCAGTGCTTACAGTACACACAGGTTCAAGTACATGTAGGTATTCTTAGTTAGCTCTAACGATGCAGTTTTCTATGGAAAAGAGAGAATTTAGGTCAGTCTTTCCCTGTTTCTTTGCCATTGCCGCAGGAAAATACCCAGAATGCTGCTAGATTGGGGGATTTGGAAAGCAGTTAAAAATGATTTGATCACAGGTGGGTTTTTTTCTGGAATTTTTACTTTTGTAAATGCAAAACGAAATTTTTTTATGAAAGCATCTAGACAGTAGTATTTTGTTGATATTTTTATTTAAAAAATGTTAAATTTTATTGATACCTGGTGTTAAAGTTATGTTATATATATGACAATAATTTTGAAGCTTAAAAGTAAAATAATTCTGCATGAAAAGATTGATAAAATTCATAATGGGTACAGCTAATCTCTGCTACTATTGCATCATCCTGCTACTTTTAGCATAAAGGGTATAATAATTATTTCATTTTATTACACATTGACGTCTCAGGAGCCAAGATTACCATGGCCCACAAATCCATATTCGTCCTCCTAGGAAGTCCTACTAGAGTACAAGCAGTGCCAAGTATTTCAGTTTTCAGTACAGTTTAATTTAGGATCAAATACTATGACTTACCGATGAATCAATCAGACTTTCAGATAAGATGAATGATAAGGAAAAATGTAGTTAGAAAAATGTTATTAAAAACACCAGGTGGTTGTGTTAGCTGAAGAGCATTACTTTAGAATAATTTATTTGCTTAGTTATGAGGCTATTTGAATGCGTTGATTTTTAATTTTGTATTTTTTTTAATAATAGAGAGATGGAATGAAGATTCCATCTTATAAATTTTTGCCCCTTATGTACCAACTGGCTGCTAGAATGGGGACCAAGATGATGGGAGGCCTAGGATTTCATGAAGTCCTCAATAATGTAAGTAAGCTTGAAAATCAAAGTGACAATTACTTTTCTTTTATGTTATTATATACTATATCAAGTATATACTCCTGTTCCATTCTAGGAAATGAAAATACAAAAACATTTTAGTCACATTTCTTATGCTGCATAAGGGCAGGAATGAAGATTTCCTTTTATCTTCTCTCACTGCACATAAGTAACTTAACTTCTCTCTCTCTTATTCCTCATGGACTTCTGTCTCTCCCACACATTCACACAGCTCACCCACTGCAGTATCTAGTACAGTAACACATATCTTAATGTGAAGCAAAATGAAAGGGTTGTGGATTTTCTGCTTTTTTTGAATTTTTTGCATAAAACTAATGGTTCTCCATATTCTGACAGCTCATCTCTAGAATTTCAGCGGATCACCCCCATCATACCTTGTTTATTATACTGGCCTTAGCAAATGCCAACAAAGATGAATCTTTGACCAAACCAGAGGGAGCAATAAGGAGCAGAATAACTAAAAATGCACCTAAACCAAGCTCTCAGCTTGATGAGGTATTTGAATTAAACATACATAATTTTTTGAATTGTGATAGTCATATTTTCCCAGATATTGTTTTCTTAAGTCTCAGGGATTCTAAGATTGTGTGTTGTGACCATATTGAATTTGTAAAATCTTTGTGATTATTATGCCACCTGAAAGTCCAAAATTTCTGAATATTTCTCAAAGCACAGTAAGTACCAATAATATTTCACATTTTTTTGTCACACCAGTGAGCAAATAAAATAGATTTTGAAAGGATCCATGCCATTTATTCTTGAGATTATTATACATTTGACATATTTCATTCCTAAGGGGATTGTTTTGTTTGGATATGTGGGATTATAGTCCTTTCATTGTCCACATGTGTGCACACATTCTTTTTTCCTTTTGTTACTATAACTGAAAAGTTGAAGTGTCAGGTATTTTCTTACACATTTTGATTATGTTTATTTCATTAATAGGATCGAATCGAGGCTGCAAACAAAATAATACATACTATCAGAAGTAGGAGACCTCAGATGGTCAGAAGTGTTGAGGCACTTTGTGATGCGTATATTATGTTAGCAAACTTTGATGCCACTCAGTGGAAGACTCAGAGAAGTATGTTTAAAAGAATGAGTTTTCGCTTTTTGCTGTTATTCTCTGTATTTACATATATTACCATCCTGATGATTACAATTCATATGTAATCCAACTTAATTTTTATCTAGTAGCTTCAGCATCCTGTACTTTTTCACTTAATATTTCTGATGGGACTGATAATAGATGACTGCACTGAATTAATTATTTGATCAGTTTCAGCAATTTTCTGTCACAGAATTGCATAGAAGCAAGTCCTTTAACTGAATAACTGAGTGTGTTTAGGAACAGGATTTTTAAAGTACTGTTAGTTACTCACTATAACTTAAAAGTCATTTTTTCCATAGAAAGCTTTGTATGTAATCCTTCACTCTTCTTGATGTGTTTGTTCAAATAGTAATAAACTGCTGTAATTTTTGGTTATATGCATTCACTGAGAAGTATCTCTTTCTCCATACTTTTAAAATGGCATTCCTTTTTCTGTTCCAAATCATAGCTTCACATTTAAATTCTATTACTTTGAAATAAGAGTGAAACTTCTCATTGAGCTCCTCTAAGCAAACAAAAAATATCATCATGCCCTTTAGTCACTTTTAATAGTAATATGGCAGGAGTATATTATGTAATTATCTTCTGTAATTCCTTTAAAAAAAGCATTACTTATTGTAAGGTGTTCACCCTGATCCCTGAGGTAGAATGTGGTCTACATTAGCAGTGGCAGGTAACCTGCAGATGCACTGTAAGCCATGCTGACCATTGCATGCTCTGACCCTAGCTGCATTGTGTCCTGTACCCGTGGGTCTTCATTTCTAAATCAGGGCCTAACCCACGGATCAGCCACAGGTCGGGTCTGTGGCATCTGCTGAATGGTGCATTAGCTTCAGTGCTGTTCCTCAATTTCTGGTTGTCACTAAAACCTCTTTATTTTAAATACAGAAGGCATAAAAATTCCAGGAGACCAGCCAATTAGTAAACTTAAGAATTTAGAAGATGTTGTTGTTCCCACTATGGAAATTAAGGTAATTTACTATTAAACTTTTTGACATTTTTTTTTTATTAAAACAAATTCCTTTCTATTAGATTAAATCATTTGATTTTGCCTTTTTTGTAGGTCAAAATTGGTTAATAAAGGCAATTTTGTTTCAACCTATAGTTTCTTTTCACTTTTAGATTCCCTTTACTCAAGCTTTAAACTTTGTAAAGGCCTCTTCTGCTTCCCTTTCTTTTGCCTTCAGTTTTATACCTTCCATCTTTCTTATGAAGAAGGTCGAAAGGCTGTTATCCTCACTGGCCAGAGGGAAAGAGTCCATGTGCTTATGCCAAGATTAATTTTCAACTTGGCAAAAAAGTTACTAATTGCGTTATTGGTTTAAAAAGTTCTGTATGCAATGGTCTATTGACTGTGGTGTTTTACAGTATTAAGTAATGCAGTGTGTATTATAGTATAAATTTGATTGTAATTTTCAATGATACTTTATGTCATAATGATCTTTTATTGCTACAAGAACCCTCTACTCAGGGATATATGTAATAATATAGTTTTAGAAAATGATGATTTTAACTACATTATAAATCTCTTTTTTGAGTTTGTGGTTTAGGGTTAGTGCCTATAGTTACTTGATTTGAAGTATAGCTATATTATGTGGAATAACTAATACCTTTCTAGCTATTATTCCATCAATATTATTTAGCTGCATGTTTTATGAAAATGCCATATTTAGTGGTTACAACCAAGAAAACACCTCTCCACACTCTTCTAAAATCTACCATATTTTTTTATAGTATATTTTATTGGTTATGTGTTAGCATAGTCCCAATTTTTTCCCCTTTCCTCTCCTCTGCCCAATGCCCCCCTTCCCTCCAGCAATCCCACCCCCAATAGTTCATGTCCATGGGTCGTGCGTACAAGTTCTTTGGCTTCACCCTTTCTTATATTATTCTTAACTTCCCCCTGTCCATTTTGTATTTACGAATTATGCTTCTTAATCTCTGCACCATTGTCCCATTTTTCCCCCTTACTCCTTCCAGCTGATAACCCTCCAAATGATCCCCATACCTATGATTGTTCCTGTTCTGGTTTGCTTAGTTGGATTTTGTTTGTATTTTTTAGATTCAGTTGTTCATAGGTGTGAGTTTGTTGTCATATTAATGTTCATAATTTTGATCTTTTTCCTAAGTTATTTCCTTTGACATTTCATAAAATTATGGCTTGGTGATGACGAACTCCTTTAGCTTTACCTTGTCTGGGAAACACTTTGTCTGCCTTTCCATTCTAAATGATAGCTTTGCTAGATAAGAGTAATCTTGGTTTTAAGTTCTTGCTTTTCATCACTTTGAATACTTCTTGCCAGTCCCCTCTTGCCTGCAAAGTTTCTTTTGAGAAGTTAGCTGGTAGTCTTATAGGCGCCCCTTTGTAGGTAACTCTCTGCTTTTCTGTTGCTTTTAAGATTCTCTCTTTATCTTGAACCTTTGGCATTTTAATAATGATGTGCCTTGGTGTGGTTCTCCTTGGGTCTTGCTTGTTTGGGACACTCTGTGTTTCCTAGACTTGTATGTCTATTTCCTTCACCAAATATGGGGAGTTTTTCTTCATTATTTTCTCATATAAGCTTTCAATTTCTTTCTCTTCCTCTTCTTCTGGCAGCCCTGTGGTTTGGGTGTTGGCACGTTTAAAGTTGTCCCAAAAGTTCCTAAGCCTCTCCTCATTTTTTTTAAAATTCTTGTTTCCTCATTCTGTACTGGTTCACTGTTTTTTACTTCCTTATGTTCCAAATCATTGATTTGAACCCCGGTTTCCTTCCCTTCACCGTTGGTTTTGTGTGGATTTTCCTTTGTTTCATTTAGCATAACCTTAACTTCTTCCCTTATGCATTTGTCATACTCAAGCATATCTGTCACGCCTGTGAGCATCTTTATCACCAGTGTTTTGAACTATATGTCTGTTAGGTTAGCTGTGTCCTCATCGCTTAGTTCTCACACTGGAACCTTGATCTGTTCCCCCTTTTGGGCCATACCTCTCTGTCTCCTAATCTTGACAGGCTTCTGTGTGTGTTTGTCTCTGTGTCTTAGGTAGAGCTATCGCTCCTGTTACGTTGTTAGGGGCGGAGCCTTAGGGATTCGTCAGTACAGGGCAACCCATTTCACCACACTGTGGCGCTATATGTGTTGTAGGGGTTTGAGAGGGAACAATGCCACTTGCTCAGCACTTGCCCATTTTCCAGGCACTTCCCCTTCCGTATGGGACTAGTGCCTCTGTAGCTGTTGCCCTGGCTGTCATTCCCAGAGTGGGTGGGTCTGTGGACTTTCTAGGACCTTGGGAGCCCTTTAAACAAGTGTACTCTGCTGAGATACCAGCAGTTTCTTCCTCCACCCCAACCCCCACTAGTTTGCACAGGCAGAATCAATGAGGCTTTATTTTCCCAGCCTCTGGGACTGTAAGCTGTGCTGTCTGGTCTGGTCTGGTGCTGGTGCTGGGAGCACTCCCCAGGTGTCCCCCCTGACTTTTTAAAACGTGTGACTGCGCTATCCTCCAGCCTGCCGCTGCTGCATCTGCTGCCGCCACCACACCGCATCCTCTCCCCTCCAGCTCCGCCCCTTCTACCTGTCTGGATGAGTATTTTTACTTTCTATCTTTGTTTGTTGGACTTCCATGCAGATCAATTTTCTGGAACTTCTCGTTGTCTCAAGTTTTGAGGTACAGTAGTCCCTCTCTATATCGTGGTTCACTTATCACGGCCTCACTATATCACGGGATTTTTAAAAATATTATATATAATTTTTTATCGTGGATTTTTCCCTATATCACGGGATTTTGCAGTACTGTATACTTATGTTGTTAAAGTTATGTAGGTTTAACAGTGTAGAATAAATGTAAGGTTTCTATTTTGCAGGGGTGGGGGGCTGTCTAGAACATAATACCCGCAGTAAGTGAGGGAATACTATAGTTGTATTCCTTCTTAGTTTTGTAGGGAGACGCAGTATCTCTATCTAGGTCTCCATATTGGCTGGAAGTCTACCTTACTATGTTTTTGTTGAGTAGTTTACTGTTTCTCAGATGACTGAACATACAAGTACTATAAAGAAATGAACCCTGATTTTTCAATAATTTTTCAGTGGTACTATTCTAATTTTGTATGCCCTACTTTTATTGAGAGATATGTAAGGAGGTACTGTTTTTAATGTCATTTTAAAAAATTTTTATTTATTGTTTTTTTTTAATTACAGATGTCCCACTTTTTCCACTATTGTTCTCCCCCCACCCCACCTTGTTATCCTTGTCCATAGGTAATTCATACTACTTTCTTGACTAAGACCCCTTCCCTTTTCTCCCCTTGCCCCCGTTTTTCCTCCCCCCTGTCACTGTCAGTCTGCTCCTCCTTTACTTTCTTCTGGTTCTGTTTTGCTCATTCGTTTCTGTTGTTCAATAGTTTCATGTATTAGGTGATATCATATGGTATTTGTTTTTTGTTGCCTGGCTTATTTCACTAAGCATAATGCTCTCCAGTTCCATCACGTTGCAAATGGTAGGAGTTCCTTCTTTCTCTCTGCTGCACAGTATTCCATTGTGTAAATGTACCACAGCTTTTTAATCCACTCATCTACAAATGAGTACTTAGGTTGTTTCCAGCACTTGGCTATTGTAAATAGCACTGATGTGAACATAGGGGTGCATAGGTTCTTTTGAATTGGTGTTTCAGGATTCTTTGGATATAATCCTAGCAATGGAATTGCTGGGTCAAAAAGCAGGTCCATTTTTAGTTTTTTTGAGGAAATTCCATACTGTTTTCCATAGTGGCTGTACCAGTCTGCATTCCTACCAGCAGTGCACTGGGGTTCCCTTTTCTCCACATCCTTGCCAGCACTTGATGTTTGTTGATTTGATGGTCTTGGCCATTTTGACGTGTGTGAGTTCGTATCTTATTGTGGTTTTTATTTGCATCTCTGTGATGGCTAGTGATGTTGAGCATTTTTTCCAATGCCTATGGACCCTCTGTATGTCCTCTTTGGAGGAGTCTTTGTTCAGATACTTTGCCCATTTTTTAATTGAGTTGTGTGTCTTCTTGGTGTTGAGTCATATAAGTTCTTTATATATTTTGGAAATCAATCCCTTGTCTTAGGTATCATTGGCAAATATGTTTTCCCATATTGCTGGTTCCATTTTCATCTTGCTGAGCAGAAACTTTTTTGTTTGATGTAGTGCCACTTGTTTATTCTTCCCTTTATTTCCCTTGCCTTAGGAGATATGTAGGTGAAAATACTGCTACATGGGATATCTGAAGTTTTCTTGCCTATTTTTTCCTCTAGGGCTTTTATGGTGTCACGGCTTACATTTGAGTCTTTGATCCATCTTGAGTTTATTCTGGTGTGTGGTGTAAGTTGGTGGTCTAGTTTCATTTCTTTTGCACGTCCCTCACTCGTTCTCCCAACACCATTTGTTGAAGAGGCTTTTTTCACTCCATTTGATGTTCCTTCCCCCTTTGTCAAATATTAATTGACCATATAGACCTGGGTTTATTTCTAGACTCCCTATTCTGTTCCATTGATCTATATGTCTGTTCTTATGCCAGTACCAGACCGTTTTGATTACAATGGCCTTGTAGCATAGTTTGGTATCAGGTATTGTGATTGTGCCTACTGAGTTCTTCTTACTCAAGATGGCTCTGGCTATTTGGGGTCTCTTTGGTTCCATATAAATGTTTGAAATATTTGTTCTAGGTCTGTGAAATATGTCATTGGTATGTTAATAGGGATTGCGTTGCATCTAAATTGTTTTGGGTAGTATGGACATTTTAATGATGTTGATTCTTTTCATCCATGAACATGGTATGTGCTCCCATTTATTTGTATCTTCCTTAATTTCTTTCTTCAAGGTTATGTATGTAGTTTTCTGAGTACAGGTCTTTTACCTCCTTGGTTAAGTTTATGCCTAGGTAATTTACTTTTCTTTTTGCTATAGTAAATGGGATTTTTTTTTCCTGTTTCTATCTGATATTTTTTTGTTCGTGTACAGAAATGCCTTTGATTTCTGATTATTGACTTTGTACCCTGCTATTTTGCCGAATTCACTTATTAGGTCGAATAGTTTTATCGTGGAGCCTATAGAATTTTCTATGTACACTATATGTCATCTGCAAATAATGACAGTTTTACTTCCTCTTTTCCAATTTGGATGCCTTTTATTTCTCTTTCTTGTCTGATTGCTGTGGCTAGAACTTCCAAGACTATGTTGAATAGGAGTGGAGAGAGTAGACATCTTTGTTTTATTCCTGATCTCAGGAGGAATGTATTTAGTTTTTGCACATTATGATGTTGGCTTCAGGTTTCTCTTACATGGCCTTATTATATTGAGGTATGCTCCCTCTATTCCCATTTTTCTGAGTGTTTTCATCATATATGGGTGTAGTACTTTATCAAATGCATTTTCAGCATCTATTGATAAGATCATGTGATTTTTGTCTTTCATTTGTTTATGTGGTATATTACATTTATTGATTTGCAAATATTAAACCATGTTTACATCCCTGGGATAAATCTCACTTCATCATGGTGTATGATCTTTCTAATGTGTTGCTGGATAAAGTTTGCCAATGTTTTGTTGAGGATTTTAGCATCTGTGTTCATCAGCAATATTGGCATGTAGTTTTCTTTGTTGTGTCTTGACCTGGTTTTGAAATTAGGGTAATACTGGCTGCATGAAAATCATTTGGGAGACTTCCCTCTTCTTGGTTTTTGAAATAGTTTGAGAAGGGTGTTTCGTAAAATTCATCTGTGAAGCCATTGGGTCCAGAGGTTTTGTGTGAGGCAGTTTTTTTATTACTCCTTCAGTTTCACTAGTTACTATCAGTCTGTTCAGGCTTTCTGCTTCTTCTTGATTCAGTTTTGGAATATTATATGTTTCCAGAAATTTGTCCATTTCATCTAGGTTGTCAAATTTCTTATTATACTGTTGTTTATAGTAATTTCTGAGTCCTTTGTATTTTTGTTGTATTGGTTGTGATTTCTTTTCTTTCATTTCTGATTTTATTTATTTGGGTCTTCTCTCTTTTTTTCTTGATGAGCCTGGTTAAAGGCTTGTCTATTTCATTTATCTTTTCCAAGAACAAGCTACTGGTTTTTTTGATCTTTTGAATTGTTTGTTTAGTCTCCATGTCATTTAATTCTGCTCTGATCTTGATGATTTCCTTTCTTCTACTCGCTCTGGGCTTTGTTTATTGTTGTTCCTCTAGCTCTTGTAGCTGTAGGGTTAGATTTTTTATTTGAAATTCTTTTATCCCTTTTTGGTAGGCCTGTATTGCTATGAACTTTTCTCTCAGGACTGCTTTTACTGTATCCCTTAGGTTTTGGTATGTTGTGTGTTCATTATCATTTGTTTCCAGAAATTTTTTATTACTTCTCTAATGTCATTGTTAACCCATTAATTATTTAATAGTATGTTATTCATTCTCCATGAGTTTGAATGTTTTTGAGTTTTTTTCCTTAAGATTGATGTCCAGTTTCAAGCCATTCTGATCTGAGAAGATGCTTCATATAATTTCAATTTTCTTAAATTTCTTGAAGCTTATTTTATGTCCTACCATGTGGTCTATCTTTGAGAATGTTCTATGTGCACTTGGAAAGAATGTATACTTTACTTCTTTGGGGTGAAAAATTCTATATATATCAATTAAGTCCATTTGATCTAGAGGATTATTCAGTTCCTCAATATCCTTGATTTTTCTTTGCTTTGAAGATCTGTCCATTGTTGACAGTGGGGTATTAACGTCCCCTACTATGAGTATGTTGCTGTCTATATCCTTCTTGAAACCCTTCAAGATTTTCCTTATATATTTGGGTGCTCCTATGTTGGGTGCTTATATGTTTACCACGGTTGTATCTTCGTGATTGATTGTTCCCTTAAGTATTATGAAATGTCCCTCTTTGTCTCTTTATGGCCTTTACAGTGAAATATGTTTTGTCTGATATAAGTATTGCTACCCCCGATTTTTTTTTTTATGTCCATTTGCTTGACATATGTTTTTCCATCCCTTCACTTTCAATCTGTGTAGTAGATCTTTTGTTCTGAAGTGGGTCTCTTGTAGAAAGTATATATGTGGGTCATGCTTTCTAATCCATTCTGCTACCCTGTGTCTTTTTATTGGTGCATTTAATACATTTACATTTAAGGTTACTATTGATAGGTACTCATTCATTGTCATTTTTCCCCTTTGTACTTGTGTTCCTCTCTCTCTCTCTGTTTCTTCATTTTCTTAAAACAGTCCTTTTAGCAATTTATGCAATACTGGTTTGGTGGAGATGTATTCTTTTAGCCTTCTTTTGTCCGGGAATGAGAGCCTTGCTGGGTAGAGTAGTCTTGGTTTTAGGCCTTTGTTTTTCATTGCTTGGAATATTTTTTGCCATTCCCTCTGGCTTCTAATGTTTCTTTTGAGAAATCAGTTGATAGGCTTATCAGAGCTCCCTTGTGTGTTATTAGTTGTTTCTCTCTTGTTGTTTTTATAATTATCTTGTCTTTCAGTGTTGCCATTTTA
Organism: Furipterus horrens; assembly: GCF_987537825.1. Lineage (NCBI taxonomy): Eukaryota > Metazoa > Chordata > Mammalia > Chiroptera > Furipteridae > Furipterus > Furipterus horrens. The sequence continues at coordinate 163,000,299 of NW_028327172.1, read as the reverse complement.
ATTATGATGTCTTAGAATGGGCCTGTTTGGGATCATCTTCATTGGGACCCTCTGTGCTTCCTGGACTTGCATGAGTTTTTCTTTCTTCAAGTTAGGGAAGTTTTCTGTCATTACTTTTTTCAAACAGGTTTTCTATCTGTTGCTCCTCTTTTTCTCCTTCTTGTATTCCCTGATACAGATATTATTATGTTTCATGTTGTCCAGCAGCTGTCTTAGAACCTCTTCATTCTTTTTCAGTCTTTTTTTGTTTTATTACATTGTCCTCCAGCTTGCTGATCTGATCTTTTGCTTCCCCTTGCCTGCTTTTAATTCCTTCTACTGTGTTCTTAAATTCAGAAATTCTATTCTTCATTTCCTCCTGGCTCTTATTGATAGCTTGTATGTCCTTTTTCACGCTGGTGTAATTCTCAGTAAGTTTCTTGTAGTTTCCCTAGGGTTCTTTATAGTTTTTTTCAGCTCACTGAGCTCATCGAACTTCCCTATAATCCATCTTTTGAATTCCATGTCTGATAGTTTGCTTTCCGCTATTTCATTTAGCACTCTTTCTGGGGATTCCTCCTTTCCTTATGATGTGGTTTTTTTTCTATGTCTTCCCATTTTTTGTGACTCTTCTTGTTTCTGCTTCTTAGATTGATTTACACTTCCTGGATCTGCCCCTGGTGGAGTCAGATCCTGTACCAGTCTAGGCCTAGGCAGCCTGTTGGAGACTACCAGAGACCTACTACCTTTGTCTGTCTCCTTTAGTTGTTAATCTATTCAATCTGTGATCAGCAGTCAGGCTTAAGCACCAAGGGCGGGGCATATTAATTCCTGTGGTTCAAGGCTTTTTCTTCCCCTCAGACTGATGTCACTTGGAGGGGAGTGGTCTGCCTGCAGTATGCGGAATGAGTCAGAACTGGCACCCAGTCGGCTGCTCCCTCAGTTCTCTCCCCAAAGCCACTGCCCCAGACTCTCCCCCAGTGTCTCTGGTCCTCTCTGCCCTCCCTCTGCTTGAGCCCTTGTTTAGTGGGAGCCAAAATATCCTCGCGTATGATCCTTTTAAGAGCTCTTTGTCTCCAGCTGTTTCTTTCAGGCCAGCAAAAAAACACAAACCTGCAGCTTTTCACTTTTTAAAGGTGGAATATACTTTACTTTCTGCTCTGTTGCTGTAGGCTGGGAAGCCCAGCTGGGAGTCTAGATCCTGCCCTTCCCAGGGGAAGTCCCAGCTGCTGATCTGCCTCTCAGTCCCTTCAGCTGCCACCCATGGGAGCCCAGCCAGCCCTTCCACATCTCCGTACTTCCTACCAGTCATGTTGCAATGAAGTGGCCTTTTGTGTCTCTCCGTGGTTATAAGACTTCTCTCCAGCTAGTATTCAGTTAGTTATTCCAGTTGATATCTGCACAGTGTAGTTGCAGTACCATATTGGTCTTGGGAGGAGGTCAGTGCAGCTTCCATTTGCTCCTCCGCCATCTTGTATCCTGTCCATTCTTTTATCTGTCATTACATTTTTAAACAGGTTTTCTATTCCTTGTTTCCCTTCTTTTCCCTCTGGTATCCCTATGGTATGGAAATTGTTACATTTTGTGTTGTCTGGCAGCTTTCTTAGACCTTCTTTACCTTTTTCAGTCTTCTTTTGTTTTGTTGCACTCCCAGCTCGCTGATCCAATCCTCTACTTCCTCTTACCTGCTTTTTAATTCCTTCTACTGTGTTTCAGTTCAGAAATTGTATTCTTCGTTTCCACCTGGCTCTTATTGATAGTTTCTATGTCCTTTTTTTTTTAGGGAAAGGAAAAAGGATTGAGTAGCCCATTGGAACAAGGGATGGGGGGAAGGGGAAAAGGAGGGGAGCAGGAGGACACTCCTAGTCTACCTCGAGGGCCGATTGGAGTCTCCTTTCTGTCTTTTTTAATGCTAGTGTAGTTTGAAGTAAGTTTCTTGTAGCTTCCCTGGAGTTCTTTGTAGTTTCCCTGAAGGTCTCTGTAATTCCCCTGGAGTTCGTTGTCATTTTCTCTTTGTCAAGTTCATTGAGCTTCATTATAACCATTCGTTTGAATTCCATGTCTGATAGTTTGCTTGCTTCTGTTTCATCTTATACTCTGAGGATTCTCCTTTTTCCCTTACATTGTCAGGTTGTTTCTTTGTCTCCCCATTTTAGGTGACTCTTCTTGTTTGTTTTTGTTTCTTAGATTTGTCTGCTTTGATTTCCCACCTTTGTGGTGTGACTTCTGTAATAGGAGACCTAGAGTATTCAGTGGTGCAGTCTCTTTGACCTTGTGAGCTTGATGCTCTTGGGATGCCCTTTATGCCATTTGTTTAGGCTCTCTGGTTGTATTTCAGTGTTGGTGGTTATTGAGTTGTTCTTTGGTGGGACCTTCCCTCTGACTAGCTGATTAAGAGTCACTTGGCCCACCATGTCTTGAATTCTTTTGTGGATATGCTGTTAAAACATAAGTGCACAACCCAGGTACCCTCAAAAATATCCCCCATTCACAATCACACTGTCAGTAGCAAATGAGCCAGTGTTAATATATATGTAAAGAGATTAAGACTATCATACTAAAGGACAAACAGATAAGGGTTGACTAACTGAAAGAAAGATGATTTTTGAGAGGGAAGGTGGAAGAACAATAATAGTAGCGAGTAGGGACAGGCAATGTGAGATAGTAAGTAAATTTACATTGTATGTTGAAAAGGGGAGGGAAGAAAGCAGAATGAAGTAAGAGAGGAGAAGCGTATATTATTAGGTTTATACAGAAGTTATATAATATATATTTAGTGTGATGTAACATGAAACAAAGCAAAAAATAATAATAAAGAAGAATAAGAGGAAGGAAAAGTAGAAAACAGATTAGAGAAAAAGCATCTCCCCAGTACTATGGACAGCCTTCGGGCTATGATTGATATAGGTGGGATGGGAATAAGAGGGGGGAAAAAGAAAGAAAGAAAAATTTAAGAGATGTCCAAAGGAAAGGGAAGTGAATTTGAGATGATATAGGGGATAGGTATCCTAAGAATGAAGAATGAAAACGAGGCTAAAAGAGGGAAAAAATTTCAAATGTAAGCTGAAAGAAGGGTTGGAGGAAGTTATTAATGGAGTGTGAGGGTGCAGGGCTATAGGATTTGAAATACTGAAAGAGTCATAGTAGGAAAAGGTAGAATTTAAGGCAAAAGTAAGAAAAGGAGTTGGATGTTAAAGTGGGGTAATAAAAGGGAGGAGTAACATGATATTTGGAATGAACTATAACAACTAGCGACTTAAAATGCATAAACTGGGAGAACAAGAAAATAACTCGTGAAGAATACCACGGTTGAATTCATCTCAGTAATATCTGGTTTTCACTGCTTTCTTCTATTTCTGGATCTGCCCCTGGTCAAAGTTCCATGGGTTTCATACCTTCCTTTCTGGCTCTCTGGCTGTGAGGAGATCTAGCTGGATTCTGGAGCTGCTATTCTCTTACTCGTGGGTCTGCCGACCTCTCTCTTTACTGCAGCTCTCCGCTGTGAGCCTCACTGAGTTGGGTCCCCCTGACTGGTCCTGTGGTACCCTCTAGCCCTCTTCCATTTTTGTTCAGCAGCACTACTGTGCCAGTGCGCTGGTGCCACGCCCATATATTCCTTGCCAAGTCTCGGGTCTTGTTTCAGCTCTTCTTCCAAAAAAGTCTATGTGTGGCTTCCAGACTGCAGCACTGGTTTGCGTTTTGTTTAGCAGAGAGAGCCCTTGTGTGCACAGGCTTGCCAGCTTGGGGGTCCCTACCAAGTCTCAGGTCCCATCTCAGCTTTCCTTCTAAAAGAGTCTCAGTTGGGCCCTTCTCTCCATGCTCTCCCCTGCTCCAAAATTCACACAGTCTCTCGCAGTCGGGCTGGCCTCTGTCTTCCCGCGCCTCTGACTGTTTCACCAAAACTTCTCACAGACTCACTCCCGGATGTTGCTGGTCAGGGCACCCATATGTGGTGGGAGCGCAGTTTCCAAGCAGGTATCTGATAATGAGCCAGTCAGCAGCTTACCCTATACGGTGTGGTGGAGGTGCTGAGCTGGGAAGCTTGGTGACTCTGCTTGGAGAGTGCAGGCTGAGCTTTCTGCCCTCTTGCACGCTGCTCCCATGCTCCAGTTCCTGTTCGCCTTATCTGAAAGCTGCTCTCACTCCGCTCAGTGTTTGTACTCCAAGTCCTTCCACAAGGAGCAAGCAGACAACACTGCTACCTACTCCGCCGCCATCTTTTCTGCTCTTTGTCAATTTTTAAAAGCTTTTCGATGTCAAATATTCTCTGTCATTTAACAGAAAGTTAAAATTATAGCTTCAGTTCTTAACCAACAGCACCTTGTCATTTACTGCTGTTTAACATAATTATTAATCACAATTCATTTTTATATAGATGCAAGTAGTGTGTCTGACCTATTATCGTATTTGTATTTTTTATTAGGTGGACCCCACAGGAGTATATGGAAATCTGGTGACTATACAGTCATTTAAAGCAGAATTTCGTTTAGCAGGAGGTGTAAACTTACCAAAAATAATAGATTGTGTGGGCTCTGATGGCAAGGAAAGGAGACAGCTTGTCAAGGTGAGACTTCCCTTCTATGGTGTGTGGTTCTTCAAGAGTTTACTGAAAAAAGTCAAAGAGAAACTATAGTTGATATTTTCTTCCTGCTTTATTGGTGTCTTTAGTTTTATTCTGAAAAATTATAGGTAAGAAAACTTATAGAGTAGAAATACATTATTTTTTAGAAGTAGAATGCTTTTCTATATTTTTTTGTATTTCTGAAAGATCATCATTATACCAATTGATTGAAGTTAAAAGAATATTTTTAACGTGTACAGACATGATGAGGTTAACATTCAGCTCGCTCGTTATACAAAAGATATTTGGGGGGTTGTTTATTTTCTTGAATAGTTCAAGTTGAAGGTCCTTGCTTCAGTATCCTAAGCCTGGTACTATGCTGAGTGCTATCAGATGTAGCAGAAAGGGACAGCATTCCTCTTTTACTCTGTTCAAAAGCTGCCTGGGCCTTGCTGAGGAGTTGAGTAGTGGGGAGACAACTGTGTTGTCCCACCCAAGTAGTTTGCAGCTGACATCAGGTGGAGGAATTCCAGTTAGTCTAATCACAACAGCAACTAGGGAGAACTTCTTTCGCCTTAGTCTTAATTCTTTGAGACACTGTTAAGAGAAGCACTGACGCTCGGGTTGATTTCTCAGTGCCCTTCCACTGTTTTCAGATGACCTTTGATATGGTTTTTTAATAAGAAAACGAACTGTGCTTAGTTATTTGTGTTTTGATTTTCCTGAAGGGCCGGGATGACCTGAGACAAGATGCTGTCATGCAGCAGGTGTTCCAGATGTGTAACACATTACTGCAGAGAAACACTGAGACGAGGAAGAGAAAATTGACTATCTGCACATACAAGGTCACTAGTTTATACTTTTGCTGCTTCCCCAAGAACATAAAAATGATGTCATTATGCAGACCAGGGGGTCAGAAAGTATTTTTCTATGAAGCACAAGATAGTAAACATTTGAGACTTTATGGGCCACAAAAGGTCTTCACATATTCTTTACATTTTCTTTAGAACCCTTTTAATCTGAAACTCCATTCTTACCTCACAGGCTTCATAAAACAGCCTGCAGCTGGGTTTGGTCTAAGCCATAGATTGCCACCTCTGATTTAGCCTCAGAGCTTGCTTGCTTTCTTTTTTTAAGAGGGCTCGTTAATATTGATTGCAGTTAGATGTTTCTTTTAATCAACTAAAGTATTTTTTCCTTATCTTTAACATTTGGTCTTATTTCTGGTATAAAAGTACTCTTAAGAAGAAATGGGCTTTTAAATTTGTTAATTTTCGACCAGGTAATAAGTTTGCATGGTTCAAAAATCCAACAGTTGAAAAAGATATGAAAAGAGAAGCCGTCTCTCACCCTTAATCCTATCAACTTTATCCACTCCACTTCTTTCTTATCTCTATAAGTACTATTTTCATTTGTTTCCAGGTTATAAAAATAGAATATGTGAATATATTTCACTTTTATCCCCATTTCTTAGAAAAAAGACAACATACATATGTTGTTTCTAATTTAACTATATTATAGAGGTCTGTCTCATTTTTCGAGAGCTTCATTTTGTGTATTACATGATTATTATAAAAGCCCTTATTGTATAAAGTGGGCATTTCTGTCATTAGTAGTCTTTTGCTATTGCAAACAGTGCTATGCTGCAGTGAATGACATTGAATATATAATTTTTCATATATACATATATATATATGCAGGCCAGTTTGTGGGATCCATTTCTGAAAGTTTTGTCATGGGTCAGATGATAAGTGCGCCTGATGCCAGGTTGCACCCAGGGAGGCGAAGGGAGGCCTCAGCCCAAATCAGGTTCTTATCACGGAACAAGAAGGAATCTGAGAGCATGACAGAAAAATTCAGCAAAGCACAGTAAACTTATTAAAGCTATAGAATGCATTCAGAAAGTGACAGTGGGCGACCTCAAAGAATGAGACATGCTGATGGGGTCTGGCTGGAAGGCTTTTATTAAACACGGGGTAAGGTTGTCTTTGGCTTTTGAAGCTGGTGGGGGGTCACTGCCAACTATGGTCATCCTTGCCTCTCCTTTCCAGATAGTAGTTTCTTTTTGGTCCTCTCAATTACACAAAATTGGGGATAGGGAGAAGGGGAACAGGTGGTCACTGAAAGGTACATCTGTGATGTTCCAGCCAAGCTGGAGAAGAGGAGGTGTAGATCTTAAGGCTTTCATTTCCTATTCTTTCCTGCTTCACACCTCTTTTGGGGAAAGATACTGTCAGATTACCCATGTGGCAGGATGTACCAATTTGCATCTCCTCCAGCAGTTTGCCTGAGAGGACAGTTTTCAAGTCAAGTTATTCTATTAGTTAGTCATCTTTGATCCCTACACTGAATGCTTATTTAGGATGTTTACATTTTAAATAATAACAGTTCTGAAGGGCCTATTTTCCATAGGTGTGTCCTTTTTGATTTCATCCTGTATCTCCTATTTGCCCTTTATCCTATTACTTCTGTAACAAGATTTATTTGTTTGTTCATTGTTCGTGGGTCTGTGAAGATACAAACAAATTAAGGAAGTGTATGAATAATTCACTATGTAGTACAGAAGCAGCCTTTAGAGACACTCATGGCAGCCCCATGTCTATGTGTTTCTTACACCCACAAAATGATACATACCAGAAAGTGCTTGTTTTCTCTAGCAAGTTCACTCTGCCTATCTGAGAAGTATCTTAACCACTAACTAATACTAGTTTAAATATATAATTGAAAAAAGTCCCTCTCATAGTAATAAAAAGTATTGCCTGCATGAAAAAATTATAAAAATATAACAAAAAGAGTAAAGGAAAACTAAAATAAGAGAATGCTACCGTGTCTTAAATAAGAAGACATTGAAAAATGTCTGCACATTTCAAATGAATGTATGGACAGTGAAATTCCAATGAAATTTTTTATTACTTTAAAAAATGGTTTAAAAGTTTATCTTGCGGCCCTGGCCAGGTAGCTCAGTTAGTTAGAGCATCTTCCCTACATGCCAGGGTTGCAGGTTGGATCCCCTTTCAGGGCACACAGAAGAATCAACCAATGAATGCATAAATAAGTAGAACAACAGATCTCTCTCTCTCTCTGTCTCCCTCTCTCTCTCTCTCTCTCTCTCTCTCTCTCTCTCTCTCTCTCTCTCTCTCTCTCCCCTCCCATCCCCCTCTCCTGCTCTCCCTCCCTCCTTCCCTTCCTCTCTATCAAATCAATAAATGAAAAAAATGTTTTAAGTTTATCTTGAAAAATATATTGCGAGAGTGACTAAACTGTCTTTTTTTTTTTTTTAATGTGTTTTATTGATTATAATATTACATTTGTGCCAATTTCCCTTCCCTCTGCTCCCCTCCACCCGGTGGCCCCCCTCCCTCCAGTTGTCCCCCCCTTTTAGATCATGTCCATTAGTTGTGCATACAGTTCTTCTCAACCTCTCTCTGTCTATTCCATTCCCTCCTACCATGATCCTTAATGCCTATATCATCTCCCTCCCTCTCCCCATTCCCCCTCCCTGTTGACCTCCCCCCAATATGTTCCCCGTATCTATAGTTCTTTTTCCAGTCTCGTTGCCTGTTTAGTTTGCCTTTGTTTCAATTCCCTAGCTTCTGTTGTTTCTTGTGATGCAGTTTTCATTTTAGATTTCATTGTCTTGATCCTCCTTTTTCTAAACCAGTCCCTTTAACATCTCATATAACAGTGGTTTGGATCTAATGAACTCTTTCAGTTTTATTTTGTCCTGGAAACACTTTCTCTGTCCTTCTATTCTGAATGACAATTTCGCTGGATAGAGTATTCGTGGTTGTAGGTTTTGGATTTTCATTACTTTGAATATTTCTTGCCAGTCCCTTCTTGCCTGCAGGGTCTCCCTTGAGAAGTCAGCTGATAGTCTAATTGGGACCCCTTTGTACATAATTCTTTTCTTCTCTCTTGCTGCTTTTAAGATTCTCTCTTTATCTTTAATTTTTGACATTTTGATTATAATGTGTCTTGGAGTGGTTCTCCCTGGGTCCAGTTTTTTTGGAACTCTCTGTGCTTCCTGGACCTGTAAGTCTATTTCCTTCCCCAAGTCTGGGAAGTTCTCCTTTATTATATTTTCACTCAATTTTTCAAGTTCTAGTTCATCTTCCTCGCTCTCTGGCAAACCAATGATTCTTATGTTGGGCCTTTTATAGCTGTCCCAGAGGTTTCTGATCCTCTCGTCGTTGCTTCCCATTTCCTCTCGCTGCATTGGTTGACTGCTTGTTCCTTCTCCATATTCCAGTTTGTTGAAATGAACTCTGGATTTTTTTTCCTCACCATCTGTCTCGTATGTGGTTTTGTTCCTTTCGTTATGAGTGTTTTTCGCTTCTTTCTCATCTTTTTCCAAATCTTTTGTTAATTCTGTAAGCCACCTGATAACAATGGCCCAGAACTGATCATCTGACAGGTTTCTTATCTGTTCATCTGTCAGGTTCTCCATCTGTTGCCTGGTGAGCTGTGCCACCGGGATTTCTATAGTTGTCTGCCTCATTTTGACAGATGCGTTTTGTTTTCTTGGGCCGGCTGTAGGGGGCAGTGCCTGTGTACTCGTAATGACCCAGCGACCGGCGCCCTTTGGCAGCCTTTCTCGCTGCGCCGTGGTGCTTTGTCGTCACAGGCCAGCGACCGGCGCCTGTCCGCGACCTATTTCGCAGCCCTGTGGCGCTTTCTTTGGGGGCGGGGGTCCAAGATGGATTCACACAGTTATTCCTCTAGGAGACCGGGATCCGCCCTCCCGCCCCCCTGGGCCTCACTGTTCAAGGCGATGTGGTGGCTGCTTTCCCCAGCGTTGGGGTCGCGAACTGCCGGGGGATCGACTGCAGCCGGGGTTGTTCTCCCCGCCGCTGTCCCAGGTGCGACCGCAAACAGCTCCGCCCCCTTTCTCTCGTCCTACCTGCCCAAAGAGCGCCGCTGGTTTATAACTTCATATGTTGGGCTTCCGTGTAGTTTTATTTTCTGGAATTTCTAGTTATCCTTTGTTTTGAAGTAGTTGTATTCCTCTCTAGTTGTAGAGGGAGACCTAGCGCGTCCGTCTAAGCCTCCATCTTGGCCGGAAGTCCCTAAACTGTCTTTGATGAAAGTAATAGGTGAGAGTAGACTTTATCCAGTTATACTTAAGCAAATGGTAAAGCTTTAGTAATGATGATGGTATGGTTTGTGGCATAAGAATGGACAAATTAAAATGAATAAGTAGCCTTAAAACAGATGTTTATGTATACATTTATAAGAAAGCAATATATAATTTTGACTTTTAAAAAGTTCCTGGATAAGACTAAAATGCTATTATCACCAAGTATGATGTGATTATGTGCAGTACATGCTTTAAGTTCTTCATAAAGGACCTTATTAAAAAATTATTTATTTTTAATCTTTATTGTATTCTTTTCAAAGTACCTTATTTGTGAAAAATACTGTTAAACTAAAAACTCCCAAGTAGGGGAGAGGGGAAAAAGAAGTTATATCTGCCCTCCAAAATTCTGATTTAGTCAGGCTATTATAATTGAAAACAGAACTTAATTTTGAAACAAATGTATATATAACTCATTTTTTAGTTGGATTGGGATAGAGGCAGGAAGCATATTATTCAAAAGCACCCTTTCTCTTAGACTTCAAGTTTGTGAGAAATTTGTTATGTATAATTTTATAGGATATTAACTAATATAATTGATGCTTTCCATTAGCAATTTTTTAAAAAAGAGCTTGTTAGCCCTCAATAAATGCTAAACAAAAGTTAAACTTAGCCTTTCAAAGCTCAACATTACTCAATAAAATTGTATTAAAGAAAAAATTAAACTTAACAGGCATCATATCACTTGCAAAGTTTGTCAAAACACAGCTTGCTAAGTCGCATCCTCAGAATTTCTAATTCTAGGATGGGACCTGAGAATATGCATTTGTAGCAAGATACCAGGTGATGCCAATGCAGGTGTGGTTCAGGGACCACCCTTTGAGACCTGCCAGTCTTATCACTTTGCTGTCTATTGATCTAGCTTCATTGTGGGACAAAGTTGATGATTAGTGGTCTTCTGCCTAACATATATTTTAGTGATTGCTGAGAAGTTCTTAGAGGGCAAATATACTGTAATGTGAATGAAAGGAAATTTTAATGCTCTGAGTACCAGGCTTTTAGGCAGTAAAGGTGATGACTGAAGAATTGGCTCACAATGGGTTGCAAAAGGTATGGGCTGTAGGTAAATGTCCTGATTTTCTCAGGAAGCAGCTAAAGTTTCCAGGCATGAAAGAGAGAAGGCCTTGACCTAGAATATTTTATTAAATTTATTTTTAAATTTAAATATAGTTGGTATACAGTCTTTTAGTAGTTATATTAGATTCAGGTATACAGAAAATACATGAACATGATGAGCAGTCATCTAGCTGAAGCATCTAGCATGCCATCTTGGGGAGGGGCATGGGGTGAGTGAGGGGTCCAGAGGGAGATTCCTCTCTTCCCCAGCAAATAGGAGAAAATCTTAGGTTTGATAAAGGTATTTAGTGGGTAAAAGGGTGTTTGTTTATATCATTTTCTACATTTTATGTCTGTTTATATTATGTCATAGTTTATAATCTTCCCAGTAAAATTGCTCATTTTATGTTTAGGAATAATTTTTTTTTTCTTTTTTTTTTTGATGACGCTAACAAGACTATAAATCAAAAATACATATACTGGAAATTATAAAGGTATACTAAAACTGAGACCACATTCACTATTTTCCAAAGGGAAATTCTTCAAATTTGTTTGATATTAAAAGTATAAGGAAAGCAGGGTGAATTCCTCTTCCAAATGGAACAAAGTAAATACGGCTCAGTCACAGTGGCGAAGGGTGTCATCAATAAGACTGACTTCTCAAGGGAATCATGGGGACTAAGTGATGGGCTTATTCTCATAAGTCTAAGCAGCAGGATACAAAATCTTACCCTTTGAGTGTAAATATAGTTTTGTTGCTTTTCTCCACGGAGCTTTGTTTCCTGTGGATAGAGAAATAGTAATGCAACTTTGAAAAAATGCTTCACACCACTCTTGATAGTTGAATGATTGCCACATGCTATTTAACGCCCTTCCATAATCGAAAGGTATTTAATCTATAACTTCAGGTGGTTCCCCTTTCTCAGCGAAGTGGTGTTCTTGAATGGTGCACGGGAACTGTCCCTATTGGTGAATTTCTTGTTAACAATGAGAATGGTGCTCATAAAAGATACAGGCCAAAGGATCTCAGTGCCTTTCAATGCCAGAAGAAAATGATGGTAAGTGACACTCAAAAGTGTGAGTTACTGCAAGATTGTTTAATAGCTAATTAAAGCTGATAGTTATCAAATATTATAGAATACAAGAAGTTCTAATTTCAGCAGGCAATTGTTAATGACACTAAGTAAAAGAAAGTAAGCTCACCAGAATGGAAGGGTGAGTGAAAAAGGAACATTTTTAAACTGTAATGTCAACCCTTGTTTGATGAGAAATTTAACATTTTTTAATGTATGCTAATTTGCTTCCAGTTTGGGGCATGCTAATTCTTAACAAAACAAATAAAACATTAAAACTTTTTTAAAGGCATTATGAAATAATTTCTAAATGAAACTAATATAGAGAGCTTCTAAGATATTTACCACATTACACAGGCCATTTGGTCTGACAGTCACTCAGTCATCAACATTTATTGAATTCCTCCTCTATACCAGGTGAGATTTCACAGATGTGAAATTTCAGAGCTGTTATGACTCGTTATTGTACTTAGCCCATTGAAAGGTGAGAAGAAATTCAGAGAATTTCACTTGTCCAAGATCTGTTAGCTAATAAATGGTGGAACAAGAATTTGAACCTTATCTTTCCAAATCTAATATTTATTTACTTTTCCTTTTATTGTGCGGGGTACAGAGAAGGAAGTGGTTAGTGCTACCTGGGACGGGGGAGTGGAGAGAATTAGATTATCAAGAAAGGCGTCATAGGGGAGATGGTGTTTGAGCCAAGTTTCATACATGTATTTGTTTTCCAAAAAGAAGGAGAATACAACAAACAAACAGAAGGAGGCATGAACATGCTATTACAGCATAGACTTAGTCCTTGAAGAGGAGCAGATAAGAGTTTGGAGCAGTGGTCATTAGTCAAAAAAAATTGAGGATTGCTTTATGATATACTAGGAAAATTTTACCTTATCCTGTATGCAATAGAGAACCCTTAAGAATATTAATATCAGACTTTCATTTTAAAAAGATAACTGACAGCACTGTGGGTTATATTTTTGAAAAAGCTGACAAGCATCATGAGGCAGGGGATCAGAACTAAGACTCATAACTGTAGGAATGGAGAATAGGGGGTACCTATGAGAAATATTAAGTAGGCAGAACTGATAGGATTTGGTTGCTGATTATAAGTGGCATTAGTGAAAAAGAGGAATCAGTGGCACCCAGTTTTCTGGTTGGAGTGATGAGGTGAATGGAGAAACTATTAACTGTGTCAAAAAAATAAAGAAAAGTGGCTGAGCTTTACCAAAGTTGAGAAGGTAGATTAGTTTGGATCTGGATGTAATTGATCCAAGTGAAGGTGTTGAGAGGGCAGTTGGAGAAGCACATTAAGCTGGAGCTTAATAAAGATGACCTGGCCAAAGATAGAGATTTGGAAGTCATCAACACATACGTGAGAGTTGAGCCCACTGAAGTCTTCAAGCTTTGCTTCAGGCAAATATTACACTGTAGAGTGAGAAGATGTTAGAGGACAGATTTGAGATGCTTTGCCATCCGTTAGTGATTCTTTCTTCCTTCTATCTCCGTTTCCTATCCCACAGCAAGTGCTGTCATGCCACCTAAGATTATCTGGAGCTACCTTTGTCATTTTCTTGTGTTGACTTCTACTTGGATTACAGGATCATGCTAGTTAGAATTTACTTGAATCAAAAACAGTCACTATTGGTGTGCCTCCTTCCACTAATATTTACATGAAATCCCTAAAGGGATTAGAATTGTTATTAATTGCTTTTATGACCAGACTGCTAGTAGAGATACCTTGTTTATCTCTTTATTGCCTCTGTGTATTATACTATTTTCTATATAGATACTCTTAATAGACTTAAATTAGAAGAACACAATATTGAGGAAATATTTTATGTTTGATCTGTTTAAAGGAAGTGCAAAAGAAGTCTTATGAAGAGAAATATGAAACCTTCATGGATATTTGTCAGAATTTTCAACCAGTTTTTCGTTACTTCTGCATGGAAAAGTTCTTGGATCCAGCTGTTTGGTTTGAGAAACGATTAGCCTATACTCGCAGTGTGGCTACTTCTTCTATTGGTAATCTTATACATTTTAGTAGATTCAGCATTTCCTACATTCTTAGTTGCAGGGGATGATGGTGTTGATGGTGGTTGTCAACCAAACTGTCTTCATCATTAGATTATTAGATTATTGAGTGTCTTATTCATCCTGATTCTTAGCTTCTAATTGTAGCTCTTTTAGCTTTTGCTGGAGAGAATTCTCCTGCCCCAATGTAGGCAAATAAGACTGATTATTCTTCTTTGTTTAGTTGTAAACATGGCTTATTTTCTCTTTCTGAGTTCAATATATTATTTACTGAAATTTTTTTAGGAAAATAATAAAATCCATGATAATACTATATTGTTTTCTGAGATTTAGGGGGGAGTGGGAATAATAAAACCTATGATAACTACATGTAAGGTATTTCCTTTTATTACTTTTGCCCAGAACCTCTATAATATAATATTATCACCCAGTGGTTGCTATTTTTAAATTATTTATTTATTTTTAGAGATAGAGGAAGGGAGGGAGAAAGAGAGGGAGAGAAACATTAATATGAGAGAGAGATACTGATCAGTTGCCTCTCGCACACACCTTGTCCAGGCACGAAACCTGCAACCCAGGCATGTGCCCTGACCAGGAATTGAACTGGTGACCTCTATCTCTGAGGAATGATGCCTAACCAACTGAGCCACACTGATCAGGGCTGATTCTTTTTAATAGAATTTTGTTTTTGAAATAATAATAATGATATATATTTAAATACTTAGTACACAACATATATTTTTACTTTTTTAAAAAATTTTTAAGTGATTAGAATAGCTAGCTAGAGCGGTTAACAAAATATTAGCGTATGAGAACTAACAGGAACCTCAGAGATTTTTTTAGTCTGCTGATTTTTAACTAAAGACCACTTCCTCCATCACATAGGTACCATACCCCAGGATGGCAGGGCATGTATGTTTTGAAAAAGTATAGGTAATTATGAAATTCTCTTCTTTTCTACATTGAAAATCATTAATCTGATTGATTCAGCTAATTTAGTTTATAAACAAGAAAGTAAGACCAGTTAATGACAGAGCTAGCCAGGCACTCCTGACCTCCTACTTGGTGTCTTTTCTGTACCACCACTTAGTGTCTTTCCTCAGGTTAAAGGGATTTTAAGGCATGTCATAATCTGCCTTAAAAATATAAAGCACTTTTTTTCTGATATACACCTTATAAAATTAATGATTAATTTGTGTTAATATTATCAAGCTGAAGAAAGTTTCACTGAAGAATGAGGAATTTGTTCATACATTACTGAATAAACAATTGAATGCATACAGTGCACTGCTTTGGCCGAAGGAAATAATGGTCTCTACTTGAACCAACCAATTTTGAAGTACGAATACTTTAAATATTTACTTTATTATTAGTAAAGGGAAATCTTTTTAGCAAATCATCTAGGATTTGTGAAATGCAGTATAAAAAAAATAGCTGGTGAGATAAGACTTAAATTCAAAATGGCCAAAATAGCCTAAAAATCCTAAGCTACTTAAAAATTATATCGAGTCAATGATAATAGTTGAAATAATGGCTAAATATTTTATTAAAAATAGACGCTAGCAGTGATTTCAAGGTTTTTTTTTTCCAGTTGGTTACATACTTGGACTTGGTGATAGACATGTACAGAATATCTTGATAAATGAGCAATCAGCAGAACTTGTACATATAGATTTAGGTAAGTAATAAAAGATATGTATTTTTAATTTTGTTTAATAACTATTTAGTCATCATGAAATGTTGTTTTTCTACCAGGATATTACAAGTATGAGGGAGATAGAGACTCAGAGCATAAACACAGTGATGCTGGAGTGAGTAGCTAACTACCTGGGATAATGAGTTAGACTTATTAGATGATGTGGCATTTAAGCCAGGTCTTAGACAAAGAAAGGAAGGATAATCCAGACAGAAGATAGAGCAGATGGGAAAGGAGGAATAATGAGGAGGTAGCAGGCTATAGGAGTGAGGAGACATTCAATGTGCCCGGAATAAAGCTTGCATGTAATTGAGTAGCTTGAGAGACAGATTATTTCTAGGCTGTAAAAAGCCAGGTTAAGAAGTTTCAACTTCAACCTGTTAAACAATGGGAAGTAAATGAAGATATATTTAAGCAGGACATGATTGCATTTGATTATTGGAAAGATAATTGGGAGCGATATTGGTGGCAGGAGACAAGTTAGTGGGTACTATAATAGTTTAGAGGACAAAAATGTGGAATACATTTTTAAAGACCAGGGCATTGGATTTGGAGGACATTTTTGTGGTAACCTGCACCAGTGATATTAGATGTGGAAACAGTGGGAGAGAGGGGGCTCCAGGATAACTGAAGTTTCTAGTCAGGAACACAGCAGGTTTTGTAAAGAATAAGGAAGCAATGAGGTTAGCTTTGCTCATTGTTTTGAGGTACTGATGGGATTTCCGGGTGGAGTAGGCAGTTTAATGTATGGGAGAAAGAAGAAGTTGAACATGATGGCAGGTAGAACTTTCAGCAGATAGATTTCAGTTGAAGGCATTGGCTGAAGGACGTTCTGATCTCATAATAAGCCTTGATAAATAAAACTAAGGATGGAGTCATAAGGAACACCAGCATGTAAAGCCTGAGTCAGAACAACAACTGAGGAATAACCAACAAGTCATGGAAACTAGGAGGTGGGATTATCTTGGAAATGAAGGGAGGAAAAATTTTTATGAAGAAGTACTCAACAGTATGTGCTGCAGAAAGATCAAATAAGATGAATGCAGAAAGCAGGTCTTTGCATTTAACAATTAATCAACGTTAGAGGCCTAGCAAGTAACCTTTGGATAGAATGGATGACGTGAGGTTGTGAAAAGGCAAGGACTGAATGGAAGTTAAAGATGCATAGACTGAGAATGCGGAATTGTTCTGCAAGAAGTTTGGAAGGGAAGAGAAGGGAAGGGTGGAGAGAAATTTGGTATAGAAATGAGACAGACATGTTTGGTCTTTTTTTTCATTGGTTTTGAGGGTTTTTTTGTTTGCTTTTGTAATATGAGAGAGGCATGAACATGTTAGATATTGGTTGATAGAAAGGATACAAAGATAATTAAAATAGCAAGGGAAAAGTACCTGAGGGGGTAGAGCTGGCTTTACGTTGGAGGCATGTCATCAGCTTTTCCACTGAGAGGAGGAAGGAGCACTAACAGGAAAGTCTAAAGCTAGAGAGGAAAGAATGTGAGGGAAGTTATGTTAGCTTCCCATTATTTCTGAGAAATATAAAGCATGCTATCTTGCTAAGAATTGTAAGGATAGTAATTAGACTTAAAAGAACAATAAAATTCTATAACCAGTACCATGGAAGTGAGACCAAGAATCATAGAAAAGGATAAGTAAAAAGACATGCTAAGTAGTTAAGGGCCCTCTCCTGAGATGATAATCCTAAATTTGTAGTGGAGCCAGTAGTGTCATCATATATATGATTTCTTCCAGCAGTCCTGAACATCCCTGGAGTTTAAAGTTTAACTTTGAGATGGCAGGTGTGGTAGGGCAAGGAGATTTGAGGTATAGTGGGAGTGACCAACCTTGCAATCTATACTCTGAGCTGAATAGGGAAGGAAGGCTAATAGGCTAGAAATCTCAATGAGTTTGAAGACTGTTTAATTAAGTTTACAGAAGAAGCGGTTTTGATTTCTAAGAAGGTGCAGTTTTAGGAAATTATAAATTCTACAATGTAATCCACATAAGTGGTTTACTAAGAGAATAAAATTGAATACCATTATTAAGAGATCAAGGACTTAATAAATATAAATTGATATATATATCCTCTGCATTTTAAGTTCTACCTATCACTACTTCATTTTTAAATATTACCCTTTAATCAGAGTTTCTCTAATTATGTCAAGAAGTAATTAATGTGTTTTTAATTTGAGGTGGACCTCCTAAGCAGTGGTGGAAATGAGGAAGTCAGAGAATAAACTAGTGTGTGCTGTAGTACTGAGGGGGTATAGGTTACATATTATTTGGTGCCTCTACGAAGTTTATGTGCCAGTTGGGAGGAAAGTGAATTAGCTGTAGAACCTCATAACCTCACTGTGTTTTTCATTTAGGGGTTGCTTTTGAACAGGGTAAAATCCTTCCTACACCTGAAACCGTTCCCTTTAGACTCACCAGAGATATTGTGGATGGGATGGGCATTACTGGTGTTGAAGGTGTCTTCAGAAGGTAAGTGATGTAAGGTATGGTAGGGCAGATGATTTTGGTATCACAATTATTTGGATAATTGATTTCTATAGATTATAGAATTCATTGCTAGAATTACATCTCCGTGCTATGTCAGTACTAAGGAAAAGACCCTGGGTGAAAATCATAATAGTTCCCCTTCTTTCAGATCATCTGGGACCTCACTTAATGCGAGAGTATATCATATGTACTGTCCTTCCTAATCTCTTCTGTCCTAGCTAACTCTTCTGTTTTACTGCTCGGAACTCCTGTTGGGCACTTGGAGGCACTCATTGTTGGGCATGTAAACTGGCCCAAAGGAGCTTATGATGCAGCTCCAGTGCCTGCTAAGAGAAACTGGCAGTTCCTGTAGCATAGGTCTAGTACTAAACTTTTAATGGGGCAGATTTTAGTCAAAGTAACCTAATAGTTACCATATTTTATTAAAGTATAGTTGACATACCATATTTTATTAGTTTCAGGTGTGCAACATAAGGATTCAGCATTTATTTACCTTACTATATATGTGATCACCATGATATTCTAGTAGCCGTAGGTCACCATACGAAAGTATTACGACATTGTTGCCTACATGCCTTGTGCTGTTTATTACATCCCTGTGATTTACTTTTCTTGTGCCTGAAAGTTTGTCCCTCTTAATTCATTTCACCTTTTCATACATCCCCTTGGGCAACCGTCAGTCTCTTCTTTGTAGCTATGACTGTTTTTTATTTGTTGTTTTTGTTTTTTTAGATTCCACATATAAGTGGAATCGCAGGGTATTTGTCTTTCCTTCTCTGACTTACTTCACTAGTATAATGCCCTCCAGGTCTGTGTAACAGCTTTTATGGCTGTTGCTTGGGGAGACACATCTGAAAAAAATATTTCTAGGACTGATGTCAAAGAGTTTAGTGCCTGTTTTCTTCTAGAAATTTTGTGGGTTTTGGTCTACCTTTAAGTCTTTTAATCCATTTTGAGTTTTTTTATATATGGTATGAGAGCGTGATTCAGTTGTATTTTTTCATTGTTGGCAAATGGTAAGATTTTATTCCTTTTTCTTGCTGATTAATATTCCATTGTGTATACGTGTGTGTGTGTGTGTGTGCGCGCATCTTTATTCACTCATCTATTGATGGACACCTCTGTTGCTTCCATATCTTGGCTATTGTAAATAATGCTGCAGTGAAAATAGGGGTGCATATAGTTTTTTGAATTACTGTTTTCATTTTGTTTAGATAAGTGTCCAGAAGTAAAATTGCTGAGTTGTATGGTAGTTCCATTTCAGAATTTTTAAAAATTTTTTTACTTTTTATTGGTGACACTATTACAGGTGTCCATTGTCCTCCCCCTTTGCCCACCTCTACCCAACCCCACCCACTGTTTCCTTGGGCCTTCACCACACTGTGTTGTCTGTCAATGGGTTATGCATATACATTCTTTGACTAATCCTTTCACCTTCTTTCATCCGGTTCCCCTGCTTCTTCCCCTCTGACAGCTGTCAAGTCTGTTCCACGTATCCATGCCTGTTTCTATTTTGTCAGTTTACTTTGTTCATTAGATTTCACATATAAGTGAAATCATATGGTATTTGTTTTTCTCTGACTGTTTTATTTCACTTAGCATAATATTCTCCAGGTTCATCTATGTTGTCACAAAAGGCAAGATTTCCTTTTTTTATAGCTGCATAGGATTCCATTCGACAAATTTACCACAGCTTTTTAATTCACTCCCATACTGATGAGCGCTTGGGCTGCTTCTAGGTCATGGCTATTGTAAATGTGAGAAACTCTCACAATAAAAACACCAGGACACAGGACTTCAGCAGTAGCCAAGGCTTTGTTTATTCGCAGGTCTGCAGAGCTGGGTGCACAGCAAAAATATGCACATACAAATAGACCAAGCAGGCTGGTTTTATAGTAATGCTAGTAGCCATACCCCCTCCCCCCCCCCTTCCTCCTCTGTTTCTCCATGCTTGGATACTCAGGAGTTATAATCTAACACGATTAACTACATTAACTGAGGATAGTAATTTTCTAAATTGTTTGCTGAGCTGTCTAGCTACATTTTCCCATTTCCCGGTGTTTGGTGATGAGTATCTTCCCCCTTTGATTTCAGAGTCATTTGTGCTGAGCTGTGGAAATAAGACTTCCTGACTTGTGGATATGCTAATACTATTGACTCTGACTTGGAGACCTCCTAGTTCACTGTTAAATTAGTTTGTTGTTTGCTACTAGTTATTCCTACTCTGGTTTGAGAGTCACCAGTTTCTTTGTACCTTACATAAATAACGCTGCTATGAACATAGTAGAATACATATCCCTTCGCCTTGGTATTTTGTGATTCCTAGGATATATTTCCAGAAGTAGGATTGCTGGGTCAAAGGCGATTCCATTTAATTTTTTGAGGAATCTCCATTTTGCTTTCCACAGTGCCTGTACCACTCTGCATTCCCACCAACAGAGCACTAGGGTTCCCTTTTGTCCACATCCTCGCCAGCACTTGTTTGTTAGTTTACTGATAGTACCCATTCTAGCAGCTTTGAGAGGATCGATACCTCATTGTAGTTTTAATTTGCATCTATCTGATAATTAGGGACATTGAACATTTTTTTCATATGTTTGTTGGCCATCTGTGTCCTCTTTGGAGAAGTGTCTGTCCAAGTCTTTAGCCCGTATTTTAATTGGATTGTTCGTCTTCCTGTTGTTGAGTTGTATAAGTTCTTTATATATTTTGGAAATTAACCCCTTATCAGATGTATCATTGGCAAATATGTTCTCCCATTCAGTGGGTTCCCTATTCATCTTGTTGATGGTTTCTCTTGTGCAGGAGGTTTGTAGTGTGATGTAGTCCCATTTGTGTGTTTTTCTCTTTTTTTCTTACCCTATGAGACATTCAGCAAAAATATTGCTACAAGAGATGTCTGGGATTTTACTGCCTATCTTTTCTTCGAGGATTTTAATGGTTTTGTGACTTACACTTAACTCTTTTATCCATTTTGAGTTTATTCTTCTGTATAATGTAAGTTGGTGATCTAGTTTCCTTTTTTTTTTCTTTTTTGCATGTACCTGTTCAATTTTCCTAACACCATTTATTGAAGAGGCTGTCTTTACTTGCTCTTACCTCCTTTACCAGATATTAATTGACTGTATAGGCATGGGTTGATTTCTGGGTTTTCTGTTTTGTTCCATTGAGCTATATGTCTGTTTTTATGCCAGCACAAGACTGTTTTAATTACAGTGGCCTTGTAGTATAGTTTGATATCAGGTATTGTGATACCTCCAACTTTGTTCTTCTTTCTCAAGATTACTGAGGCCACCCAGGGTCTTTTTTGGTTCTATATGAATTTTTGGAATATTTGTTCTAGGTCTGTGAAGTAAGCCATTGGTATTTTAATAGAAATTGTGTTGAATCTATAGATTGCTTTGTGTAGTATGGACATTTTAATGATGTTACTTGTACTTCCTTGGTTCAATCTATTTCAAGGTAACTTAATTTTTTATTGCAATAGGAAATGGGATTGTTTTCTTAGTTTCTCTTTCTGATAGCTCTTTTTTTGGTGCATACAAATGCCACCGTTTTCTTTTTTTTTAATTAATTAATTTTTCAAGAAAGGGGAAGGGTACGACAAAAAGTGAGAGAAACATCAATGTGAGAAAGAAACATTGATCGATTGCTTCTCATACACACCCCAAGCAGGGATTGAACCCTCAACCAAGGATGTGCCCTAACCAGGAATGGGACTGGCAACCCATCACTTTACAGGATGAAACCCCACTGACTATGCCAAATCAGTCAGGACAAATGCCACCAATTTCTGAATATTAATTTTATATCCTACTGCTTTGTCAAATTCATTTATTAGATCTAGTACAATATCATGTCATGTGCAAATAATGACAGTTTTACTTCTGCCTTTCCAATTTGGATGGCTTTCTTTTTTCTTTTTCTTTGTCTGATTGCTATTGCTAAGACTTCTGGTACTGTGTTGAACAAGAGTGGTGAAAGTGGACACCCCTAGCTTGTTCTTGATATTAAGGGAAATGCTTTTACTTTTGCCTGTTTGAGTATGTTGTTGGCTATGGGTTTGTCATATGTGGCTTTTATTACGTTGACGTATGTTCCCTTTGTTCCTACTTTGCTGACAGTTTTTATCATAAATGCATGCTGGATTTTATCAAATGCTTTTTCTGCATCTATTGATAGGATCATGTGGTTTTTATCCTTCATTTTTGTTTATGTGGTGTATCATGTTTAGTGATTTGCAAATGTTGTACCAACTTTGCATCCCCAGAATAAATTTCTCTTAATCATGATATAGGATCTTTTGAATGTATTTTTGGACCCAATTTATTAAGACTTTGCTGAGGATTTTCGCATCTGTGTTCATCAGGGGTATTGACCTATAATTTTCTTTCTTTGTAGTGTCTTTATCTGGTTTTAGAACTGGAATAATGCTACTATTGTAAAATGAGCTCCGGAGTTTTCCCTGCTCTTGAAATTTTTAGAATAGCTTGGGAAAGATAGGTGTTAGTTTTTCTTGGGATGTTTTGTAAAATTCACCTGTGAAGCCATCTGGTCCAGGACATTTATTTGTTGGGAGTTTTTAGATTACTGCATCAATTTCACTAGTTCTAATCTGTGTATTCACGTTATCTGATTCTTCATGATGCAGTTTTAGAGAATCGTATGTTTCTAGGAATTTATCCATTTCTTCCATATTGTCTAGTTTGGTGGCATATAGTTAGTTGTTTGTAATATTTTTTTACAATTCTTAGTATTTCTTTGGTGTCAATTGTTACTTTTCCTTTTTGATCTTGATTTTATTTATTTGAATTCTCTCTCTTTTTTTGATGAGCTGCTTAAAGATTTGTCAATCTTGTTTATCTTTTCAAAGAACCAGCTCTTGGTTTCATTAATCTTTTGTATTGCCTTTTTTGTACTGTATTTTGTCTCTTTGTGCACTAATCTTCATTAATTCCTTACTTCTCACTTTGAGCTTTGTTTTCTTTCCATTTCCTTTTTTTAAAAATATATTTTATTGATTATGTTATTACAGTTGTCCCAATTTCTCCTCCTCTTTTGCCCCCCTCCACCCAGTACCCTCTTCCCTCCAGCAGTCCTCATCCTTAGTTCATGTCCATGGGTCATGCATATAAGTTTTTTGGATCTTCTAGTACCTATACTGCCCTTAACATCCCTCTGTCTATTTTGTACCTACCAGTTTGTGCTTCTTAATACCCATTTTCCTCCTCTCCTCTCCCAACTGATAACCCTCCAAATGATCTCCCTATCTATGATTCTATTCCTGTTCTGCTTATTTGCTTAGTTGTTATTTAGATTCAATTATTGATGGTTGTGAATTTATTCCCATTTTAATGTTCATCATTTTGATCTTTTTCTTATATAATTCCCTTTAGCATTTCATATAATGTGATGAACTCCTTTAGCTTTACCTTGTCTGGGAAGCACTTTATCTGCCCTTCCATTCTAAATGATAGCTTTGCTGGATAGAGTAATCCTGGTTTTAGGTCTTTACTTTTCATTACTTTGAATACTTCTTACCAGTCCCTTCTTCCCTGCAAAGTTTCTTTTGAGAAATGAGCTGACTGTCTTATGAGAACTCCTTTGTAGGTAATTGTCTGCTTTTAAGATTCTTTATCTTTAAACTTTGACCTTTTAATTATAATGTGTCTTTGTGTGGTCCTGTTTGGGTCCATCTTGTTTGGGACTCTCTGTGCTTCCTCAACTTGTATGTCTATTTCCTTTGCCAAATCTGGGAAGTTTTCTTTCATTATTTTTTCAAATAAGTTTTCAATTTCTTGCTCTTCCTGTTCTCCTTCTGGCACCCATATAATTCGGATGTTGATATGTTTAAAGATGTCACAGAGGTTCCTAAGCTTCTCTCATTTTTTTTTAATTTATTTTTTTAATTGATTTGAGAGAGAGAGAGAGAGAACATCAATTTGTTGTTCCATTTATTTATGCATTTATTGGTTATTTCTTGTATGTGCCCCGACCGGGGATCAAACCTGAAACGTTGGTGCATAGGAATGGTGCTTCAACCAACTGAGCTACCTAGCCAGGGCTCTCCTCGTTTTTTGAATTCTTTTTTTTGTTTTTCTCCTGCTGTTCTGAGTGAATGATTTTTCCTTCCTTGTGTTCCAAACCTTTGATTTGATGCTCAACTTTCTCTTTCCACTGTTGGTTCTCTATAGATTCTTCTTTATTTTGCTTAATGCAATCTTCATTTCTGCCTGGGTCTTTTTTACAGCGTTGAGGTACCCAGTGAGTTCCTGGAGCAATCCTGATAACCAGTGTTTTGAACTGTGCATCTGATAGGTTGCTTATCTCCGTTTCATTGAGTTGATTTTCTGGAGTTTCGTTCTCTTCTTTCATTTGGACCGTATTTCTTTGTCTCCTCATTTTGGCAGCCTCCCTGTGTTTGTTACTGTGTATTAGGCAGAGCCACTTTGACTCCCTGTCTTAGCGCACCTGTTAAGTTGTTTGGGACAGAGCCTTAGCTAATAGCCAGGGTGGGGAAACACCTGTCACTGCTCTGTTGCTCTGTGTTGGGGAGGGCTCTCCAAGGAGACAGTGCTGCTGCCTGGCCCCCGGAGTTTTGCCCAGGAGGAAGCTCTCTCCCAACTCACACTTCACTTTCTCCTCATATGCCACTGGTGTCCTTCCAACTGTTGCCCTGGTGCTGAATCCGAGAGGGTGTGTGTGTGTGTGTGTCCTAAGTCCATTGTGGACCCTTTAAGAGAACAGTTTCTTCCACTGCCACAACCTTTACTTGTTTTTACAGCCAGAACTTATGGGGACTTATCTTCCTGGTGCTGGGACCCTGAGTTGGATTGTTCCCAAGGTATCCCTCCCATTTTTTATCGACCACACGTGGGTGTGGGCCTGCCTGTTCCCATCTCCAGGCATCTCTGCACCTTTCCACATCTCTGCCCCTTACACCCATCTGGATGAATGTGGCTTCTTTAAATCCTTGGTTGCCAGACTTCCACACAGCTCGATTTTCTGACAGTTCTGGGTGATATTTGTTTTGTAATGTGGCTGTATTTTTTGCAATAGTTGTGCACAGAGGCAAGGCCTGTTTACCTACTCCTCCATCTTGCCCGGAAGTCCCTTTTTCCAGTAAAGTTAGACTGTTCGAGATTTTTCTTGTTTCCTGAGTTAGGCCTCTAGTGCTATAAATTAACCTCCTAAGACTGCTTTCGCTGTGTCTCATACATAGATTTTGTGTTGTTGTGTTCTCATTCTCATTTGTTTCAAGGTATCTTGTGATATCTTCCTTGATCTCATTGTTAACCCATTCATTGTTTAATAATATGTTATTTAGCTTCCATGACTTTATGTGTTTTTCATTTTTTTCTTGTGGTTGATTTTTAGTTTCATTGGTCAGAGTAGATGCTTGATATGCCTTGAATTAATGAGACTTGTTTTATTTCCTAATGTATTGTCCTAGAAAATGTTCCATGTGTTCTTGAAAAGAATGTACATTCTGCTGCTTTGGGGCGAAATGCTCTGAAAATATTAATTGAATCCATTTGATCTAGAGTGTCATTTAAGGCCACCTTTTCCATGTTGGTTTTTCTGCCTGGAAGATCTATCCATTGATGTCAGTAAGGTATTAAAATCCCCAACTAAGACTATGTTTCTGTCAGTCTCTCTCTTTATCTCCATCAAGATTTGCTTTACACATTTAGGTACTTCTATGTTGGGTGCATAAATGTTTATTTGATTTATAACCTCTTGATGGATTGCTCATTTTATCTTTGTCTCTTACTACATCCTTTGTTTTAAACTCTTATTTTGTTCAATGTAAGTATTGCTACCCCGGTTGTTTCTTGTTTTTGTGTTTTATTATTATCTGCTTGGAATATCTTTTTCCATCTTGTTACTTTTAGTCTGTATCTTTTTTTCTTAGGTGAGTCTCTTGTAGACAGTATAAGTATGGGTCTTGTTTTCTCATCCGTTCAACTACCCTATGTGTTTTGATTGGAGCATTTAAGGTGTTTACATTTAAAGTGCTTATTGATAGGTATGTATTTATTGCCATTTTATTTTTTAAATTTTGTTCCTCTGTTGTTTTGTTTTCTTCCCCTCCTCCTTATTCTTCCAGACCCTTTAACATTTCTTGTAATATTGGCTTGGTAGTAACAAACTCCTTTAAATTTTTCTTGTCTGGGAAATCTTTATTTTTCCTCCAATTTAAATGCTAGCCATGCTGAGTAAAGTAATCTTGGTTGTAGATCCTTGCTTCTCATCACTTTGAGTATTTCATGCTAATCCCTTCTTTCCTGAATGCTGCTGGTGAGGAATCAGCTGACAGTCTTGTGGGAGTTCCCTTGTAAGTAATTAATTGCCTTTTTCTTGCTTTTTTCAAGAGTCTCTCTTTGTCTTAAATTTTGGTTTTTTTATTATGATATGTCTTGATGCGGGCCTTTTTGGGTTCATCTTCTTTGGGACTGTGCTTTCTGGACTTGTGTCATTTTCCTTCACCAGGTTAGGAAAGTATTTGGTCATTTCTTCAGATAGATTCTTGATTCATGCTCTCTGTCTTTTCTTTCTGGTGTTCCTAGAATGCTGACATCACTACACTTCATGATTTCCCAAAGTTCTCTTAAACTATTTTTATTCTTTTTATTTTTTTTTACTAAATTAATTCTAACTTTATTTATTTTTTTAATATGTTTTATTGATTATACTGTTACAGTTGTCCTTATTTCCCTTCTCTCTGCTCCCCTCCACCCGGTGGCCTCCCTCCCTCCAGTTGTCCCCACCTTTTAGTCCATGTACATTGGTTGTGCATATAGTTCTTCGCAACCTCTTCCTGTCTACTCCACTCCTTCCTACTATGCTTCTTAATTCCTATACCATTTCCCTCCCTTACCCCCTTACCCCTCCCTTCTGACCTCCCCCCAATATGCTCCCCATACCTATAGTTTTTTTTCCACTCTCGTTGCCTATTCAGTTTGCCTTTGTTTCAATTCCCTAGTTTCTGTTGTTGGTTCTTGTGTTGCAGTTTTCATTTTAGTGTTCATAGTTTTGATCCTCCTTTCTCTAAACCAGTCCCTTTAACATCTCATATAATAGTGGTTTGGATCTAATGAACTCTTTCAGTTTTATTTTGTCCTGGAAGCACTTTCTCTGCCCTTCTATTCTGAATAACAATTTTGCTGGGTAGAGTATTCGTGGTTGTAGGTTTTGGATTTTCATTACTTTGAATATTTCTTGCCAATCCCTTCTTGCCTGCAGGGCCTCCCTTGAGAAGTCAGCTGATAGTCTTAATTGGGACCCCTTTGTACATGATTCTTTTCTTCTCTCTTGCTGCTTTTAAGATTCTCTCTTTATCTTTAACTTTTGACAATTTGATTATAATGTGTCTTGGAGTGGTTCTCTCAGGGTCCAGTTTTTCTGGAACTCTCTGTGCTTCCTGGACCTGTAAGTCTATTTCCTTCCCCAAGTTTAGGAAGTTCTGCTTTATTATATTTTCACTTAGTTTTTCAATTTCTAGTTCTTCTTCGCCCTCTGGCAATCCTATAATTCTTATGTTCGATCTCTTATAGCTGTCACAGAGGTTTCTGATCCTCTTCTGATCCACTTTCCTTGCTTCCTGTTTCCTCTCTCCGCACTGGTTGACTATTTGTTCTTTCTCTATGTTTCGGTTTGTTGATTTGATCTCTGGATTTTATTTCCTCACCATTTCTCTCATTGTGTGTTTTTGTTCTTTTCAGTATGAGTGGTTTTCAATCCTTTCTCGTCTTTTTCCAAATCTTTTGTTAATTCTGTAAGCCACCTTATAACGATGGCTCTGAACTGAGCCTCTGACAGGTTTCTTATTTGTTCATCTGCAGATTCTTCATCTGTTGCCTGGTAAGCTGCGCCACCGGGATTTCTATAGTTGTCTGCCTCATTTTGACAGATTTGTGTTTTGCTTTCTTGGGCCAGCTATAGGGGACAGAGCCTGTGTACTCATCACTACCCAGCGACCAGTCGCCATCCGCAACCTATTTCGCGGCGCTGTGGTACTTTGTGTGGGGGCAGGGGTCCAAGATGGATTCCTGCTGTTATTCTCCGCTGGGAGACCCGGAACCGTCCTCCTACCCTCTGGGCCTCACCGTCCGAGGCAATGTGGTGGCTGCTTTTCCCAGCGTTGGGTTCCGGAGCTGCTGTGGCTCGACTGCAGCCAGGACTGCTCTCCCTGCCGCTGTCCCTGGTGCTACCACAAACAGCACCACCCACTTTCGCTCTTCTTACCTGCCCGACTAGCGCCGCTGGTTTATAACTTCATACATTGGGCTTCCATGTAGTTTTATTTTCTGGAATTTCTAGTTAAATTTCGTTTTGAGGTAGTTGTATTCCTTTCTAGTTGTAGAGGGAGACCGAGCGTGTCAGTCTAAGCCTCCATCTTGGCTGGAAGTCCTCTAAACTATTTTTATTCTTTTTAATTCTTTTTTCTTTTTGCTGCTCTGATTGGGTGTTTTTGTCTACTTTGTCTTTCAAATTGCTGATTTGATCCTTTGCTTCATCCATTCTACTTTTGATTCCTTCCAGTATATTCTTGATGTCAGGTATGGTATTCTTCATTTCCTACCAGTTCTTTTTTATGGTGTCTATATTCTTTTCATAGTGATGTAGCTCTCACTAAATTGCTTTAGCATCCTTATAACTGTTACTTTGAAATTTATAAAGTGATAAATCGCTTGCCTCCGTTTCATTTAGCTCATTTTCTGGAGATTTCTCCTGTTCTTTCATTTGAGGCCTATTTTTTTATCTCCCCACTTTGGCTGCCTTCTTTGTGTTTGTTTTTATGTATTAGATAGATATGCTATGACTCTTTCTTCGTGAGGTGGCCTTATATAGCAGGTGTCCTGTGGGACCCCAATGGTGCAGTCTCCTCGATCTCTTGAGCAGGGTATTAGAGGAATGTCCCTTGTGTGGATTATGTGGGCCTTCCTGTTGTAATTGAACCTTAATTGCGGTTCGCCCATTCGCGCATGACATTGACCTTCAGGCTGGCTGACTGTGAGGCTCAGTCATTGACCATGGTGTGCAAGCTGCTGTGCAAGTGCTTAAGTAGAAGTTGAATGAATTCTGTTCATTCTTTGAAACCTAATGATTTTAAAGCCAGTATCTCACTGTCTACAGGGGCAATTTAGAACTTTCTGCTAATGGCTCTGTTCTTGATCTCGGTTGGCCCTGGGCACAGTTCTATAGTGAAAAGCTGCAGTGACTGGGGTTCTGCTCTTAGGCTTTGGAAGCAACTGTACTTGTCTACCTGAGCTCAGCTGCGTGCACACCTCCCACTTGCCCTTTTCATTAGGTCTCTCCAGCACAGATGGGCTATCCCAGCCTCCTATCCTGACTCCCACTCTCCCTTTTCATGGTCTATCCTTTCACCGGTTTCATGCGCTCGCCATCATCTACCAGAACATTGTTGCCAGGTGCCCTGCCTGCCACCAATAGGCCAATACTAGGTGTGGAAGGGTTAAGGCACATTGGAGAGGCAGGAGAAGCTTCAGAAAGAGCCAGGACAGGTTGGGGACACAGTTGGGAAAGGTGAGAGAGAGAGAGAGAGAGAGACAAAGAAGAGAAGATGCATCTGCTCGGAAAGCACCCTCTATTATTTATTTTTTTTAATCCTCACCCAAGGACATATTTTCATTGATTTTAGAGAGAGAAATATGAATGTGAGAGAGAAGCATTGGTTGGTTGCCTCCCGTACACAGCCTGACTGGAGACCTAACCCATGACATTTTGGTTACTGAACGATGCTCCAACTAACTGAGCCACATCGGCCAGGGCTATTTTTAATTTTTTGAGGCACATCCGTAATGTTTTCCACATTGGCGGCACCAATTTACAGTCCCACCTACAGTGTGTGAGGATTCCCTATCCTTGATATTTTCACCAACACTTGTTTGTTGACTTTTTGAGAATAGCCATTCTGACAGGTGTGAGATGATATGTCAGTTGTGGGTTTGATTCATCTTTTTCTTATGACTAGTGATGTTTAACATCTTTTTATATGTTTGTTTGCCAACTGTACAGGTGGGACAAAAGTAAGTATATAGTTATGAGTATAGGAAACACAGAGTTTATTCTTGTATTATTATTTATTAATTATTATTTTCCAGTGGGGTAAAACTAGGTTTACAGTTGTCAGTATCCTGACAACTATCAACACATTTTATTCTTGTAATATTATTTTTTAATTAATGTATTATTTTTCTATACCAATGACTGTAAACCTACTTTTGCCGCATCCTGTATTTCTTCTTTGGAGAAATGTTTATTCAGATCCTCTGTCTATTTTTATTGGATAGTTTGTTTCCTGATGTTGAGGTTTTTCTATATTAACCTCTTATTAGATATATCATTAGTATGTTGTCTTTTCGTTTTGTTAATGCTTTTCTTCACTATGCCAAAGCCTTTTAGTTTGAAAATGCTTTTGTTGATGTTGCCTGGAGATACATATCCACAAAAAATTGTATTGCAAAGATCCATATCAAAGAATTTACTGCCTATGTTTTATTTTAGGAGTTTTATGGGTTTTAGATTTTACATTTAAGTCTTTAGTCCATTTTGAGCTTATTTTTGTGTATAGTGTAAGAGTGTTGTCCGGTTTTATTTTTTTTGCTTGTATCTTTCTAGTTTCCCCAACACCATTTATTGAAGAGTCTGTCATTTGTCCATTGTATATTTTTGTGAATCACTGTCTTTTGATTCACTGGCATTAACCATTAAGCCTCTGATCAGATAACAAGGGTGGGGCTGTATCCTGTGTGGAATGAAATTAACAGTTTGTTCTAGTGGTCCTGTGTCCACCCTTATGAACCATAGGCCTCTTTATAGATCTTTGGAGTGCTGATGACAGTATAGATTTTTGCTACAAAGAGGGTATTGAAATTCATCCCAATAGCATGTTTACAATTCAAATAACAAGGCTTTGCTGTATAAAGTGACCATATAAGTGTGGGTTTATTTCTGGGTTCTCCAGTCCTTCCATTAGATATCTGTTTGTATTCATTTTAGAAACTTGTACTGAAAGCCCACTCTGCCAAGTACTATGCCCTTTTAGATACTGATTTGGAAATTATCAACAAGAAAAGTCTCAGTATACTTCACATGAAGATAGACAGATAGGTACATAGATTGGTAGATAGAGATATGTTGAAAACATTTGTGTGTAACCAAGTTTGTATTTATGTGTTTGTAGATGCTGTGAGAAAACCATGGAGGTTATGAGAAACTCTCAGGAAACCCTGTTAACCATTGTAGAGGTAAAGTATATTACAAGGAAGTCTTTATTTCTCTACTTGATAAACTGTATCTTGTTAGTAAGTCACTCGTTTGAGGATTAGTGCTTCATTTTAAAGTGGTGGGTTGGTGCTAGGCAGCAGGTGGAGTGGGGGCTGCACACATCAGTAAGTAGTGGTTAGAACGCCTCCACTTCCACCAAGTTTCTTACAATGTTAAAACATAATAAATAATCTCCAGTCTTTAATACATAAATCAGCACTCTTGCATCTTAGATAACTCTTTTGGTATTTATTGTCTGCAGAATGGATTCCATTGTAGGATTAAGAGAAATCAAGTTACCTCCTTTTCCCTTGCCAAGTTCACATGGCAGGTTTAGTTAGACACATGGAGGTCAAAGTCAGCATTGTTAGTGGAGGGGCGTGGTTGAGGATTGAGAGCCAGACTTGCTTGTAGCAGGGGCTCCCTCAGGGCCTCTCTGAGGTCTTAGCCACCCAGAGGTGGTGTGGGCCTGCAGAGCATACATACCCTCCATTAGGCTCACGGCCTCCTGTCAAACAGGGCAGAATGGGAAAGAAGCAAGCACATTTCCCATGCTTATGACCTTGGCTGTACCCAGCAGGAATTGTGTCCTAAGCAGTCTTTCCCTACCCTGGGAAAGGGTATGTGCAGCAATAGGTGAGGAGTCTTTTTCTACAAGGAAACACGGGAGGTGGAGTATAGGCATGCCTCACTTGGATTCTTTATCTTTTTGTACCTTCAGTCTGGTGGTGTTGGACCTGGCTGAACTTGAGTATCACCTGTACTGTCTTTAAACAATATTGATGCTGACCACATGCAAAGCAAACTTCTAGGATTTAGGCAGGAACATTTATGTTTTTTAAAAGCTCTCCCACTGTGCAGCCAGGGTTAAGAATCAATGTCTTTTGATTCACTGGCATTAACCATTAAGCCTCTGATCAGATAACAAGGATGGGACTGTATCCTATGTAGAGTGAAATTAACAGTCTGTTCTGGTGGTCCTGTGTCCACCCTTATGAACCATAGGCCTCTTTATAGATCTTTGGAGTGCTGGTGGCAGTATAGATTTTTACTACAAAGAGGGTGTTGAAATTCATCCCAATAGCATGTTGACAATTTAAATAACAAGGCTTTGCTGTTCCCAAGGCTGAATGAAAATGTGCTCCCTTTTCTTTTTTTCCATTTCAAATTGTGTTCCTACATGTCATGTATTATAGTTTGCCATTGCTTCTGCCATAAGAGAAAAGAAAACCCAGATGCCTCCATGATAGAGAAATTAAAATCTAAAACATCTTGCCTTTTTGTGTTTAAGACAAAAAGTCCAAACATTTCACATTTATTTAAGATCCAAAGAAGTTTAACATGTTCCCCAGTGTTTTCCTCTGCTCACTATCAGGCAGAAGAGTCTTTCATGCCTGGGTAGATTTGGGCTTCATTTAGGAACCGTGTGCTGCTGAGTGAGCACTTGCTGCTAGAGGGTTGTTTCTTCAAGGCCTCAGAAGAGTTCGTAGTCAAATGTCAGACTGCTCCTGAGCCTCACTCTTTAGATAGTGACAGGATATCAAGTGAGAGAAGTAACAGTGGCCAGGTCACCGAGGGGTTCCTGCAGCAGTGTAAGGACTTTAGATTTTGCTGAGTGAGATGGAAACTGCTGGAGGGTTTTGAGCCTGAGAAGTGACTTGCATCTCCACCTGCAATACCCGTGTCATTTAAAAGGTCACCCTCTCTTGATTTGTGTACTTTGCACTGATGTACCCAATCTTCTCTCTGTGAATCTGTTCAAATGTTCTAAAATCGTCTGATGTTGCTGTTCCATTCTTTCAGAAAATTTGCCAATTGAAGGCTGTGCATCTTCAGCTTTAGAGTGGTGCTTCTCAGTGGCAGCAGGGGTCCCAGTCCTGCGGATGCCATTCCAGGCCCCTCTCTTGTATTCATTGCTTTTCCCCTCTTAGGTTTCACTGGGCCACAGTCACTGTTTCTGATAGAATATCAGTGAAAACATCTTGCTCACCAAATCCCTCTTTAAGAGCGCTTTGACTGAGGTGCGTTTCCCTTTCCCTCTCAGCACCTTTGTCTCATCTGGCCTTCACGATGGCTTTTTCTTCATAACAGACCATTCTATCCTCCAAAATTTTAATCAGTTCTACTAAGAAAATCTCTCCCTTTAACTCAATGGTTCTTAGCCAAGAGCAGTTCTACCTCTTAGAGGATAGTTGGCAAAGTCTAAAGACATTTTTGGTTGTCATAATGGGGCAGGGGGTGAATAGGATACGCTTGACGTTTAGCTTGTTTCGGCCAGGGAGGCTGCCAAACGTCCTGTGCACAGGGCAGCCCTCACAGCTTTGAAGGGTCCAGCCCCGACATGTCCACAGTGCGGAGAGTGAGAAACCCTGCTCTAGCTTATCAGTCTATATTCCTGTATTGTTTTCAGTCATTCACTTCCATTCTGATAGTGACTAAATTATATTTTTCGAATTACTTCCTTTTTGATTCCAGAAATTGCAAATATGATTCCTAATGTGAGCTCTTGGGTTTGAAATAATTTGTGGTGTTTCTCTACTTCAACCCAAAAAGACCATATAATCTTTTTATAATTGAAGCCTTCATTCCTTTTCATTCATTGATTAATAAAACTCCCTTTTGAGGTGAAACTGGTTTGGATCTCTGAAATCTAAACCCAAGCCAGTGCTCAGCTTGAAGTCACATATGGACCCTGACCTTATGGACAAACCACTTATATTCATAGTCATTCCCTCCATAGTTTTTAATGGGCCTGGAGGATACTTAACACAGCATAAATAGATACCAGATTTTGCTATTGCTGATTCGGTACATTAAACCTTTAATGCTGAAGGCATTTTATAGTCCTAACCTGAAGATCTGTTGAGAAGCAGAGTAAAGACATTAGTAAAAAAATGTCCTAACTTTATAGTGCTGGATAGTCCTGCAACATCACTCATCCCTGGAATTGACTCTTTACTTATTATTAAGACCTGTATGGTAAGCACTTGCTAAGGCCTGTTTTCTTTTAATGTGCTTATATACACCAGAGGCAGTTAGCTGTTCTGAATTGCCAAAGTTAGAAATCCCTCATGACTTCACTTACTAAAATTATGACCTAAAGCCACTTGCTGTGGCCATGCCAGTCATTTTAGTATTCAAATTCTACTCCATGTGTATCTTAAGATATCAACCACAGGACCAGGGTTTTGAGGAGCTTTCAATAAATTACACCTTCTTTTCTCCACTCAGAGTTGGAACTAATTGAGGTAAAAAGGAATAACAATAGGTTAGAGATCAAAATGCCAGGTTATTACTGATAAAAAGTTTGGAGAACATGGCTTAAGAGTGAGGTCCAAATAGGCTCGCTAGTTCTATCCAACGCCCGTAGGCTAACCTATCCCACCTGAGGGAGAATTAGTGCTGCAAAGTAAATGCCTTTACCCAGGACAGGGAGAGAGAAGGAAAGGAAGTGACTAGTACTTATTTCCTTTTAATAGTTTCACCTTGTAAGGAAACATGAGTCAAGGTATGTCACTGCCCCCAACCATGGCAGAAGAATGAATTAATGGGATAAGAAACCAAGAGCATCATGCTACTATGGTTTCTTCCATAAGGAAACAAGAAGCCTGTGCAATAAGTTTTCCCCTTTCCCCAGTCAACTACCGTATTAGTGACCTCTGTTATTTTTATAATATTGGTTCCACTGCAAAGTGCAAATTATTCTTCTAACACATATGTTTTCTCTTCTAGGTCCTCCTGTATGATCCCCTCTTTGACTGGACCATGAACCCTTTGAAAGCTTTGTATTTACAGCAGAGATTGGAAGATGAAACTGAGCTCCACTCTACTCTGACTGCGGATGACCAGGAGTGCAAACGAAATCTAAGGTGGGCAGTCTTTTAGGAAGGACTTACTGTCAGTTGTTCATATTTTCCTATTCCCAAGGCCCTTTGAACTGTTCCACCTCATTAATGCCTTTGTGTTTTTCTCATTAGTGAAATGGACCAGAGTTTCAACAAAGTAGCTGAACGTGTCTTGATGAGACTACAAGAGAAACTCAAAGGAGTGGAGGAAGGAACTGTGCTCAGTGTGGGTGGACAAGTGAATTTACTCCTACAACAGGCCATGGACCCCAAAAACCTTAGTCGACTTTTCCCAGGGTGGAAAGCTTGGGTGTGATATGCAGCATATGAATTTCCCTTGAATTCAAGTTTCAAAAATTATATGTTGGCCTTTATTTTTAACCCACCCACATACTTTGAATATATGGTATTACTATTTAACTAAGCAAACTACGTACTGTGGTTTTATTTTTTTTCTTTAATGTTTAATACTCACTTCAGTCCCCTATGGGTGCTTTGAGGGTCTCAAGGAACATCTCTTCTTGATCACTAGAAATAATTGTCATTCATGCTCCATTTCTAGCTAAACACTTTTTTTCCTCTCAAGTACACACTGTATCATTTTCAGTACAATCTCTGTCTTAACGCTTTATCTGAAATGAAGGCAGCAGGAAAGCAGGAACATCACTGACAGCTTTTCCTCTAGGATGAGTTGGAACAGATGTGCTACTGGTTTTGAGGTGGCTTTTCATTACAATTTGTTTCCCAGGTTTCTTATACAGATGAAAATTATTTGATGTTAACATATGAAAGAAAGAAAAATACGCTTCAAAATAGTAAGGATCTATTTATCATGGTAAAACTACCTTAAAAATAAGAAGCAATGTTGAAAGCAAGTTAGTGTTTAAGAAATGTGCTTGGATTTTCAGTAGCAAGACCACCCAGTGTGACTGAATAAAGTTGTTATGTCTTGGAGACCAAATTTTGAAGACGCAGTTAATATAATTACTATTTTCAAAACATGTATATTGGTCATTGTCAGTATTTTTAGTTTCTGGGCTTCCGAGTTTTCCAGACCTCATGAGTAGTGTGGCCCCGGCCAGTGTGGCTCAGTTGGAGCATTGTGTCATCTACTGGAAGTCATGGGTTTGATTCCAGGTCAAGGCATATGCCTGGGTTGCTGGTTCAATCCCTGGCCGGAGCACTAAGTAGAAGGCAACTGATTGATGTTTCTCTCTCACATCAGTGTTTCTCTCTCTCTCTCTCTCTCTCTCTCTCTCTCTCTCTTCTTTCTTTCTCTAAAAGGAATGAAAAAAATATCCTCAGTTGAGGATTAAACAAAAGAATAGTGCCAGGCTAACACAGACACTTTTCGTCCTCGTTTTCCTATGCTACTGGCAGAGTGTTTTCTTGACTCTCACTGAGGGGTCATTCTTCACATGTTTCACCTGTATGGTGGGCTTGAGGGGAGGGGCATTTAATTCCCATCGCTGCCTCGACAAGTCCAAGGTTTCATCAGTTCCCTTATGTATGTTAAAGCTGAAGCCCGTAGATTAAATATGGGATTTTGGCAAAGTGTGTCAGGCCAGCTGGAATTTCAGCTCACAGTGTACCTCTACTTTTCAGTTCCTTTCCTTTTTTCTCCCTCAGCATGTCCCTTACTTTCTTGTAAATTCTGCTATGCATTTAATAGATTGTTTCTTACATCTCATCCAGCATTTCTGTGTTTTTGTTGCAGAGGAAGGGTTTAGGTATCAAGTTTGCTCTACAGCTAGAAATGGAACACTCCTGTCTCCACACTGTCATCAGATTAACAAGTAAAATTAGTGACTTGTCTATTGGTGAATATAATTCTTCCTCCACCATTAGGAAAATGTTCATCTTTGCTGCAGAGATTAAGAAATGGGTGGTAAAATTTTCCTCTTATTTGTTAGGTAACCAGTTTATGTAAACAGTTTTTTCTTTTGAAGGGTTAACATTTCTGTCTCTTGCCAATGGCAAGCGCTCACTCAAATCTGAGCTCGCCACCTTCCTTTCTCTCCTAAAACAATCTCTTGAACTTTGTGGACTATAAATTTCTTTCATTTTGCATTTCAAATTACAAATTTATCTCAATGTATCTTCTTATAAGCTGCTTTTATTAGTAATAAAACTACCAATGTATATTAATCAAAGTAATGTAATAAACTTAGTATGTCTTTTTTTAAGAAAGCCTTGAAATCTTCATGGATGAATAAAAATGATCAATTAGGTAATAGTATAGGTAAATAAATTTGTAACTACTTCTTGCTAGTTGATGTATCCAAGAGCTTTGATAACATCATGAACCCACTCTCCAGCCTCAATAAGTGTGCTATACAGCTCCTGTCCTATTCAAATATTCTTTAATGGCTTTAAAAAGTTTACCAAATTCACAGATAACCTAGGAGAATTGCTAATGTACAGGTAAGGAAATTATAATTCTAAAAGATTTTGACAAGCAGGGAACAGTGTCTGGAAATGAATAGGGTAGAAATTTATCAGGAACAATGAGTAGTAGTTAGGTTTCTAAAATACTAGTTGTATGCTGAAAATCTGGCATACAGTAGTGATGTTATCCCAATTTACACCTCCAGAATGTGAAATGGAGAAATAAGGTAAATATATTAAGGCCACAGTCTAGTAAATCAAATGTAAAAGTCTATTGACAAACCCTAACTTGAAAAGCTTTCAAGTGAAAAAAATCGAGGCTTCACCAGTCAGTTGGTCACAAAGTCAGTGGAAACCAAGTAGAGAAGCTACTAGAAAAGCTAATAAGTTATAGACTGAACAGTTGTGTACAGATCAAGGGAGATCATAGCCCTCCCACTATTCTCTGTGGTTTTTTATATCACCCCAAAGTATTTCCGTAGCCAGTGGGTACATTAATCCATGGCCATTATAGTGTATACTTAATATATGTACCCTTAGAAATGCTACAAATTTATTAGTCTTAAAGACTAATAAGCTAGTCTTTAAAAAAACTGTAAAAGGCTAGGATACTGTCTTTAAATAATAAGAGATATGTGCCCTTTTGAGTATTGCACCTTAATGAAATTATATACTATTGTATATAGATTTCTTTTAGTTATGTTGAATGTTTGCTTTACTATTACCTGTTTTTGAATAAATATTTCTAAAACAAAATGTATGCTAAGACTCATTCACGTTATTCAAGTCCATGCGTGTTCTGTGTGCCAGGCACGGTGCTGGTTCCGAGGGAAACGGCAGTGAACAGGGCAGGCACAGGCAGCCCTTACAGGGCTCCGTCTGGGTCAGACCTGCAACTTAATGTGTGATGGGAACTGGGAAGCCTGCCACTCACAACCAGCCTGGTGAGCTACATCTAAGTCTGAATTGTCTGGTAGTTTTTCTTAATTACCACAGGGAAAAAAGGCAAATGAATGTTCATTTGGCCTAGACAGTGATCTAGTTAACTTTTCTAAAGCCTAAAAGCTATTTTCTGGAATATGACAAATACAAAGATCCTAGTATCTTAAATGTGAGGTTTGTATACCG
This sequence comes from Furipterus horrens, assembly GCF_987537825.1. NCBI lineage: Eukaryota > Metazoa > Chordata > Mammalia > Chiroptera > Furipteridae > Furipterus > Furipterus horrens. The sequence continues at coordinate 162,961,616 of NW_028327172.1, read as the reverse complement.
TGTGGGGTTTTTTTTTTTTATGTTTTGTTTTCCTTTTTTTGTTACTTTTTTAAAAATTGAATTTATTGGGGTGACATTGGTTAATAAAACCTAACAAGTTTCAAGTGCATAATTTTATAACACATCATCTGCAGACTGCATTATGCACTCCCCACCCAAAGTCAGGTCTCTTTCTGCCGCCATTTTCCCCCTTTGCCTTCTTCCACCTCCCCTCATCCTTTTTTCACTCTGGCAGTCACCATTGCACTATTGCTTGCTTGTCTGTTTGTTTGTTTGTTTTGCTTAATCCCTTCACCTTTTTCACCTAGATCCCCCAAAAAACCGCTTCCCTCTGACAACTGTCAGTCTGTTCTATGTATCTCTGAGTCTGTTTCTATTTTGTTTCTTAATTTATTTTCTTCATTAGAATCCACATAGAAGAGGAATCATATGGTATTTTTCTTTCTTTGACTGGTTTATTTCACATAGTATAATTCTCTCCAGGTCTCCATGTTGTCGCAAAAGATAAGATATTCATTTTTATGGCCGAGTAGTTTCCACTGCATAAATGTTGCACAGCTATTTTCTCCACTCATCTACTGATGGGCACTCGGGCTGCTTCCAAATCTTGGCTATTGTAAATAATGCTGCAATGACATTAGGGGTACATATATTCTTTTGAATTAACATTTTGGGTTTCTTCAGCTATATTCCCAGAAGTGGAATTTCTGTGTCATATGGCAATACCATTTGTAATTTTTTAAAACAACTCCATACTGTTTTTCACAACGGCTGCACCAATCTGCGTTTCTACTAACAATGCGCAAGGGTTCTCTTTTCTCACATCCTTGCCAATAGCCATTGTGACTGGCGTGAGGTGATATCTCATTGTGGTTTTAATTTGCATTTCTCTGATGAGCCTCTTTTCGTATGTCTTATGGCCATTTGTGTGTCCTCTTTAGATAAGTTTCCATTCGGGTACTTTGCCAATTTTTAAATTGGATTATTTGTTTTCTAGGTGTTAAGTTGTATAAATTGTTTGGATTATAGGTTTTCTTTTCAGTGAGATTTCACCTGAATATGGCTTGTTAAAGAAAAGCTTACTGCAGTGATCTGTGAGAGACAGGCAGGCATGGTTCAAAAGACTTTGACCGCTGTGTGGAGCCAAAAGAGAAGCTGTTCTGTTTTTCTCTGAATAGCCCCAAGTTCTTGTCAGTAGAATATGAAAAACAGAACAATTAATAAGAGGAAATGTTTTTGAACTTGTGTAAAATACCTGGGCGTTTCAACCCTGTATTGATCCGCATTTCCCTTTTACTCCCAACCATTTGGGGAAGGGCTGCATGTTTTCCTTATGCATTTCCATGTGTAGAAAGTAGATTAAAACCTTGGCTAATAAAGAAACGAGGGCAATTTTCCTCAAAGTAAACCCCCCTCCCTTCCTTCCTCCGGCTGTGAGTGTCTTGAGTAGTTTCTTCATCCATTCTGAGGCACCCAGAGTCTCTCTCAGTGATCTCTAATAACAGCTCATAGACTATCACCCAGAGCTTTAACTGGAAGTGTGTGCTCAGTTCACATTCTAAGTCCTCAGTAAATACTCTGAATTTAAAGAATCTTAAGACAATATGTTCTTGCATCCCAGAAGCTTTTAACCCTTCAGCTCACTTATGTTAACCCTAAGCGTTTTATTATACAACAGTTTCTGTGCTCTAAAATGGAAGATATGCACAACTTAAAAAAGAATATTGTGCTGGCGACTCCAGTCCTCTATATCAGATAAATGTTTTTCTCTTTTTTTTTTTTTTAAAGTATATTTTATTGATTATGTTGTTACAGTAGTTCCAATTTTTTCCCCTTTACTCCCCTCCACCCAGTATCTCCCTCCCCCAGCATCCCCCCCCAAGTCCATACCCATGGTTCGTAAAAAATAACTATCCCTCCCTCTCAGATATTAAGACCCTTTGTAATCTTGTAAAGGACAATGGGCGAAGGACTCAAGCTCCTCTAGCTGCTTCAAGCTGGACATGGTCGTCGTCCTACCTACCCTTGGGTCCAGAAATCCCTAATAACAGTGGGGGTGTGGAGGGGAGGGTGGCCTTCCCACATGGGGAAGGATTGTGCAGACTCCAGGTCAGTTGGCTGTCTCCGGACAACGGCGTGCTTGGTTTAGCAGGCTGGCATCCTTGTTGTGTTCTGGGGGCAACAGATTTGGCAAAAAGGGTTAAAAAGCATCATTCAATCCATAACTACTAGGTGGCAAAAGGCAGGGATTAATTTTTCAATGTTCCACATTAGGAGAAAAAAAAAAAAAAAAAAAAAAAAAGGGCTTCTTTGGAGGAAGGTGTGCTAGGCACATCTCTCCTGTCCAAAACCCTTTTGCCCATTTTATTTAGTTTGGGCTGAGGGAAATAGTTTATGTTTCCCCCCTCTCAGACCTCTGGGCCCTTTCTGTCCAAGCCATTAGGATAGAAAAGAGAATTCAGTTTTAAAGTGAAGCCCACAGACCACCCCATTCTTCACCAACTCAGCCATTTAGTTCAGCCAAACTGTTGAGTCTCCGGAGGCAGCGCTGCAGAGAGGATTAAGTGAGGCTTATGCGTACAGACAATCACTCAGGTAATGCGGTCATAGGCTTATGCCCTTTGAAAACAGAAAACACATGTTAATTTATGTAACATAACCAACAAAAAAGTCTCTAAATCTGTAAGACTGTCTTATTGGGAAGACATACAGTTGCAAGGCACTTGACATTCTACTTGCCTGCAACTTGAATCTCTTTGGTGATATCACAGATATGGTTTAATTTTCAAGTGAAACCATTTTTTAAATGAGAAGAAACTTTAAAGACGGTTAGCTGCCCTACTTTACAGTCTGCCACTGATCATTGTGATTTTCCTTGAATACTGATTTTTCTCCCTAAGATTACTCTCCTTGTCTTTAAAGGGACTACATTAAGTCCATTTTTAATTTATCCTGTTCATTTGCATAAGCATAACAAGAGCAGCAAATGATCACTTATGATCTTTAGTTCTGTTTTGCTGGAACTTACCCAAGGAACATTTAGGGTGGCCCTCAGTCTGCTCTTCAGTGCACAGAAGCTGGGCCACATACCTGGCATTCATCCTTGCCTGTACACACCTGTCCTTTCCAAGTCTTTCTGGTTTTCCATTGTGCCTTAAGGTCCCTTCTAGCCATCTTTCAGGAAAACAACCTTCGTTCCTTCCCTGGAGAGATTGCTGTGGACCGCACAACCAACCATGGCAGCAGGCCTTTTATTTCGCGGGCTTTTATTACCTTTGAAAGTCATTCCCAGTTCCTTAGGGCTTTTTGGTAACAACATGAGCCCAAGCATGTCTCCTTTAGGCTTGACATTCCAGTCAAAGGCTTGTTCAGAAAAAGGAACCTCTATTAACAACTGGTCTTATTAGGTCTATGCAAAGAAACTTAAGTCATTACTTACTTGTTTAGAATGCCAAACTGGAGAGATCAAATAGGGAGAAAAATATACAACGTGAAGGAAAATCTTTGTCCTAATATTCACTGAACTGGCATTTCCATTCTTCATATTTTCATTTTCCCCCACTAAAAAAAATTTTTTTGTTTGTTTTTCCATTACAGTTGTCTCACTTTTTTTTTTTTCCCCTCTTGCTTCCCTGTATCCTGCCCCTCCCTTCCCCCACATTCAGTCCCCACTCAGTTGCCCATGTCTGTGGGTCATTTATACATGTTCTTTGATTTTACACTTCCCCTTCTTACCCCCTTTTCTCCCTCCCCCCTCCCCCCTTGTTACTGTTAGTCTACTCCTTGTTTACATACCTCTGGTTCAATTTTGCTCATTTGTTTGTGTTGTTCATTAGTTTCCTGTAATAGGTGACAGCATAACGTATTTTTCTTTGGTTGCCTGGCTTATTTCGCTAAGCATAATTCTCTCTAGTTCCATCCATGTTGTTGCAAATGGTAGAAGTTCCTTCTTTCTTTCTGCTACATAGAACTCCATTGTGTAAATGTACCACAGTTTTTTGATCCACTCATCTACAGATGGGCATTTAGGTTGTTTCCAGCACTTGGCTATTGTAAATAGTGCTGCTATGAACATTGGAGTGCATAGGTTCTTTTGAATTGGTGTTTCAGGATTTTTCGGATATAATCCCAGTAATGGAATTGCTGGTTCAAAAGGCAGTTCCATTTTTAGTTTTTTGAGGAAATTCCAAACTGTTTTCCATAGTGGCTGCACCAGTCTGCATTCCCACCAGCAATGCACCAGGGTTCCCGTTTCTCCGCATCCTCTCCAGCACAAGTTGTTTGTTGATTTGTTGATTATGGCCATTCTGACTGGTGTGAGGTGGTATCTCATTGTGGTTTTTATTTGCATCTCTCTGATGGCTAGTGATGTTGAGCATATTTTCATATGTCTATGGGCCCTCTGTATGTCTTCTTTGGAGAAGTGTTTGTTCAGGTCCTTTGCCCATTTTTTAATTGGGTTGTCTGTCTTCTTGGTGTTGAGTCGTATGAGTTCTTTATATATTTTGGAGATCAATCCCTTGTCTGAGATGTCATTGGCGAATATATTTTCCCATATGGTTGGTTTCCTTTTCATCTTGCTGATGTTTTCTTTAGCTGAGCAGAAACTTTTTAGTTTGATGTAGTCCCATTTGTTTATTCTTTCCTTTATTTCCCTTGCCTTAGGAGATATATCAGTGAAAATGTTGCTACGTGGGATATCTGAAATTTTCCTGCCTATGTTTTCCTCTAGGACTTTTATGGTATCACGGCTTACATTTAAGTCTTTGATCCATTTTGAGTTTATTCTGGTGTATGGTGTAAGTTGGTGGTCTAGTTTCATTTTTTTACATGTCCCTGTCCAGTTCTCCCAACACCATTTGTTGAAGAGGCTCTTTTCACTCCATTTGATGTTCTTTCCCCCTTTGTCAAATATTAGTTGACCATATGAACCTGGGTTTATTTCTGGGCTCTCTATTCTGTTCCATTGATCTATATGTCTGTTTTTATGCCAGTACCAGACTGTTTTGATTACCGTGGCCTTGTAGTATAGTTTGATATCAGGTATTGTGATTCCTCCTACTGTGTTCTTCTTCCTCAAAATTGCTGTGGCTATTCGGGCTCTTTTTTGGTTCCATATAAATTTTTGAAGTATTTGTTCTAGGTCTGTGAAATATGTTGCTGGTATTTTAATAGGGATTGCATTGAATCTATAAATTGCTTTGGGTAGTATGGACATTTTAACGATGTTGATTCTTCCCATCCATGAGCATGGTATATGCTTCCATTTATTTGTATCTTCTTTAATTTCTTTCTTCAATGTTATGTAGTTTTCTGAGTACAGGTCTTTTACCTCCTTGTTTAAGTTTATTCCTAGGTATTTTATTTTTCTTGTTGCTATGGTAAATTGAATTTTTCTTTCAGTTTCTATCTCTGAGTTTTTATTGTTGGTGTATAAAAATGCCTTTGATTTCTTAATATTGACTTTGTATCCTGCTATTTTGCCGAATTCACTTATTAGGTCGAGTAGTTTTTTTGTGGAGTCTATAGGGTTTTCTATGTACACTATCATGTCGTCTGCAAATAATGACAGTTTTACTTCCTCTTTTCCAATTTGGATGCCTTTTATTTCTCTTTCTTGTCTGATTGCGGTGGCTAGAACTTCCAAGACTATGTTGAATAGGAGTGGGGAGAGCGGACATCCTTGTCTTGTTCCTGATCTCAGGGGGAATGCTCTCAGTTTTTGCCCATTGAGTATGATGTTGGCTTCAGGTTTCTCATATATGGCCTTTATTATGTTGAGGTATGCTCCCTCTATTCCCATTTTGCTGAGAGTTTTTATCATAAATGGGTGTTGTACTTTATCAAATGCTTTTTCTGCATCTATTGATATTATCATGTGGTTTTTGTCTTTCATTTTGTTTATGTGGTGTATTACGTTTATTGATTTACGAATGTTAAACCATCCTTGCATCCCTGGGATGAATCCTACTTGATCGTGGTGTATGATCTTTCTAATGTGTTGCTGGATCCGGTTTGCCAATATTTTGTTGAGGATTTTAGCATCTATGTTCATCAGCGATATTGGCCTGTAGTTTTCTTTCTTTGTTGTGTCTTGACCTGGTTTTGGAATTAGGGTTATACTGGCTTCATAGAATGAGTTTGGCAGTCTTCCCTCTTCTTGTATCTTTTGGAATAGTCTGAGAAGGATAGGAGTTAGTTCTTTCCTAAATGTTTTGTAGAATTCACTTGTGAAGCCATCCGGTCCAGGGCTTTTGTGTGCTGGGAGTTTTTTGATTACTGCTTCAATTTCACTAGCTGTTATTGGTCTATTCAGACTTTCTGCTTCTTCTTGATTCAGTTTGGGAAGACTATAGGTTTCCAGGAATCTGTCCATTTCCTCTAGGTTGTCAAATTTCTTGCCATACAGTTGTTCATAATAATTTCTTATAATCCTTTGTATTTCTGTGGTATCAGTTGTGATTTCTCCTCTTTCATTTCTGATTTTATTTATTTGGGTCCTCTCTCTTTTTTTCTTGATGAGCCTGCTTAAAGGCTTGTCAATTTTGTTTATTTTTTCAAAGAACCAGCTCCTACTTTTGTTGATCTTTTGAATTGTTAGTTTAGACTCTATGTCATTTAATTCTGCTCTGATCTTGATGATTTCCTTCCTTCTACTTGATCTGGGCTTTGCTTGTTGTTCTTCCTCTAGATCTTGTAGCTGTAGGGTTAAATTTTTTATTAGATATTCCTCTAACTTTTTTAGGTAGGCCTGTATTGCTATGAACTTTCCTCTTAGGACTGCTTTCGCTGTATCCCATAGGTTTTGGGTTGTTGTGTGTTCATTATCATTAGTTTCCAGAAACTTTTTGATTTCTTCCTTGATGTCATTGTTAACCCATTCATTATTTAATAGCATGTTATTCATTCTCCATGAGTTTGAATGTTTTTGAATTTTTTCCTTGAGGTTGATTTCCAGTTTTAAGCCATTGTGATCTGAGAAGATGCTTGATATAATTTCAATTTTCTTGAATTTGTTAAGGCTTGTTTTGTGTCCTACCATGTGGTCTATCTTTGAAAATGTTCCATGTGCACTTGAGAAGTATGTATATTTTGCTTCTTTGGGGTGAAAACTTCTATATATATCGACTAAGTCCATTTGATCTAGAGTGTTGTTCAGTGCCTCCATATCTTTGGTGTTTCTTTGCTTCGAAGATCTGTCCATTGTTGACAATGGGGTGTTAAAGTCCCCTACTATGAGTGTGTTGTTGTCTATATCTTTCTTGGAGTCTTTCAAAAGTTTCCTTACATATTTGGGTGCTCCTAAGTTTGGTGCATATATATTTATAAGGGTTATATCTTCTTGATGGATTTTTCCCTTAAGTATTATGAAATGCCCTTCTTTGTCTCTTTTTATGGACTTTGCTGTGAAATCTATTTTGTCTGATATAAGTATTGCTACCCCAGCTTTTTTTTCATGTCCATTTGCTTGGAATACATTTTTCCATCCCTTTACTTTCAGTCTGTGTAGATCTTTTGTTCTAAGGTGGGTCTCTTGTAGACAGCATATATGTGGGTCATTCTTTCTAATCCATTCAGCTACCCTATGTCTTTTAATTGGAGCGTTTAATCCATTTACATTTAAGGTTATTACCGATAAGTACTTATTCATTGTCATTTTTCCCCTTTGTACTCGTGTTCTTCTCTGTCTCTCTCTGTTTCTTTATCTTCTTAGAGCAGACCTTTTAGCATCTCTTGCATTGCTGGTTTGGTGGAGATGTATTCTTTTAGCCTTCTTTTGTCTTGGAAGCTCCTTATTTCACCCTCCATTTTGAATGAGAGCTTTGCTGGGTATAGTATTCTAGGTTGTAGGCCTTTGTTTTTCATTGCTTGGAATACTTTTTGCCATTCCCTTCTGGCTTGTAGTGTTTCTGCTGAGAAATCTGATGATAGCCTTATTGGAGTACCCTTGTATGTTATTAGTTGTTTTTCTCTTGCTGCTTTTAGGATCCTCTCTTTGTCTTTGAATGTTGCCATTTTAATTATGATGTGTCTTGAGGTGGGCCTGTTGGGGTTCATCTTCATTGGGACCCTCTGTGCTTCCTGGACTTGCGTGACTCTTTCTCTCGTCATGTTAGGAAAGTTTTCTGTCATTAGTTTTTCAAAGAGGTTTTCTATCCCTTGCTCTTCTTCTTCTCCTTCTGGAATTCCTATGATACGGATATTATTACGTTTCATGTTGTCCTGCAGCTGTCTTAGAACCTCTTCAGTCTTGTTCAGTCTTTTTTCATTTTGTTGCATTGTCTGGGAGTTTTTGTGTAGGTTGTCCTCCAGCTCGCTGATCCGATCTTCTGCTTCCTCTAGCCTGCTTTTAATTCCTTCTACTGTGTTCTTCAATTCAGAGATCGTATTTTTCATTTCCTCCTGGCTCTTATTGATAGCTTCTATGTCCTTTTTCATGCTCACGTAATTTTCTGTGAGTTCCTTGTAGTTTTTCTGGAGTTCTTTGAAGTTTCCGCTGAGCTCATTCAGCTTCTCCATAATCCATGTTTTGAATTCCATATCTGATAGTTCACTCCCCTCTATTTCATTTAGCACTCTTTCTGGGGATTCTACCTTTCCTTTTGATGGGAGGTTGTTTCTCTGTCTCCCCATTTTTTTGACTCCTATTGTTTGTTGGTGCTTCTTGGAATGATCTGCACTTCCTGGATCTGCCTCTGGTGGCGTCAGATCATGTACCAGTCTGGCCCTAGGCAGCCTGTTGGAGACTTCCAGGGATCTACTGCTGTTGTCTGTCTTCTTTGATTGTTAATCTATTCAATCTGTGATTAGCTGTCAGGCTTAAGGACTGTGGGTGTGGCAGCTTAATTCCTGTAGGCAGGGCTTTTGCTTCCCCTCAGGCTGACGCCACTTGGAGGGGAATGGTCTACCCGCAGTACTGGGGATGAGTCAGCACTGGGACCCAGTCAGCTGCTCCTCCAGTTCTCCCCTCAAAGCCACCGTGCCAAATTCTCCCCAAGTGTCTCCAGTCCTCTCTGCCTTCCCTCTGCTTGAGCCCAGGGTAAGTGGTGGCCAAAATATTTTCGTATGTGATCCACTTAAGAGCTCTTTTTCTCCTGCTGTTGCTCTCCGGCTAGCAAGAAAGCCTGTGGCTTTTCGCTTTTCACAGCTGATACTATTTTACTTTCCACTCTGTCGCTGTAGGCTGGGAAGCCCAGCTGGGGGTTTAGACCCTGCCCTTCTCAGGGGGAATCCCCGGCTGCTGAGCTGTTTCTCAGTCCCTTCAGCAGCCACCCGTGTGAGCCCAGCCAGCCCTTCCGCGTCTCCGCACTCCTTACCGGTCACGTTGTGATGTAGCGGCCTTTTCTGTCTCTCCGTGGTTATAAGACTTCTTTCCAGCTAGTGTTCCGTTGGTTATTCCAGATGATTTCTCCAAAATTAAGTTGTAAATCCAGACTGGTCCTGGGAGGAGGTTAGTGTAGCTTCCACTTACTCCTCCGCCATCTTGGATCTCCCTCCAGATAAATGTTAATTGTTACTACTGTTCTAAGGGATTTTATTCTCAATGTAATTAGACAATTTGTATTTGCCTGTGTACTCTATGATGTTTCAGATGCCATAGAAATAAATCACAATTTGCTATGATTGATTTTATTTTTTTAGTTCAAAGAAAGATGATTGTTGCAAATGCTTAGAAGAGCTCATTAAGCCCTTTTAAAAAATAACTCCCAAGCAAGCCTGTAGATCCAAAGGTATTTGGATAGCTTTTAAATGTAGTTTCCATTTTAATTATAAAGATTAGGACTTGGTTAATTAGGATGTTGGTATATTAGCTTATATCAGAGTTATAACTCTCCTTCCTATTTCCCTTATACAACTATTGATAAATTTTTGAAATTTATCCCTTATTAGATGTATCATTGGTGAATATGTTCTCCCATTTAGTGGGTTGTCTTTTCATTTTGTTGATGGTGTCTTTCACTGTGTAAAAGCTTTTTAGTTTGATGTAGTCCCATTTGCTTATTTTTTCTTTTATTGCCCTTGCCCTAGGAGATATATCAGAAAAAATATTGCTGTGAGAAAGGTCTGAGATTTTACTGCCTATGTTTTCTAGGATTTTTATGGTTTCATGACTTACATTTAAGTCTTTAATCCATTTTCAGTTTATTCTAGTGTGTGGTGTGAGAAGGTGGTCTGGTTTCATTTTTTTGCATGTATCTGTCCACTTGTCCCAACACCATTTATTTAATAGACTGTCTTTACCCCATTGTATATTCTTGCCTCCTTTGTCAAATATTAATTGATTATAAAGGTATGGGGTTTTTTTCCTGGGCTCTCTATTCTGTTCCATTGATCAACACGTCTATTTTTATTTCACTGCCATGGTGTTTTGATTATTATGGCCTTGTAGTATAGTTTAATACCAGGTAGCATGATACCTCCATTTGTCCTTCTTTCTCAATATTGCTCAGGCTATTTGAGGTCTTTTGTGGTTCCATATAAATTTTTTGAATATTCTAATTCTGTGAGCTATGCCATTTTAATAGGAATTGCATTGAATCTATAGATTGCTTTGGATAGTATGAACATTTAATGATGTTAATTCTTCCTATCCATAAACATGGTAAATGCTTCCTGTTTCTTCACTATCCTATAATTTGCAAGTACAGATCTTTCAAATCCTCATTGGATTTAATTCTAGGTATCTTATTATTTTTTTGTTGTTGCAATTGTAAATGGGATTATTTTCCTAGCTTCTCTTTCCAGTAGTTCATTATTGGTGTATAAAAATGCCACTGACTTCTGAAAATTAATTTTGTATCCTGTTACTTTACTGAATTCATTTTTCTGTCTAGTAGTTTTTGTTGGAGTCTTTAAGGTTTTCTATATACACTATCATGTTATCTGCAAACAATGACAGTTTCACTTCATCTTTTTCATTTTAGATGCCTTTTATTTCTTCTTCTTGTCTAATTGCTTGGCTAGAACTTTCCGTACTGTGTTGAATAAGACATCCTTATCTGTTTTGATCTTAAAGGAAACTTTTCCTTTTTCTCATTGAGTGTGATGTCTGCGGTTTGTCATATATGGTCTTTATTATGTTGAGTTATGTTCTTTATATTCCTACTTTGCTAAGAGTTTTTACCATAAATGGGTGCTGGATTTTAGCTAATGTTCTTTCTGCATTTATTGATACTTTCCTGTGATTTTTATCCTTCATTTTGTTTATATGGTGTATTATTGATTTGCCAACATTGTACCAACCTTGCATCCCTGGAATAAATCCCACTTGATCATGGTGTATGATCTCTTTAACGCATTGCTGGATTCAGTTTGCTATTTTTTGAAGACATGTTTAGCATTTTAATTTAAAAATTCAATCATCTTCTGAGTTTCAGACTCTTGCCTAGCCTGAAAAAAACTGAATTTTGCATAAATACGTACAGTAGAGTCCAAGTTTTAACAAGAGATTAAATTCAGAATTTGGTTAGTGAGGTGAAATCTCATATACTACAAATTATTCCCAAAGTAATCCTTTCCTTTGCCCATAAAAGTAAGCATGCATAATTTTTAAATGTACGGCAATATGTATAAATTGTAGTACTTTGTGGTCGAGGGCACGCAAGTAATTCCAGCAGGCAGAATGGGTCAAACAGGGCTCCCGCAAGCTCAGGCAGGTCAGCACTGAGCAGTGCAAGCACCTTCCTTTTATTGAATTTTGCAGATATGCTAACCAACAGGGAGGGTCCAGGAATGAGCTCACAGGCACATTCCAGGAATGATTACAATGTACTTGAAATTTACAACAGAGGAAGCTTAAAGGATTAACTGAAGAGAGCGCTTCCTGATAAACAAGTCTATATATCCTCTATAAGTTCAAAAAAACAGAAAAACAAATCCAATCACTTATTCCTTCAAGGCTATGGAACCCATGCACTGTTCCTTAACCACTAACAGAAAGCAATCAAGGTTAAACACCATTTGTGCTTAGTTTTGTTTGATTTCCTTATCAACATCAGGGAAGATGGAGTACTCAGCAAGATTCTTTTTAAGTCACAGGATGTCTTTAAGATCCTGAGGCCTGAGCAGTCAGAGACTGTCGGCACCAGCCAGTCCAACTCACTACTTGGATCATTAAACACCTGGACCGAGAGGCATGTAAACATACCTCAAATCAGAAGTCTTGATTTCCAGCATCAATAAATGTATACTTTCTACACTAATATACAGTATATGATTCTAAAGGAGTGTTTTGCTTCTCCGCTGTGCATCCCCACAGAGAACATGTGGCAACGTCTGAAGACATTTTTTGTCTTCAGAAATGGTGAGAGCCTGAAACGTTGACTTGTAGTGTTGAAGGTTAAGGTCAGCCTTTCCAAAATGAAATGAAAACATGGAGGAAAGAAATGGCCATGATTTTGCTATGCTTTAAATTAATAGCTGGTCTGCTACTAATGTATGCATAACTATTGTTTAAAATTGTGGTAAAATAAGCATAATATAAAACCACCTTAAGCATTTTTAAGTTTACTGTTTGGTGGTGTTAAATACGTTCATATTTTACAACCAATCACCAGCGCTCTTTTCCCTTTGCAAAACATTAATTTTATACCCATCCCACAACTCTCTTTACTTCTTCACTACACCCACTCCTTAGCAACCACCATTTTATTTTCTGTATGAATTTGACTACTAGCTGCTTCCTGTATGTGGAGTCATACAGTATTTGTCTCTTTGGTCACTGGCTTATTTAACTAACATAATGTTCTTAAGGCTGTTGTAGGTCAGAATTTTTTTTTATTTTAAGGCTGAATAATATTCCAGTGTATACCCTATTCCACATTTTGTTTATCCATACAGACATTGATGGACACTTGTCTCCACCCTTTTGTCTCTTATGAATAATGCTGCCATGAAGTTAGGCGTACAGATATCTTTTTAGGACCATGCTTTAAATTCTTTGGGATATGTACCCAGAATGGAATTAGTGATGATGTGGTATTGCTATTTTTAATTTTTTGAGGAGCCACCATACTGTTTTCCATTGCAGCTATACCATTTGATATTCCCACCAACAGTGCACAAGGATTCCAGTTTTTCTAGATCCTCACCAATTCCTGTTTGTTTTTTTGTTTATGGTAACCCTCCTAACGGGTGTGGGTGATTCATTCGTGCAAGTAAAAGGATTGCTTTATACAGATCTTATTAGTGGGGTTGCAGGAAATGAGTTTTCGAAACAAAATATGTTCTTCAATTGATACTTTTGAAACCTGATTCTGTGTAGTGTTTTTAACCACGCTAGTGGATCTTAATATAAAGATGAAAACTACCCCCAAATATTCCCTAGTGTTTCCAAGTATTAGAATATTCACTATTGACTTATAATTCTTTATAAACTTAATGATACTTCTTTCTTTTTTTTTTTTAATTTATTGATCATTAGAGAGAGAGAGGAAGGAAGAGAGAGAGAAAGAGATTTTGTTCCACTTCTTTATGCATTTGTTGGTTGATTCTTGTATGTGCCCTGACCGGGGATCAAACCCACAACCTTGGTGTGTTGGGACGATGCTCCCACCAATGGAGCTACCCGGCCAGGGCTGATTCTTATTTCTTAAATAACTATTTTATATCCACAATTGTAAGAAATGAAAGTGTTTTAAGAAAGAATGGGTAATCAGTCAGTTGGTTGCAGATTTCTTTTAAATTACTGTAGTGTAAAACAACATGGACAAGTGGATTTCATACGCCTCTGAAACAAATTCAGGGCATAAAAAGGACACAAATAATTAAAATAATCCTAATGAGTCAATGCCTTCTATTTCTTTTTTTTTTTCTTTTTAGTAACAGAGTTTTATTGATAACCACCGAACAGCATCTTTAAACATCGAATACAAAAATATTCCATTAAATTCTGTTTCCCAAGGTGGCTCGGCTTGTTTCATGAAGGCCCTGGGAGAGGCCTGCAGGTCCCTCAGAGTTCACACCTCTGGTCAGGCAGATATGGACCTCATCACACTTGTGGCTGAGTGGATGGTCGTGAGCTTTCTACAAATGTTTCAGAAACCTTAAGATACTGATTGGAGAAAATATTTAATACTTTTGTTGAAGGAAGGGACAGGGACATTAGAATTATGTGCAGGAATGAGGTGGGGTGAACTCAGACATGACAGTGCTTTCCCACCTCAAGGAGGTCCTGACCAGGGTGCTGAGAAGGGATATCTGGTTTTTGTCTTTGGGAACCCTTTAAGTGTTATTCAGAGCAGACCTGAGGCCTGGCTCTGGCAAATCTTCCTTGTGCCCAGCCCAATGACTCCAAATGGTTGCTTATCCCCCAGCCTGGAAGAGGGTCTGAAGGAGAGAGATGCTCTCAGTGAGGGAGTGGGAATGACAGATCCCCAGAAATTCCACACACCTAGGAGGGAGCCTTGTCTCCCAGGGTGCCGTGGATGACAGAATAAGGTGGCAAAGTCGACCATCTGGAGACAGGGTTACCCGCCACCACCTCAGACACCTAGAGCCCTGTGACCCCTTGGAGCGCCTGGGAGCAGGGCTACTCGCCCGGCATTTCTTTGTTGTCCATTTGGCTGTGGCCATTGATGGCAGGGGAATCAGGCTACACGTGTGACAGGTCCTTGAAGCCAGGGCTGAAGGAGGGTGAGATGGTGTCTGGGCTGGTGTCACAGGAGCCTGTACTCTGTTCTGAGGTGGCAATGGTGGTTGTGGTGCTGGGTGGAATAGGATCTTCATCGTCGTCCTCCAGGAGGGATGCCTCTGGGATGTGACTGAAGGCCTCTGGGTGCTGCCTGGCCAGCTTCCCTTTCAGTGTCCTGATTCTGTGGAAGATGCTGTCCAGGTCCCGCTTCATCTCCACCAGGGTCCTCGTGTGATGCAGGAAGCGCTCGCTCATCTGCTGCAGGCGGGCACTTGACAGGTTGTTGAAGTTCGCCAGCATCTCATTGGTCTTCTCAAAGCGGTCCAGCATGTTCTTCTGGGCCAGGATGATGGCATTGACATCATCCACATTCACCATGCTCAAGATGCGGCTGCAGAAGACCCTCGAGGCCAAGTCCAGAGGGTCCATCTCTTCCTCCTCCTCCACTGCCTGCACATCTGGCGGCCTTGCTCACGCTTCCGGGATGCCTTCTATTTCTAAGGAAGATAAAATACCCATCTTGCACAAACCTACTGATATTAGAAGAGCCCATTTTATGAGGTCAAGATTATTCTTATATTAAAAATTACAAGAAAAGAAAACTGAAGACCAGCAGCCTTCATGAACATAGTTGCATATTGAATCAATGCCATCAAAATATAAAGACCCAGTTGCATCATGATCAAATAGCGTTATTCCAGGAACATGATGGTGGCTTCATAGTTGAAAATCAATTGCTGTGAATAAAGTAAAGGCAAGGACGCCACTCTTACCAGGTCTATTCAGCATTGTACTAAAGTTTATAGCCATGTAATAGGGCAAAGAGAAAGTAATAAAAAGTTTGTCAAGAAAGTACAATTACCTTCATTTACAGAGGACATCATGTGTACAGAAAATGCTAAAGATTCTACTTTTTTAACATAAGTCTACAACTAGTGAGTTTAACAACATCACATTGATAAAGGTCAATATACAAAACATCAATAATACTTCTCTGTACTAGTGTTAAAGTGTCTTGATTAGGCCCAAGGTGGAGCTGCTTATGTTAAGCCCATGTCAGCAAACTGGAGCTTACCTAAGTATCTGTGCTCAGCTCTCCCAGGAAATATAGGCCTACGCCAACCAATTGGCACTTGTCTGCTTAGCACATTGCCTAACCTAACTCCAACACTTCCCTTTGCTCCATATGAGGAAAGTAACTGTTTTAATCAACTAACAATGCCCAATATAACTCTTGTTCCTGATCGCTTTGATCTGTGAAACCCTCTCACTCTACAACTCTTGGAACCTCCTTTGTGTTTTCTAGACCGGATGTTTTCCAATTCATGAATTGCTAAATAAAAGCCATCTAGATCAGGAAATTAAGTGTATGAATTTTTATTTTGAATGGTTTGAAATTAAAAATAAAAAATAATTGCATCAAAAAACATAAAATAGTTGGGCATAATTTGAACCTGTTCACTAAAATTTACAAAACATTACTGAGACACCAAAGGCCTAAATATACAGGGATGTACCATGTTTGTGGATTGAGTTACTAAATTAAGATAACACTTCTGGCCTAAACTGACATATAGAATCAATGCAATTCAATCAAATTCCAGCAGGCTTCCTTTAGAATTGATAATATGATTGTAAAGTTTGTATGGAGAAGAAAAGGAACTAGAATAAGCCAAAACAATTTTGAAAAGAAAAAAATAATTTTGAAAGACTTGGGCTAAATTGACAATAACAAATAGAAGATGTTATTTCCCTAAAGATAAGACACAAACATCAATGAAAGAGGATTAAAAAATCTATTAATTGACCTACACATATGCCTAATTGATTTTTTGTTAAGGTTCCAAGTTAAACAGGGAAAGGATAATCTTTCCCAAAGTTAATGCATATCCACATGCAAGAAAATTAATTTCAAACTTTCCTTCCCACTACATATAACAACTTGAAATGGATGATAAATATGAAAGCTATAATTATAAAATCTGTATAAGAACTCCTCTGTGACCTAAGTTTAAGCAAAGATTTCCTAGACAACACACTATAAGCATGAACCATAAAAGAAAAAGTGGTAACTTGGGCTTTCTTAAAATTAATAACTTTTCTCTTAAAAAGACATTTTAAGAAAATGAAAACACCAGCCAAAGAACAACAAAACAGTATTGATTAAAAAATTGTTTTTAGAATTATTTTTAAATCTCTTAACAGTATAAGAAATTAAACATTTAACTGATTAAAAATTGGGCAAAAGATTTGAACAGTTTGCCAAAGAAGATATCCAACGGCAAATAAGCACATTAAAGATCCTCCACATCATAAGCCATTTCGAAAAGGCAACTAAGTCACAATGGAATCACACCGTACACCCACTAGAACAGCTAAAATAAAAACATCTGAGAACTCCGAGTGACAAAAACCAATGGGAGCATCTGAAACTGATTCATTGTTGCTACAAATGAAAAATGGTTACAGTCACTTTTGAAAAACATTCTTGTAAAATAGTTCAATATGTAGTTATGGCTTGCCTCAACAATTCCACTCCCAGGTACTTCCCAGGAAAAATGGTAAATTTTATGTCCCCATAGAGACTTGGACATGAATGTTCATAGCACCTTTAGTCATAATGACCTCAAATTGGAAAAAAACAAATATCCATCAACTGGTAAATGGATATACAAATTGTGCTTTAACCATATATTGGTCATTTAAAAAGTAATAAACTACAGATACAAGCAACAACAGAATGACTTTTTTTTCCATTTTCATTTTATTTTGTTGTTCAGCTACAGTTGTCCCAAATATTCTCCCCTGACCTCCCCTGCCCTGCCCACCCCCTCGCTCCCACAGTCAGTCCCCATGCTGTTGTCCATGTCCACGGATCCTTTATACTTGTTCCTTGACTAGACCCCTCCCCTTCTTTCCCGGTTATCCCCTTTGACTTGTCCTCCCATCTCTGTCAGTTTGGTCCTTATTTCCATATCACTGGTTCTGTTTTGCTGGTTGGTTTGTTTTGTTCATTAGGTTCCTCTTATAAGTGAGATCATATGGTATTTGTCTTTCGCTGCCTGGCTTATTTCATTTAGCCTAATACTCTCCAGTTCCATCCATGCTGTTGCGAAGGATGTGAGTTCCTTCTGTCTTTCTGCTGTGTAGTTTTCCATAGTGTAAGTGTACCACCGTTTTTTGATCCACTCCTTTACTGATGGGCACTTAAAAATGGTGACAATATCATTTCATATCATTCTAGAAAAGGCTGAATGCAGGGATTGAAAGATCAGTGATTTCCAGGGCCTCACGTTGGAGTGAATTGACTGCAAAGATGTACAGCTTGGGGATGACTGAAATGCTTTATGTCTTAATCATGATTAAAATTACATTTGTCAAAACTCACTGAACATTCCAGTTGGCTGAATCTAAATGTAAATTATATCTCAGTAAATCGGGTTTTTTCTTAAACAAAGTTAGGTCCCTGACCTATGTACGGTGTGATAAGTGTGATGACACGTAGCAACAGAGGGTGCTTAGACTCGGAGGGTGTGATTGACCCTGTTCCTGGCCCAACAGTCACCTCGGTCTCCTATTCCTTTGGACAGATTTCCAGTTTTCTAGTTTCTTTAGCTAAGGGTGCCCCAGTGACCCAGTTTTGTTCACGGATGTCTAAGGTGACTCGGGCTGGGGCTTCTAGTAACCCTATTGCTTCCTAATAAAAATAATTTGCCATACTGCCCCTTTTCCTTTGTGGGTTGTTGGGGTTTTTGTTGTTGTTGTTGTTTGTTTGTTTGTTTGCCCTTTCTCCTTTTATAAGGAAAAGGAGTGCTGCCTGAAATGAATGCTTAAAAAAAGATGCTTCCAAAAAAATAATAAAAGTTAAAAAAAAAAGAAAACGGCAGAGGGGTCATTGGGACAACTCTAATAGAATAACAATAAATTTAAAAAAAAGAAAAATAAGCTGAAGTTTTTTTGCACCTAAGTATAATATCTTTAAGCATGGTTGTTAGAATATTACAGTTTCTCAGAATGCCAGGAATAATTTCTACATTTTTATAACCACAGTATTCAGCCCAATGTTTTATATATCACTTACTCTTCTTACTTAATTCAGTAGATTCTGTGACAAGAATATATAAATCATTCCAGTGAGAATAAACTAACTCTTGACTATAACTTATGGAATCAGGGTTTGAAGGGCTATCACTCAGAAAAATAAAATAGTACATTACATTTATATTCTATAAGTGGAATCAGGTGATAGTGTAGTAAAATTTGGTTTTTCATAAAGATTTTTGTAAAGTATTTTCTGGTACTTCCATGTTCCTCTATTACAGATGCATAGCCATATATTTTTCCTGTTCTTGACCTGAAAGCTAGAGAAGGACAACAGACATTTGCAAAGATGCCAGATGTGATAAGATACAGACTCGTTCAGTATGCCAGGCTCAGGTCTATTCCACATTCCTTTTCGGCACTCTTAGAGTGGCTGTCTTTATACCCTGTTGAACTGAAGCTATAAATGTCCAAAAATTTCTGAGTTCATCCTGATTCTCACTGACATATTTTGTTGTCCAGCTCTACAAAAGGTTCTGCAGGACTTGGGTTTGAGGTCTGATCTACTACTAATTGGCTGTGTAATTTGGGGTAAGTGACTTAACCTCTAAGCCTCAGCATCTTCATCTGTGAAGTGTGGATGAAGGGAAGAGGCCTGAGTGAGGAGGGGATGCTGTAGGCCCCCTGATCCCTGATTGCAGGGAAGCAACATTTGACACACTATTGTAATAGTTTTAGATGTATAATATAGTGATTGCACATTTATATAACTGAAAAAGTGATCACCTCAATAAATCTATTGAATAGTACCCATCTGACACCATGCACAATCATTACAGTATTACTGACTGCACTCCTTGTGCTGTATTTTACATCCCCATGATTCTTGTGTAGCTATCAATTTACACCTCTGATGCCTGCTTGTGGTGGGGGGGGTGTTCTAACATAAGGACACGCCTCCATACTGGGAGCGCCTTTGAGCTCACCAAGCTGCCCCAGCTAGCAGCTGTCCTGGCCCTACTGCAGGGGACAAAGCCAGAGGGCAAGGGTCCAGGCAGCGCTTAGAGGCTGGCACAATGCCCGCATGAACCCTGGGCTCCTGGGCCAAGGAAGAGGAGGAGGCAGTGTCTGAGGAGAGGAGGATATGGAAAAGGAAGAGGCCGTGGCCTCTGTGTCCTCTGTCCAGGCCAATAACCTACTGCTAGAGCTTTCTGGCACTGAGGAAGAAGAGCTGATGCCATTGTGTGGTAGATGGGGTGGGGAAGGGTGGGCATCAGCTTAGCTGGCTGCAAGGGCTCCACCCTCTTCAAGGGTGACTGTGAAGGCATAGTCACCTGTCTGGTGTTTAAGGGGGTCCCCTGCAGGTCAGGCTGCAGTCTGAGTGGGTGAATTGGGTGGCCTTGCAGAACACCAAGCACCACCAGGTGGAGGAGGTGCTGCAGGGGGCAGGCACATTGCAGATGCAGCTGTGCTGGGCGCCCAGAGAAGGCTGTCGTCATCAAGCCTTGTGGTCTGAGAGCGACTACAGTCCTGGGGAGCTGAGGTTTGGTGGCATTAGCCTGTCCCTGCCCCAACTGGAGATCGGGGAGCACCTAAGGGTCCTCAAGGGTCATCTGGGTGTGCCCTTCTCTCAAGAATCTTTGCAAGTGCCCGCCCATTCTTCCCCCCTACCCCTACTGGGAGTTCCAAGTGTATCCCAGCAACAGTCCCACCTGTCACTTCTTGGCTTGCAACAGTGTTGTTGGCTGCTGGAGAAGCTTTCTGGCATCCTGCTCTCTGAGAACAGATCTACCAATGCGCCCAACGGGCAATTACCTGGGCAGATTCTGCCCTGATTCCCCACCCTGGATACCGGGGGGCCAGCACTGAGATCACCATGCTACCAGTTTTCCACTGGTTCCATCCACAGCCCCCAGTTGTCCAGGCACTTCCATCCACTCCAAGGCCATCCCACAGGTGTCTCCCTATGGGGCCTCCATGCTGGGTTCCCACATGCCCGAAACTGTATCTCAGGATCCCTCAGGCCCTCTGGTTTTTCCTGTGGATCCTCACTTCTCTGTGCAGGTGTTGCTGTCAGTGGGCCTGTGGAAAGAATAGGGAGAACATAGCTGAGCAGGAGGAAGACTCTACTGTCCGGGAGAGTCAGGTTGAAGGCTCTGAGGAAGCACCATCTACCTTCAGGCTCCCGGGGGTCCAGGGAGGCCTCAGTTCCTTGGTGCTCAGGCCTGGGCCTCTGCAGAGAATGCTCCAGGTGCAAAGCCCAGAAGACGGAAGCCATGGTAAATTTCAGGACTCCGTGAGGAGCTCCTCCTGCCTCTGCAGGAACGCAATACGAGCTCTTAAAACTCCACTTGAGGCTTCCCATCAGTGGAGAAGAGGAGGCATCCTGCCCCTTGCCACACCAGGCTGCCCCAGAGGTCTAGGAAGACGGTGAGCCAGCAGGGCCCTGGGGCTCCCTCAGCTGCCATGTTGCCGCAGAGGGAGAGCCGGCCTGAGAAGGGCCAAGATGCCACCAGCGGGCAGCAACCATCTCCGAAGAACCACTCACCTGCCTGTGACAGGGTCCGAAAACGTAAGGTTTGTCTGGTGTCACACAGGTGAGGGGAGCCTCTGAGGTTGCCACCACATCCTGAGCCAGGTTACAGGAGGATCACTGTGGAAGACTTTGATGGAGAAGAAAAAGCACTGAGGCAGAGCATCCTCAGCGCTCTGGGTGGTAAGACAGAGGCCATCTGGGGCTGCAGGGCTCCAGAGCCTTTGCCTTCTTCCCTGTTCCTAGTGACCCTTTGTCATCAGCCTGCCACTCACCCCTGCAGTGAGTGCCATCCCCTTATTTAGCACATCCGCAAGCTTGGCTCCCAGGCCTGCTTGTGAGAGTGAGGTCACCTCCATGGATACCAGCCCACCTACCTACACACTTCGCTCAGGGGCTCCCCCTGACTCTAGAGATGGAAAATAGGCAGCTTCAGCCCCTGCCCAGGCCCCAACCACTACTCTAGGCCAGCCAGCCACGAGCAGCATCACACAGACCCCCTCGGGCACGCATGCCGGCTCCAGGCCTGCCTTGGCTCCCACCTCACCTCCTGGCCCCTCTGGCACAGCCACTGAACGCTGTGGGGGAACCGTGGGCCAGAAAGGCCAGAGGCGCTCTCACCAGGGAACCCTCATAACAACCACAGGCCCCAAGGCTCCGAACAGCCCTGTGCTTGGAGGCACTACTGTGCCCACCCTAAATCCCATCCTCAGAGGTGCACTGAAGCAGAGCTCACATCCTTCCAGCCAAGGGCTCAGCACCACTGCCAGCAAGACTGGCTCTAGTGGGGTTTCAGTCCAGACCTCCACCCCAGCTTCCCCACAAAGATTGGTAGGACCACCAGCCTACCAATCACTGGGGCAGTCAGTGAAGGCCCATCAATGAGCACAACCACAGGCTTGGTGGCCAGGAGGCCTGTGACGGCAAGGTCACCCCAATGGACGCCACCCCACCTCCCTAGCTCTCCTCTCAGGGTCTCCCCACTGGCTCTAGTGTGAAAAACCTTGTTGTTGGGGCCCCACCATTGTTTTGCCACAAAACCACAGGCCTGTCAACAGTCAACAGAGTCCTCACTGAAGCACTAAGCCCTTTGTTTGAGCCTCAGTGCAGCATCTTTGTCTGTGAGGTGTCTCAAAGGCAACGTGAAATCCAAGAGAACTTCACAGCACAGGTTTTGTTCAGTGGCCAGAAAATGGAGAAGTTGTAAATCAAATCTACTTCTCCTTTCCCTTGGGGCCCAAGAGGTTGTACATATAATGGGAGGTTGGGAATGGAGTGGTCCAAGCTAATAAGGAGGAATCTTCCTGGTTTTTCTGGGAAAGGAGGAAGCTGGAAACGGCAGAAACAAAGGAAGAGAAACAAAAATGATAAGGGTCTGGCTCGATGGAATAGTCTACTTTCTCCTCCTACATTGTGTAATATATGTATGACTTGAAGGGCCCAAAAAAGTATAGCACAGTCTCACAGGTGCTGATGCCAAAGCTGCCTTCTGTGTTTGGCAGCTGGGTCAGGACCCCTGGTCCCCAGAGCCCCCTCAGCTGGACAGCTTGACGGACCGCTCCTGTTTTTTCAGTGCTGCACAGTTACCTCTGCTAGGGCTGCAGGGCCCACCAGGGAAACATGGGCACAGCTACTTGTTTAGCTTTGATAATTTAGAAGAACTCAGAATAATTTATTTAAGATTCTCTCATGGTGTTTGAAGCAACAGTGTGTTACTTTTTATTGTTTAATAGTACTCCATTTTTTGATATACCACTGTATGTTCACATGCCATGAAAGATCTGATAGTTTTTAGAACTGTTTTTTATGGTCTCCATTCCAATATGTAAATATCGGTATCTCCTTGGGGTATTAATTTGTAGTTTCCTAATGACTAATCATATGGAGCATTTATTCTTGGGATTATTACCATCCATATATTTTCTTCAGGGCAGAATCTTCAGATCTCTTGCTCACTTAACATAATGCAGATGTCTGTTGGTTTTTTTGTTTGTTTTTAATTTAAGAGTGTTGAATATTCTGGCTACATATTCTTTTTCAGAAGTGCTAGTCCTCCAATTTTTTTCATTTTCCATATTGGTGTGGCTCTCAGGCTTTTTGAAATTGCATGTGAATTTGTTGACCAACTTTTCTATTTTTGTAAAAATGGGTAATGAAATTTAGATTGAAATCAGTTGAATATGTGCTAATTTAGATAGTATTGACATCTCAACAATTTATCTTCTAATACATGAACATAGGATGTCATTCTCTTTATTTGGACATTTTCCACTTCTTCAACCATTGTTTATAGTGTGAAGTGTTCAAGTCTTTCATAACTTTGGTTAAGTTTTTTTCCAGCTATTTAGTCCTTTTAGGTGTTATTGAAAATGGAATTGCCTTTTAATTTCCTTTATGGATTGCTGGTATATAGAAACACAAGTGATGTTTGTATATTGATCTTATGACCTGCAAATTTGTTCAATTTTTTGTTACCACTAGTAGATTTATAGTAGATTTACTCCTTAGTGTAGTTGCTCTGGCCAGAAGTTTAGTATATTGAATAGCAGTGGTGAAAATGCATCCTTATTTTGTTCCTGATTTCAGTGGGAAAGTTTTCAGTCCTTAAGCATTGATTATATTGTTATTTTAGGGGTTTTCATAGGTTCCCTTTATTATGTTGAAGAAGTTTCTGTCCATGTTCTTCTCAGTTTTTTTGTTTTTTTGTTTTTTTTTTTTATCAAAAAAGAGTGTTAGATTTTGTTAAATACCTTTTCTGTGTTGGTCGAGGTCATCGATAATTTCCTTCCATTAATGTGTATTATGTGGGTTGATATTCTTCTATTGACCTCTCCTTTCATTCCTGGAATAAATCCTACTTGTTCATGGTATATAATCTTTTTATATGTTTCATATTCAGTTTGTTAGTATTTTGTTGAGAAAATTTTCATCTACATTCATAACGGATATTGGATATTGTAGTTTTCTTGTGATGTCTTTATCTGGCCTTGGTATCAGAGAAATGCTGGCCTCATCAAATGAGTTAGAAAGAGTTCCCTTCTGTTTAGGAAGAGTTTGAAAAATATCAGAGTTAATTCTTCTCAAGTGTTTCCTAGTGTTCTCAGTTGTTTTTCTTTCTTTCTTTTATCCTTGCTCGAGGACATTTTTTCATTGCTTTCTAGACAGCGAAAAAGGGAGAAACAAAAACATTAATTTGAGAGAGAAGCATCAATCGGCTATCTCTCATATGTGCCCTGACCTGGGAAATAACCCACAACCTAGGTATGTGCCCTGACTGGGAATCAAACTATGTTCCAACGATGTTCAAAGGATGTTTCAACCAACTGAGCCACACCAGCAGGACTGAAGTCTTTGATTCTAAAGTAAATATTTACTGCTACATATTTTTTCTCATCACTGCTTTTTCTGCATCCCATAAGTTTTGGTACACGGGGTCTTCACTTTCCTTGGTCTCTAAGCTCTTTCAGCATTTTTGAGGTAGTTGTTTGAAGTCTTGGACTTCTTATTATCTGAACTTTCTCAGGAACCGTTTTAGTCAGTACATTTATTCCTGTGATCAGGCCATTCTTGCCTAATTTCTTTCCTAATTTGCTAATGCTCTGTGGTTTTCTTCTTGAAAATGGAATGTTTTAGTATAGTGTAACTGTGGAAATCCGATTTTTCCATTTCCCAGGGTTTCAATTATTTTGCTGTTTTTGTTCTTGTTGAAGGCTATAGCAGCAGTCTATTTTTTACATGTATTTGCTCAAGGATTTTTACAGAGAATGTATTTCTTGCTATGAATAGTCACTGAACATCATTCCTTAACTTATTCAGGTAATGTTTTGACAGAGATTTCCTTGAATGTCAGGAGTCAGAAAAGGAGAGAATAAAACTTTCGTAGTCTTTTCAGGTTTTTTGTGTTAGGACTCTCCCTCAACACTTAGGCAGGCTTGCACTGAGCTTAGGGAGCAGCCCAAAGTGAAAACTTATGTCTTCAAAGGTAATTTTTGAACAAGCATCTGATCCTGGGCATATGTGTGGCTTTCTAAATTCCCTAAATATATGGGTGATTTTGAGTGCTTCAGTTTCCCCTGGAAGCTCTCTCCCCACCTTTCCCTTCTAGGCATTAGACCATCTGTTGTATGCCCCAACAATATTCTTTTGCCCCAGGCAGCTGTGGGTTGCTTGGCCAGCTGAATGGTTCCAAGCAATGCCTGTAGCTTTTCCAGCCTTTGGGTAGCACTCAGACTTTAGAGGACGCTTTTCACTATTGGAGGTAATTATTCCATTCTCTCACTATTGCAGATTAGAAAGGATAGACAGTAGTACCGTTTGAACACCTCTAGTGCTCTAAATGTGAAAAACTGAATGCTTTTTAAAATATGATGAAAAGATAACATGAGATCAACCCTCTTATGAAAAAAACTGAATCTTAATATATCCCTTACATTGCCGTAAAGTATAAATATCAAAGTTTCTTGACCTATATTTGAATTTAAATATTGAAGAGATGTGTTATAATATATGCTTGATTTTCATCTGTATAAAATCCATTAATATTTCAGAATTACCGTTTGATTCTTTGAGGGACAATTTAATGTTTGAATCAGAAATATTTAACTTTTTCAAGAGTTTTTCAAGTTTTAGAGCTGTTTTATCCTTTATAAACTTCAAAATTGATTTCAGGTATATTTTTCCTTATAAATCTTATTATAATTTAAAAATGACACCTGTATTTGTGCTAAGTATCAATATGAAAACATATTAAGGTAAGTATATTAAGATCTAAAAGTAGGGTTATACAGCTGTGTTGCCTCCAGCGCCCCAGCTTGGTTGGAAACTCCCTGTGCAGCAGAGGTTTCACGATCATGGCTGAGAAAAAATTTATCCAGGACGCTGTATTTTGTCTGGAGGGATGGGAGGTAGAAAATCTCTCCAGTGGAGAAGTGCACAGAACTTCCATCTCTCGTGCCTTTTATTGAGGAGGGGATTCGGGAGGTACAAGGTGAAGACTTATGAATCATCAATTAGCTTTAGATGCTTGGGTTACAGTTGACAGTTACTGATTACAGATGTCAGTGTAAAGAACACAGTGACCAGGCTGTGTCAGGGCTTGCTAAACATCCTGAAGACATGCTGACATCAGGTGCAAGGCTTCATACATTTTTAGCTACACAATGTTTATAGCTAATTGAGAGATGAGCAAAGCAGAACAAGCTCTAAAGCATAATATGCATTTTTTAAATCAAATTCCCATGGGAACCCTCTGAGTGGCCTTCATTCCTGTCTGTCTCTTAGCCTTCCAGTTTTCCTTCCAGGGGGGCCTGGCTCACAGGTCCTGATACAGTTCCTGAAACCACAAGGAGTGGTTGGTCCCCTACAGGGTTACAGTATTAAATAAATAGAGATTTAAGCTTTCTCTCTAATTGAATGGTATAACATTCTTAAAATCTAACTATGGTATCATGAGGGAGTCTATTAGAATTTGAATTAAAACATTATAGGAATGGAAATGGAAAAAATAATTTACTTTTAACTTGTTTGGTAGTAATAATGAGATGAGTCAGTGTCTGTAAAGGCATTTAGTAATTTAAATTTTTTTTTTTCACAGATTTAACCAATACATGTGGAAAGCAATTCCATTTTTAACTAATTTCTCTTTTAGGAAATTAACCATTTTCTCTCAGTTAGTGTTTATGATGCAGTTCCGTTGACAAGGCTTGAAGGCTCTTTCAAGACAACTAGAACAACAGAAAGAGCAGATGATGGACTTTATGAGTGCATCTCAGGATATGCATTTTATTTTGTTTCATTTTTATTTTTCTTCAAGTGTCTTTTTTTATTTGTGTTTTTTAGAGAGAGGGGAAGCGAGGGAAAAAGAGAAGGAGAGAAGTATCGATGTGAGAGAAAAAGATTCATCAGTTTCCTCTCATACAAACTCGGAAGTGGCACTGAACCTGAAACTTAGGCATGAGTCCTGAACAGGAATCAAACCTGTGATCTTTTGCTTTGTGAGCACAATGCTTCACCAACTGAGCCACCCCCATCAGGGCTCAGGCTACTAATCTTAATGCTATGGGCTATTTGTACCTTTTCCTTTTGGAAAGAATGTTATAAATTCTTGCTCTAGGTTTAATTGCCATGAACTTAGATTTTCATCATTTAGTTCACACCCTCATCATTTCTCCTTGAACCACAAAAGATTTTCTAATGGTCCCCTCACCTTGAACTACTCCCACTTTATCAGTCCTCTACATTCTGCCAGAATGATTTCTCTACACCCAAACATGATCATGTTACTCTAATGCTTCAAAAATGTTAACTTCCTGCTGCCTAAAAGGAGAATGAATCCCTTAGAGCCAGACACACAAGGGAATCTGTGTCTGCCTTCTGCTCCAACTTCTTTCTTTCTTTTTTCTTTTTTCCAGCTTCTTGAAATAAAAGAAGTTTATCTAATTTTAAACATTATTTAAATATGTGTTATGCGTTTATATATGTATGCGTATGTTTACATACACACATGTATATGTCTTTTTTGCTTTATTTAGAAAACATTTTTATGTTAATTTGAATTTTGGTTATTATAATACTGTAACTGGAAGCTTTTTCTACTTATGCTTTCATTTTAATCTTTCTGTGCCCATTAAATTCATATGTCTACTGTGTTACCTTTATTCTAAGTACTTTTTAAAGCTAAGTTTGGTTGTAACTATCTGAATTAATCCCATTAATCTCTTCAAGAAACCATCTCTTTGTTGCATTAATTTTTTTTTTTTTTTTTTTTTTTTTTTTTGCCTATATTCCTGGTCTCTATTTCATTTAACTCTGCTGTAATTTTTATTTTTATTTTTTCCAATTCTCATTTGAGGGTATGCCTACTGATTCTCAATAAAGAGGAAGGAAGAGATAGAGAGAAAAGGAGAAACATAGATGTGAGAGAGAAACATCAATTGATTGCCTCCCTTATGTACCCTGACTGGGGATTGAACCCGCAACCAAGTTATATACCTAAACTGGGAATTGAACACATGACCCTTTGGTGTACTGGACAATGCTCCAACTAACCAAGCCACCAAACCAGGGCTGCTCTAATTTATATTACCTTTATTCTGCTTACTTTCAGCTCTTTTTGTTTTTTCTTTCCTTTTTGGTAGTTCTTTAACACACAGTGTTTATTTATTAACTTCAGATTTTTCTTGTCTCTTGATATAGGCCTGTAATGATTTAAACTTCCCTCTGACTACCATTTCACTTCATACCAAAATTTTTATATGATTTATTGTAATTCTCATTTATTTTTATATACCTTTTGATCTCACCTTTTATTTCTTCTTTGACCCAGCTGTTTTTTTAGTAGCTTGTTGTTTAACCTCCACATATCTGTGTTTTTTTTCACTTTCTTTTGCAGGTGATTTCTAATTTCAAAGCAATTTGGTCAGAGAATATGCTTGGTATCAATTAATATTTTTGAAGTGTTCATGATTTAAAAGTTTTTACAAGAACTTTGTTAAGTTTCCTAGTCAGATAATTTTAATATAAAGCATATTGTAAAGAATAGTGCTATCTTTATTACAGTTTAATTTTTCAAAACTACTCCTAGATAACCCACAAGATGGCATAGTGGTGATGCTAGTTGTCAGCTTTTATAGTTATCCAAGATGGCGTTAAACTACGGTGGGGAAGAACAAGTTTTAGGTAAACTATTTGTGTGAATGACTGTGAGCTATGAGTTTTTTGTGGAGTGGTCATTTTAAAGTTGGAAAACGTTTGTCATTTGGGATAGTGGGGAAATGTGAAACGCCACCTAAGCAATATTTCTCTTTTGTTTAAGAATCTCTAAGTCACCTTCCTTTCACAGTTTTCTTTCTTAGACATTCGTATAAATATAAAGTCAGCTGTGAGTCATCTACACCTGTGCATAACTGTCACTTTGAAAATGTCTTGTATATACCAGTTTGTAACAAAGTTGCAAATAAATGGACTTCTGATATATATTATAAATGACTGGCACTTAACATTATTTTTATATAACAGAAATAAGAATGAGGACTTGCAGTGCTGGATTAAAGTCAAATATTAAAGTTGTGTTCAAGTTTTTACTATCGCCATTTGGGGGTAACCTAATGTCAGAAAAATAGCCAATATCATTCTTAGTGTAGATATTTTGGTTTGGTGATCATAGAAGGGAAAAATCAGATTAAAGCCAGCCTGAGGTTGTCATGACAGTATTGCTTCAAATAAGAAAAGTGGGAGGAATAAGAGCTGCTTCACAGTTCTCAACGGAGTCTTTCTTAACTTCTCATTGGGAGCCTAATAACTAGGGTATTTAATTTTTTGGAATATTTTATTCAAATATATCTTGTATCAGTAACATGTAGCAATTATAAATACATAACTTGAAGAATTTTCAAAAGCAGAACACACCTATGCATCTAGCACCCAGACCAAGCAACAGAAGCTGTCAGAGCACAAGAAGTTTTCTTTAATCAAGAAATTTACCCTTTTGTCCATAGTGGGACCGGTTGTGGGGACAAACCACATTTGCTACAGAAGCGTAAGTGGCTTTCCTGCATAGCATCAAATCTTTATACCCATGACAGACATAATACTTAATGATAAGAAATTGAAAGTTTTCACCCTGAAATCAGGAATGCAAAAGTGTGCCCCCTCTTACTGCTACTATTCAACATTATATCAGAGGTTTTGTCCAGATCAATTGGACAAGAAAAAGAGATACAAATTATCCAAATTGGAAAGGAAGAAGTAAAATCATCTTCATTCACATGTGACATAATTTTGTATGTGTTTAAGTAAAGTCCCAGAGAATGGGCAAGGAAGCTACTATAATAGAGCAAATAAATGAATTTAGCAAAGTTGCAGGATAAAAGATCAATACCAAAATTCAGTAGTGTTTCTATACACTAGCACTGAACGATCTAAAAAAGAAATCCATTTCATTTACAATTTAATTTATAATAGCATTCAAGAATTAAAAACTTGAGGATAAACAAAATCAAGGAGGTAAAAGACTTGTACACATTCTGTCTGTTAAAAGTGAGTCACTAAGGACAGCCCATACTCAAGAGGAGAGAAGAATTAGGCTTCACCTGTCAAAAGGATTACTATTCAAAAATTTGTGAACGTATTTCAATAAATTCCGCCATTTCAGAGAAGATTATGAGGGAGTCCTCTGGCATGATGAAAAAAATCTGTTGTATCTTCATTTGGGTAGTGATAACACAGACAGGAGAAAATACTATGTGTGTGTGTATGCATGCATTTGTGTATGTGTGAGTTTTCGCTGACGGAATGTTTAAGGTTTGTGGTCCTTATGTACATAATACCTAAAACATTTGTCTGTTTTGAAGCCTGCTGATACTATCATGCAGTAGTTATGTTTCAACGTTCATCCTTAATATCTATATTCTGTCACTCTTTAATCCTTGAATATAATTTTATAGGGGAAAATATTGCTCACGTGGATGATATGTAAGGGAAATGATGATATTTTATAACTTCTTCAACTTATTCAAAATCTTTGAGAAACACTTCAGACTTGAAGGATGATAAAATGGCATTGTATTTTGACAATTAGGAAATTTCTGTTGTATGTCTGATATCTTAACTATAGCTCTACTGAAATGTAATGTCTACATGTAGAGGCTATTGGAAGCTGTTTGGGAGAAGTGGGTCCAGTAGATTTGTCTGAGATAGTAAAGCTACGTCTTGAGTTATGTGAAACTAAAGGATTTCAGTGGAGATTCACAATGCTGAGCTGGGAGACTGGTGAGTTCTTAACAATAGTTTATTTCTGGTAGCGTTTACTTAATCTGACATTCAAAGAAAAGTGATACTTCACATAAATTAGCATTTCCAGTAACTTTAAAGCTTTCCCTTTTATGTTCCCATACTTTTCTTTCAGTCTCAAGTGTTTTAATGAAAATCATTATTGTATGTTTATTAATGCACAAAAGTACTGAAACCATATTTTGTACAAGGCATTTAATATAGTGATGAATATACTAGACGAGGTCCATGTGAAATTTCAGTGAGAGTAGACTAGACAAATAGATAATAAAAAAATTTCAGATGATTCCACATAGAACATTAACACAGAGGAATGCAAAGTGTGATATTAGGGGCATTTGTAAAAATCTAATGTGCCACTCTTCTCAGCTAAACTATTTGATCCTTTAAAATAGTCATAAAGCAGAAATTTAATAACTCAAAAATTCTTAAGATACTCAGTTTTCTTTTACCCTTTATTCTCTGCAAAACAATATTGCAACACATAATAATTTCAGCTTGCTGGTTATAAGATTACACTCGGTTTTAAAAAAGTTATCTATGTTTATTTATTTATTTTTGGTATATTTGAGCACCTCATCACCATATTTTGGGAGGTGTGGGTTCAAAGAACTTTTGCCCCAACTGGGAATCTATCTAAGGTCAGTAGGTGTTTTGCATCTGTTGCCTTCCAACCTCTTCCTCCCTTTTCTTGGGGAATAAGTGATTGATGGTGGCTACCTGCCATGTTTTGATGGTTGATGTAATGGACCTGTGTCTTTCTCTTTTTTGTTATTACAGTAAACAGACTGGCATGTTTTTCCCCCCAACATTTTATTATAAAAAATTTCAAGTGGACAGCAATGTTGAAAGAATTTTACAATAACACCCGTATACTTAACACTTAGATTATACCTAGATTCCACCATTAATTTTTTATCACTATCCTTGCTTTGTTGCATCTAGCCGTCCTGCTACCTATTTATTAATTCATTTCATTTTTAAAATGTGTTTTAAAGTATATCTGGCACAGGTTCTGCAGAGATTTTCCTCACACACAAAAAAATTCCACTCATTAAGTGTATCTTTGTTACACAGAAATTTGCAGTTGTTTTTTCCAAAAAAAGTTCATGCATATATTACTTCGACTTAAACTTGAGAAACCTAGGGAACAGGTACAATTTGGTGTTTCTGTCTTTGTGTAAGAGAAAAAAATATCATTACATGTTTACAGCCCCTCTGGTCTACAGAGAGGGTGTTGACCAAGGACTTCCCAGAGCCTGAGCAGTCGGTCATGGAAGGCTTTGCTGAGAAAATGGCATCTTCCTGATCTGAGTGATCAGGAATCAGCTGAAGATGATTAGGGATAAAGTGTTCCAAATGGGGAACATCACAGTGGAGAAAAGCTTGGTGTGTTTGAGGAATAGAAAGAAGTGTGCTGTGGAGGAAGATGGTATGAAAGAAATGAGAAGGGTAGGACTAATTCTGATACAGACATTTGGATTTTTTTTGAAATTTGTAAGGAAGCCATAGATATAAGCAGAGTACTGTCATGATGCTGCTCACATTTTTATTTGGCTTTTATATGGCAAATGGACTTGTAACAGGGCAAAAATGGAAACAGGAAGCCTTATTATGAAACTGCTGTAGTAGTCACGAGGACAAATTATGGTGACTTGGTTAGGTTGGCAATAATGGAGATGAGATGGAAAATGGATGGAGCCAGGGAGTTTTTAACGTAGAGCCAGCAGGACCTGCTGACTATTGGATGTAGAGGAGCAGTAAACTAGGGAGGAGTAAAGGAAAAATCCAAGTTTAGGTTTTATGCTTTTATGTCTTAAGTGGAAAACCCTGAAAGGAATTAGGCCTTTACTTGATAGCTCATCAGTTACACTATCAGGCTCTATTTTTTTGGTCAGATGTTATATTTTCAGTGTTCTTGTATGGCAGCCCTTCTTTTCTTAATTTTTTTTGCAAAAGAGAAAGCACTTCTCTGTTTTATTAGAGGTTTAGTGCCTTAGCTCAAGGTTCTCAGGTAGCGTTTGATCACAATAAGTGTGCACTTCCTATTTGTTTAAAATTGTTCTAGACAATAATTTTATCTTTTGAACAGAAATATGATTTGTATTTCTTAGAAAAAACATGATCAAAATATTGTTTTCTCAGGCAAATTACTATTCTGTCATTCTCGTTACTCATTTTTATTAGTCAATGTTATTTTACTTATTCTTTTGTGCGTCCTTTTAAGTGTTAGTAGTCATAATATAATCTTTATTGAAAGAAAGGCATTACTATGCAGTAGTTAGTAACTCAAGGTTACTGAAAGAATATTTAAAAACCTTTGATAATTTTGGTTAGGATGTAATAAAATTGTATTGATGTAACATTGCCTAAGAGATGTAAAATCTCCCTAATGATATACATTTTAGGTTTTAATTTTTCTCATTGGAGATTGTTTAATATTTATCAATGATAGTTGATATACTTTATAGGTTTTTGAATTATATCTGTTTTTCAGAGTCAAACTGAGATCAGCTGCTGTTACCTATCTCAAAAACATTTTAACCACAAAGACTGCTCATACTTTCTGGGATATTTACAAGACAACAGCCAATCCCAGGCTGAATGCTACATACTTTTAGAAACAGGAAAAATGGTCTCTCAAATACCAAATGTTTATTGAATACCCACAATTCTAGAACAGTTCTTTTTGCTGTAGGATAGGAATATCAAATTGCTTAAATAGTATTATACTAACCATTAAACTTTTTTAGACATAATTCCAACTGTGTTCCTGAATGTAAGGAATTTTGTTTTTAATTATGGCCATGTGGAAAAGCTGAGAAATAGACAGGCTAGAGAAGTGGTAATTGATTTGGATAAAGGAGGAGTTCTTAATACAGGCCTTTTTCTTAGGAGTAGGCAACCCTGACTTTGATCCTATAAAAGCCATTGATCCTAGGTGTGGTTATTAGGTATTGAAATCAACAAGCAAGTATTTATTTCCATAGCAAGTTTTAATATGACATATATTAAATGTCATATAGTTAATATGACATTTATATAGTGAAATATAAAATGACCTATAGATTTCTCCTTTTTTCCATGTTGATATCATAACAAGATTCCATTGAAATATCTGAAGGATGTTTAAGACCTATTCTGCTCCTTTAGAATGAATGTTCCTGTTTAATATTTTCTTTTCATAAAATGACTGATAAATATACAATTGAGTGTTCACCAATTAAATTTCAGGATATATACCCATCATTCAATAGTCCTTTTAATGTAACATAAATATGATTTTGGTCTTAGTGAAATTAATGGTAATATAAACTATTGATAAAACTAGTTATGTAACCTATAAACACTGTAGTTATAACATTTTAAACTCATTTCATTTTGACCTCAATTCTCTTTTTAAATATATTTTATTGATTACGGAATTATAGTAGTTCCCATTTTTTCCCCTTTGTCCCCCTCCACCAGGTACACCCACTCTCTCCAGCAATCCTTGCCTCAGTTCATATCCATGGGTCATCCATATATGCTCTTTGGCTCTTACATTTCTTATACTGTTCTTAACATCCCCCTGTCTATTTTGTACCTACCAATTTGTGCTTCTTAATACCTGCACCTTTTCCTCCATTCTCCCCCTTCCCTCTTCCAACTAATAACCCTCCAATTGATCTCCATATCTATAATTCTGTTTCTGTGTGGCCTGTTAGCTTAGTTTGTTATTTAGATTCAGTTAATTTTTTTTATTTCTTTTTAAAAAAATTTATTTATGGTTTTTCTATTACAGTTGTCCCATTTTTACCCCCATTACTCCCTCCCACCCCACTCACCCTTTCGCCCACAGTTAATCCCCACCCCATTGTCCATGTCCATGGGTCATTTATATTAGTTCCTTTACTAGAACCTTTCCCCTTGTTACCCTCCTTCTCTCCCTCCCCCCTAGATTCTGTTATTGATAGTTGTGAATTTATTGGCATTTTAATGTTTGTCATTTTAAATCTTCTTTTTATAAAATTTTCTTTAGCTATTCATATAATAATTGCTAGGTTATGATGAACTCCTTTAGTTTTATCTTGTCTGAGAAGCATTTTATCTGCCCTTCCATTTTAAATGATAGCTTTGCTGGATAGAGTAATCTTGATTGTAGTCCCTTGTTTTTCATTACTTTGAATCTTGCCAGTCCTTGTAGCATACAGTTTCTTTTGAGAAATCAGCTGACAGTCTATGGAAACTTCGTTGTAGGTAACTATCTGCTTTTCTCTTGTTGCTTTTAAGATTCTCTCATTATCTTTACCCTTTGGCATTTTAATTATGATGTGTCTTGGTGTGGTTCTGTTTGGGTCCATCTTGTTTGGGACTCTCTGTGCTTCCTCAACTTGTATGTCTCTTTCTTTTGCCAAATTAGGGAAGTTCTCTTTCATTATTGTTCAAGTAAGTTTTTAATTTCTTCCTCTTCCTCTTCTCCCTCTAACATGACAATGATTTGGATGTTAATACATTTAAAGATGTCCCAGAGGCTCCTTAGCCTATCCTCAGTTTTTTGAATTTTTTCTTCTTGCTGTTCTGATTGAATGCTTCTTTCTTCCCTGTGTTCCAAATAATTGATTTGATTCTTGGCTTCATCCCATCCACTTTGGTTCCCTGTAGATTTTTCTTTATTTTACTTAATGTAATCTTTATTTCTGCTTGGGTCTTTTTTATACTGCTGAAGTACCCAATGAGTTCCTGGAGCATGCTGATAACCATTATTTTGAACTCTGCATCTGAAAGGTTGCTTATCTCCATTTTGTTCAGTTCCTTTTCTGCAGTTTTGTTCTCTTTTTTCATTTGGGCCATATGTCTTTGTCTCCTCATTTTGGAAGTCTTTCTGTATTTATTTCTCTGTAATAGGTAGTGCTGCTTTGACTCCCTGTTGTAGTGGTGTTGCCTATTGTAGAAAAGTACACATGTAAGTTGTATGGGGCAGAGTGTTAGGTAAAGCTAGGGTGGGGCAACCCATGTCACCACTCTGTGACTCTATATAGGGGAGGGCTTGAGAAGGGACAATGCTACTGGGTGGCCTCTGGTGCTTTGCTCAGGAGGAGGCTGTCTCCTGACACTAGCTCTGTTGCCAGCAACCTCAATTTCTCCCCATATTCCACCAATACCCTTCCAGCTGTTGCCCTGGTGCTCAATTCTAGAGGGACTGTGTGAGCACTAATTTCATTGTGGGTCCTTTAAGAGG
This sequence comes from Furipterus horrens, assembly GCF_987537825.1. Lineage (NCBI taxonomy): Eukaryota > Metazoa > Chordata > Mammalia > Chiroptera > Furipteridae > Furipterus > Furipterus horrens. The sequence goes on along the minus strand of NW_028327172.1, from coordinate 162,925,400 downwards.
AGTCTCTTGAGAACCCTGTAGCTTCTTCCACTACCCTAACCCCAACTGGGCTTTACAGAAGCTATGGAGACTTATCTTCCTGGTGCTAAATCCTGGGCTGGGTGGTCTGGTCTGCGCCTGGGATCCCTCAGTGCTGAGGTATCCCTCCCAATTTTTATCTACCACATGTGGATGTGGGAACAGCCGATGATTTGGAAACACACTTGGATGTGGGACTGCCCATTCTGCATCTCCATGCCACTCTGTGCCTCTCTGTGCATCTCCATGTCTCCATCCCTCCTACTAATCTGGGTGAATGTGGCTTCTTTAAATCTTTGTCAAATTTAGATACAGCTCAGTTTTCTGACAGTTCCATGTGATACTTGTTTTCTAATCTAGTTGTAATTTTTGTTGTAGTTGTGTGAGGAGGCAAGGTGTGTTTACCTACATCTCCATCTTAATTGAAAGTCCTTGGAGATTCTGAACTCAATTCTGTGTGGTATATTTGCACTGGTTTTATACATAAGACAGAGGAGGCAGAGAGTTTTGATCTGAATAATAGAAACTAGTGAGCTTAGAGTAGAACTCATTCTCTGTTGTGTAGACCAGTGTTTTGTTACCATACCTATCTGCCCCTCAAGTAAACATAAATGTATTTTAACTTTAAAAGCAACATGGCCTCCAGATTTAATTTTGACTATATTTATAGTTTACAACACAGTCTTTGATTCTTACAGAAAGAGTGCTGACAGTGAGTCAGTCCTCAGACTGTCTGTGGTGCTGCACTGCACTTGACCACGTCAGCAGAGTGAAACCCTAGATGCACCCACAGCTCATTTCTCATTAGTGAGCACACGTAAGATGTGTGTAGAATTCTGACTTTGGGCCAGAAGATCAAATGTTCCAAATATACATTTATCTGCACCTCAATTCCTACTTCCTTAAATTGTCTCTTTCCGAAACTGGCCTTTTGCCTTGTTTTTAGTTTAACAAGCAAATTGGTAATTAACAGCCTATCTTGTGTGAGTGGCATGTGATGAATATAGGAAGATGGTTTCTTGGCAGAAATCAGCTTGAGTGATGTTTTTATACCCAGAAATGAGAGTTTATTAAAATAAAATAAACATTTTATCATGACTGTTGTAGGTCATCACAGTGTAGAAAATATGCAAAAATTAAATTTTCAATTTTTTCATACACATTGATCCCCATTTTCCTTTATACCAAATTAGAGACCTTCCGTTATTAAGAACACTGTTCTACTATGAAATTTTATTTACAGTAGTGATATAATCTTATTTGTAATCAATATTGTTTTCTTATATGCAAAGAGACTACATTGGAAATGAACAATTAACATTGTAGCTAACCAGATATGTTTAATATAGATATTCTATGTTAGTTTGAAATTTTTCTTAAAAAACACAATTGGGTACACATTTTTTTGTATGTTTTTAGCACAAGATTGGCATATTCATCTATCATTTTATTAATGCTATGTCAGTAACAAAGAATGTAAATTTTAATATATTATTTTTACTTAAAATATTGACTGGCTATATTTGTGTACTACAGCTGAAAACTGACTTTGCCAGGCTGCGCTTCCATACTTGATTCCTGATGTTTTAGTCTGATACAGATGAATCCTGGAGAAATCTGCTTCCTAGACACACTCAGGGATTTTTCACTGTTTCAGACACTCCTCACAAATGAACAGATCCATGATCCCTGCAAGTTTGGTTTCAGCTATTCTATTAAGTTTCTCATGTTTCATTTCTAGAGAAAGCAAGAATCTTATCAAATGCTTTGTAGGCTTAATTCCGTCACTTCTAAACATCTATGGCTTCATTTATAAAATGGAGAGAACTATTGTAGGAAATTTTTAATGAGATAATGTATGTATAGCACCTAGGATAATACTTGACGGGTAGTATTCCCTCAGTAAAATGGGGCTATTAGTAATGGAGCAACTAATGGAGCATTCAGTATGTGTTGAGCACTGTGTTTGGCACTGGCAATATAGATATGAACAAGACACACCCTATATTCTAGCAAAGGGAAAGGCAGCCAAATGTGTAGCCAAATATTATGGCTACTGTTGGAGATATCATGGAATTTTCATATTAAAGCACACACTGACTCATTTTTTAAAAGCATCCTTTTTGTTACAAAATCATATTTATTATGGAAAGTATAGAAAAATTAATATAAGTTCAAAAATTGCCCATAGATTTTTTTTTTTTTTTTTTAGGTTTCATCTTTTTAATCAGCTCCATGAAGGACATCCTAAATGCTACATGAAAACACAACAGAATATTTTTCTTCCAGTATTAAAAAAATATGACATTCACAAGTATTTTAAGAAACATCTACATAATCAGGGCAGTGATCTTCAGTAAAAAACACCTCTAAAGTAATCATGTTCTTGATTTCCTGTAGTTACATTTGGAAATTGCTTCCTAACCATGGTAAACACTGTATAAGTTTTGAAAATGTCCCTAGATGCACATTATTTCTGGGGGGTGGGAAAAAAAAAAGTCTGGTCAAACATTCGTGTGTGTGTGTGGCCAAGAATCCTGAGCCTAAACTAAATAATGTCCCAGATTTTGTCTTTGAATGGGAGGGGAAAAAAAAAACAAAAAAAAAAAAACACGGAACTTTCTAAAAGGTCTTTAACAAGCTACCTTGGGAGCTCAATTCAAAAATACATTTATGTACTAAAACAGATGTTTCAGTGCAGCTCCAAAACTCTTTATAAATACAGCCATTTGGAAGGACGATCCTGGATCAGAAGTTTTATTCCTTGTGTATCTACATTAGGTGTGCATGCCTCATCTCAGTTGTCATAATTGTCTCTGTAATTTCCCCCTGAATAGCGGTCATAACCACCCTGGCTGCCACCATAGTCTCTGGACCTTCCATATCCATATCCATATCCTCCAGCTCGACTGTCATACCTGCCACTCCCATAATCCTGGTCTCTACCACCTCTAAAGTAGCTGCGACCACGCCCACGGGCTCCAAAGGCACCCCCTCTGGTTCCACGGGCTGACTTGCCTGCATGGTCCACACGGATCTGACGACCATCCAGAGACTCTCCATTCATGGCTCTCATTGCATCTGAGGCATGCTCTGGATTGGTGAAGGTAATGAATCCAAAACCCCGGGATCGCTGAGTCTCCCGGTCCTTGACGACGACCACTTCAGAAATTGGCCCGAAACTACTGAAGTGATCTTCCAGAGCTTGCTCATCGGTGTTGAAGTTGAGCCCTCCAACAAAGAGCTTCCCTTCTTCAGAGGACATGGCTTTGAATTTGGGTCCTACAAATTAAGTAAAACAGCCGAATACACAGCTACGGTCGACGAGCAGAGCGACTGGGCAAAAATTGCCCATAGATTTATGATATAGGATAACAACAGTTAACATTTGGTATGTACCTTTCCAGTTTCTTAAAACAAAGACAGGATTATACTTTATTTACTTTTATAACTTAATGTTCCTTCCATACTATATAAGTATTTCCCATGCTACGAGCTCACAGAAGGAGAAATTTCATCAGGAATTGGTGTACATTATATGTACATGCATAGTTGAGCACTCATCATGGGTCAGTTTTTTAAAATTAAATTTAAAAAAGTAAAAAATCATAGGTCTTTAATATTAACTTCTTGTCTTTAATGTACTGTATTCATGTATTTTATGTGCAAACATAGAGCTAGGTACAAATTCACTTCTTTTAAGACCAATACAATGATAAGAAAAGTATTAATTTGCTGTAAAATTGCTCCAATTAAATGGTCTTCCCAGTTACTTTGGCATAGGTCATGATTACTCAGCTCTCCCAATTATTTCTTTTACTTTACTAGTACAAATTTACTTGCCATGATGGCGATGGCATTTAGACATCACTTTATTCTGCTTCAGGTTTTATGTGTGCTCTTTTCTATTGTCTAACAGCAATTACAGATCTAGTGTTTGAAATAACATAATTAAAATAATTAATGTGGATGCCAATTCTGTGGTCCTACTGCATTATATAGTGGTCATGCAAATGGTACAGAATATGCTTATATCAATTTTCTTGAGGTCGTTGTAATGAAAGTCCTTAAATTAAAATTGTCAAAGACACTTTGCAAACTAGACTATAACTCCTTTCCTTAATTTAGGAAACACAGGTATAAGTAATTCACAGTTACCAGTAAGCATTTAAACTTTAAATATTGTGTAATTTAAAGCAGTATTAAACAAAATGTTATTATCTACCAAGTTGAATATTATCACTACATATGATAACCTGACAATTAAATATCATGAACATGGCCATGTCTTTTTTCATGTTTATCATTTGTACATATACATTTATGCTACAAACATTCAAAGGCAAATTCAGCCAATTTTAATTTTTCTGTGTAGAGCGCTGATATTTTCATTGCCTTAAGTGAAAATTTAAACTTTACTTGTAAAATGCTATTATGGAAAAGGAAAGTAAATTAACTGGTTTATCTTTTCTGATGTCTGTGAATCTCACTCCTTTCACTTGAATGTCCTGTGTGCATCTCACACTCAATTGTCAAAAGCAAAACTTATCATCTTCATTATCTTCCCCCAGTCTACTTCTCTAGTGTCTACCTCTTCAGTGAATGGCATGCAGTTGCTCAAGCCAATAAACTCTCTCACATAACTCATCTGATTATGAAATCCTGCCAAGTCTGTGTTAACAATAACTTAAGTCCATGGATTTCTCTTTGTCCCCAGCATCCTTACTGCTTTACATCTCTGTGGTTCAGCCATATTGAAAATTCTTTCAGTCAATTCTCCAAGTTCTTTCATTTTCCATCCATTTCGGGTAATATTGCTGTTACCTGGAACACTGTCCTTTCCTTCTCTCCTGCTGACCATTACTCTTCTTTTAGATCTCAGTTTTCCTGTGAAACTGTTTTGATTAGAATGCGATTTTTCTATACTCGCCTATGGTATTCTAAACTTTTTTTATTATAGCGTTTATCACATTGTATTAAGAGTCTCTCAGGCTAGTTAGTGAGCTCTAGGTAGTCATAAATAGTGTCATTCATAATTTTATACTCTATCTAGAATATAAAAGATCCTAGATAAATACTTATTGAATCAATGAATTAGTCCACTTCAGAAATAATATGTATATTACAATTAATTTTCAGTTTTATTAGTCACAGTAGTTTCTGTTAAAAGAAAAAATGTCATTAAATTTTCTTAATGAATTCATATTTTGTGCGAGGCACTGCCCACCAGAACCTTTCCTAGTTTAGAAGGAGGTGGGCACACACAGCAAAGGAGGAGTGTGGGTGAGAAGGTCCCCCAGGACTGAAAGGCAGCATGTGTTTGTGTGTGTGAGAGCCCTTTTACTGGTGGCACTTGGGTAAAAGTCACAGAGAACAGTGCTTACTTTGTGGACTATATGAGGAGACCCCAGAGGTGCTTAATGAATAGTGGTTCTTGAGTCTGGGAATTTGGAAGTGTAGTTTATTACTTGGACTAAATTTGAACATGATTATTGAAGTTTTGAGGCTGCAAGGTGCTGTATTTAATTTGTGTGATGCTTATAGCTCCCTGTAATAATCCCTGTTTAGGGTAATGCTTTGGCAAAAATCAGTGTCAGAAACTCTGAATTCTAGTCCTAACTGTACCATGAACAGTGTTATCTTTGCTAAATCATGTATCCTTTGTGGCTTTAGTTTGTTTCATCTACAAAGTGATGGGAAAGATGTGAGTTATGTCCCAGCTTAAATTAAGATTCATTACTTTTAACTTTTCTCTTTCCTTTTAGCTCATAAAAGTAACTACAATTTTATAAAAGTCTCTTTTATATACCTTTAATATAGATATGTTTTCTTTGTTAACTCAAAAACAGTATCAACTAGATGTTCTGTCACCAAAAAATATTTATTTCAGAAAAACAAAGAGTTGCAAGTCAGTGCATGAAATCATGGCGACCCACTTGCACACACTGCACAGTGTGGAGAGGTGTTTACAGAAGGGAAATAGAAGTTAAGGGGGGTGGGTAGTTACCACCGTAGAGCATTATTGTCAGCACAGACTCCTTCCTGTAGGCCTCTTGCAATGACATAGGGTGTGAGAATCCTTCCACAGACCCTCTGGACATATCATGTTGGTGTAGGTCTCAGTCATCATCTATATCACTTTACTGTATTATGGTCCTCAAAATCTACAGTGTTATGTAGTAAAACTGTGTTATGGCAGAATTCATTTTCTTGTTTTTGATTAATTGTTTTTACAATACAGTGTCTTTGTTCCTATTTGCTTATGAGATTAACAGTGAATGTAGGAATTAGTCAAGTTAGTCAGGCATCTGACTGATCTGTACTGCTCTAGCATTGACCAGAACTTGGAAGTCATAACTGTAAGAACGGAGTCGCTCAGAAAGCCATCAAGACGCAGCGAGCAGGATAAAAGAAGTTTACTGAGGGAAGTAGCAGGCAGCAAGGGAGCCGTGCCATGAGTGGCTCTGACTCCGGACTCCTCGGGAAGGAGAGGGTTGTTTTATAGGGGGAAGAAAAAAGAAACAATTGAATTTAATCATCACCTGCTTCTCTCGCAGTTGCAAGCATGACGGGCTGATCAAGGCCAAAGGGGGCTTGACTTGATGCACCCCGCTATCGTGGGAAACTCCCAGTCGAAAATATCTCTTTCTCCCAGGCAGCTGCAGGCAGGCGAGGGGAAGGGAGAGAGCATGGGAACCTAGGCTGTCATTCCAGTTGTTTTTTTTTAATAAAAGGAGGAGAGGGTTGGGGTGTTTTTTTGGGGGGGTGGCAGAGACCGGTTGGGAGAGGGGTCGTCGAATCTCTCTTCTATAACAACTTCCTGCTGAGTTTGGGCGATGGGAGGGGGTTGACTGATGGCTCAGGGGTCGTCTCTTGCCACGGGTTAATATCTGAAAGATATTAATAAGAGCATATTATGGACAGTAGAGGCTGTTATGGATTGAACCATTTTTTGAATACAGTTAATTAGCAATTTGAGGAAGCAAGGGCCAAGGGCGAGGAACAATAGAAGGAGAAGTAGCAGGGTTATGAGAGGCACTAGGATCGCTTTGAAGGGAGAGGAGAAGTGTGAGAGGAAGGTTCTGAACCAGGATTTTCCCGTATGCCTGTTCCCTAGCTTGGATAATAACGTTAATGTGCTTTTTAAGTATTTGTAAAAAAAATTTTTTATTATGCCTGTATTGTTAATGTAAAAACAGCAAGTTTCGTTTAGTATGGTGCAGGTTTTCCTGCTTTGGCTGAGAGGATGTCTAGGGCCCTCCTGTTTTGAAGAACTACATCTGCTAGGCTGTTTGGGGATTCTTGCTGTTTTTCTAGAGCTTGGAGGGTGGTATTCCAAGTTTCTTGAAGGGATAAAGAGAGATTTAGTACTGATTTTTTTAATTGGGGAATTTTTACAAACAAAAGACGCTTTTATATATAGAGTGCCCTGTTTCTGGTTGTTCATGGATCCAGTTGCTGTACGCATGTCCACCAAGCTCAGACTACTGCCAGTCTCGTTTGTGTCGGGGGTGGGAGAAGAGGGAGGTCTCGAGGAAGGAACCAAGGTTGGGGATTGCCTTGGAAGCGGCTATTTGCTGGGGGCTTAGTATAGAGGCATCTAGTATTAGAGCGACTATCATGCAGGTGCCAGTCTAGTAAGGAGGAATTATTAGGTATGCTTGCATGCTACATAGAAAGTGATATTTCATCCCTTGTAGGGAAATAGCAGTGCTATATTTTGCTTTGGTGATGGCAATGTAACTGGGGTGAGTTTTGTTTTTTTATTGCCTGGTATTAAATATTATGGAGGATTTTGTGAAGAAATGTTTGACTGTATTGGTTAATTTGAGAATCTATGACTTATGTAAGGGTAGCAGGAAAATTTAAAGTGTTGTATGATTGTGAATTTGGGCTAATATGTAAGGACGACTAGGAGCTTTTGGCTGGCTTTTATAGTGTATGAAGGCTAGGTCTAGTGTGTGGTTGCAGAGAAGGGAAGGGTTGAATGTGGCTAAGGAGCGAGGCTGAATGTGAATGCTGTTGACATGTCTGAAGCAGATGCAGAGAGTGGCAGGACCTATGATATGAGTGACAGTGGCTACTGGCTGGGCTGCTCTAGGGAGACCTGCTGAACCCATGTAGTAGGGGGATGGGAGAAAATGGGCAGTAAGGTTATATAAGGTGGTGAGATTGGGTGGGAAGGTGGTTACCTCAATGTCTGGGTGGTGCGAGGAGTGGGGCAGATCTAGCAGTTGGTTTTGTTGGTTAAGCACGCTATTCACTATATTGTGGGGGCTATGAGGTGGCAAAGGTTAGAAGGGTGATAACTGTAATTGTGAGGGGAGACAGCATGGATAAGGTGATTCGAGTAAGTCAGCGAGAGATAGAACTAGGATGAAAGTGTAAAAGTAAATTTCGTCAGAGGTGTAGTCGCTGAGAGTGCCCTGCAGCCAGGCATCTCAAACACGTTCTAAAAACTGAGAGATAGCCTGGGGAGGGGGGCTTTTTGTATAATAAAAATTCTTGCAAAATGAGATGAGTAAAGAGTAGGGCCTGTGGAAGGCTTATTTAGAGGGGGGTTGGGCTTGAGTGATTTTTATGCGTGAATGTATGATGTGATAGGCATATTTAGAGTCAGTGTATATAGTGATCTGACGATTTTTTGTAAGGGCCAAGGCCTGCGTTAGGGCAATAAGTTATGCCTGTTTGGAAGAGGTACCAGAGAGCATTGAGTCCCGACTCAATGACGGAGGTGAGGGTAGTGATGGTATATTTTGTTCCCTTTGGGCCAGTCTTGTAGGAGCTTCTATCTATATACCAAGATTGCACCTGGGGTAAAGGGGTGTCTTGTATGTTGGGGAAGGGGTGTAAAAAGGAGGAGAGATGTTGAATGCAGTTGTGGGTATGGGTGTGGGAGTGGGGGAGGGGACATAATGAGGCAGGGTTGAGGGGGAGAGATGATTTATGTAGGGAGATTTGAGGATTTTGAAGTAGTTGGGTGTGTAAGAACTGAATTCGGGATGGGGAGGCTACAGCGATGGCCTGGTGGGTTAGTAGGCCAGAAATAGCATAAGAGAAGTGGCCTGTTACCTGGGCAAAGGGAACTAACTTAAGGGGTTTTGACTGAGAATTTGCTGCCACTGCTAAGGTACAGAGGCAGGCTGGCCACCCTAGGAAGGGGGAATCAAGTGGTTTAGAAAAATAAGCTATAACCCATTGATCTGGTTTATATTGCTGTGCTAACAGCCCGAGAGCAAAGCTATGTCTTGTGTTGGTGTATAGGAAGAAAGGTTTATTTGGGTTTGGAAGGGCTAAGGCTGGGGCTTGGCTGAGAGCTATTTTGAGTGTGGTGAAAGGTTTAAGGAGGGCTTGAGAGTTTTCTAGGGGTTCAGACAAGTCTCCAGCTGTTGCTTGATATAAAGGTTTGACTAGGGATTTTAAATAAGGTATCTAAGTTTTGAAAAAATTAGCGAGGCCTAAAAATGATAGGAGTTCCTGCTTGGTATGGGGCAGGGGGAAGGTAATTATTAGGTCCTGTCTTTCTGGAGTTAGGTGTTTATGAGTCGGGGTGATGGAGAGTCCGGGATACGTGACCTGAGTTTGAGAGAACTGGCCTTTGTTTCGGGATATGTGGTATTTCCGACTGGCAAGAGAGTTAAGGAGTTGGGCAGTATGGAGATGAGAAAGGTTTTTAGATGGACTGCAGAGGAGGAGATCATCTATGTACTGTAGGAGGACGCTTGGGGAAAGGTCAAGCTGCTGTAAGTCAGCTGCTAGGGCTTGACTTAAGAGGTGGGGACTATTTCAAAACCTGTGAGGCAGGACCATCTACATCAGTTGTTGGGTTATTTTCATGGTTGGGTCAGTTCAGGTGAAGGCAAAGAGGTCTTGGGAGGCTGAGGAGAGTGGGATAGTGAAGAAGGCATCTTTGAGGTCCAGGACAGTAAAGTGGGAGGTTTGAGGTGGGATGTGTGACAAGAGGAAATAAGGGTTGGGGACGATGGGGTTGATAGAGACAGTGGCCTCATTGATTGCATGTAGATCTTGGACAAGTTGGTGAGACCTGTTGGGTTTATTTTATTTTATTTTATTTTATTTTTTTGCTGCGAGGATGGGGAAATTGGTAGGAGAGGCAGCAGGTCAAAGCAGACCTGCTCCTAGCAGGTGGTCTATAATAGGCTTCGGACAGTTTAAGGCCCAAGGGGTTTATGGGTATTGAGGTTTGTTGGGATATGGGAGGTATTTTTTAGGGTTACAGACACTGGAGCGTGGTGAGAGGCAATGGAAGGATTGTCTGTGTCCTAGATATTGGGATTGATTGCTGTTAGCCATGATGGCAAGGGAGTGTCTGGGATCGTGTGAAGGGACTGCCCTAAAATTAGAAGAAGAATGAGAGGGGTGGGATTATCTGGTGGGGGTGTGGACTTAAAACAATTAAGAGATATAGATGAGTGCAGTTTGGTTAGAATATCGCGTCCAAGAAGTGGGGTTGGGCAGTGGGGCAGGACTAGAAAGGAGTGAGTGAGTGCCTGATGCCGAATGAGACAGGTTAGGGGAGGGGTACTTAGGGATTGGGTCGCCTTGCCATCTACTCTTACAACCGATATGGTAGAGGGAGTTAGGAGCCCCGAAAATTCAGGCAGGACAGAATACGTAGCTCCTGTATTGAGGATAAAGGAGACAAGCTTAACTGCCACCAATATGGGTTCTGCAGCCGTGATGGTAAAAGGTGGGGTTTCTGAACCTGGGCGCCATCAGGCGGTGGAAAGTCCAAGGAGGTCTGGGACAGATTCACTGCTGGGGTAGGCAGTCTAGTCCCCCAGTTGAGAGGCCATTGGACAGCCAACCTTCCAGTGACCCGTCTTTTGACAGAGAGGGCAGGGACCCGGAAGAGGTAAGCGGGGGTTTGGACAGAGTTTTGCCCAATGTCCCTCCTGACCGCACCAGAAACAGGAGCCCGGAGGCTGCCTGATGGTGGAGGCTTGGCCATTAGGCTTATTTTGCTTTTTGGAGGAGTTTTCCATGGCATTAGCCAGCAAAAGGGAGTGCTTGTATTTCCGTTCCCATCACTCCTTTTCCCTCTCCTCTTGCCGGTTTTTGTATATTCGGGAGGCAACCTGAATAAGTTCACTTTGTGGGGTTTTGGGGCTTGCCTGTAACTTTTGGAGATTTTTTTTTTTTTTTTTTTGAATGTCTGGGGCTGACTGACTAATGAGATGGGTGTGTGAAAAGAGACGTCCCTCAGGCGAAGTGGCGTTTAGATTGGTGTATTTTTGGATGGATTCTGTGAGCCTTTAAGAAGGTGACTGGATTTTCACTAGGACCTTGGGTGAATTTGAGTTTTGTCATAGTTGATAGCTTTAAAGCCCAATTTGTGTATTCCAGTAAGGAGACGTGTAAGGAAATGGGACATGTATTCGCACGACACTGTCTCTACCAGTGACCTTGCGGGGGGTGGGAGGATGGAGACTAGAGGGGCGAGGCTGACTGGAGGTGGGGAGGGACCCAGGGAAGGGGAGGTAGGGATGGGCCCCTGGGATTGGCTATGGGGAGGAGAAAGTCCGGAGCCTTGGAGGGTTGGGAACTGTGAGGAGTTAGGTGACTGAGGTTCTGAAGGGGCCGGGGAGAGGAGAAACCGCGCACCTCAGTCCTCTCTTGGTGGCCTGGACGTGGCGTGTCTGGGGAGACCTGACACCAGCGGCCATGGAGGCAGGAGCGCAGGGCCGGGCGGCGCGGGAACGACAGTGTCCAAGTGTAAGAAGCAAGGAAGCTGGTGGCTCCCAGACCAGTAGAAAATAATTAGCAGTAAAGGAAAAATGTAATTAGAGGGTTTTTTTGAGCGAGAGCTAACAATATTAGTATTAGAAAAGGGGCATTTCGAGGCTCAGCACAAATGCCTCTGAGAACAAAGGATATCCAAAATCTGAGGGAAGGACGTTCATTACTAAAGCCTGGGAAATGGGAAAATACAGCCAGGCAGCCCAGCAAACAATACACGGAAACTTCAGAGAAGAGCTGGAGATAGACCTATAACTAGATTACCCTTAATTAATTTAGTTAATTGTATTATAACTCAGGAGTATTCAGCATGGAAAAACGGAGATGGAGAAGGAGGGAGAGGCAGGAAGGGAGGGGGCAGTTTTACTCATGTTAGGATAAGAACAGCCAGTTTCTTCTTCCGGTAAGCCTCTGGTTTTTGGCTGTGCCCAAAGCTGCAGGTCTGTGAATAACAACTGCTTCGGTTACTGCAAAAATCCTGTGTCCCGGTGTTTTATTGTGAGTAATTTTTTATATAAGGAAGAAGGAGAAGGGGTTAGAGAGGGTGCAGAAGGTCGAGAGGAAGGTGGCTTTTTCTGGATAAGGAGAATTTGGTGGATAGCGAGCTGTTCGCAGAGAGAGTGTTTGTTCCAAAGTGTCTAGAAAGCCTGAGCACAGGGAAGTTCTGACCTCTTGCCTGACTGCTGGAGAAACTTATGCAGGTTTGTGAGAACTCTGAAGTCAAGTGTGCCGTTTTTGAGCCACCGACTCTGGTTAGAGGATATTAGGTCATGCAACAGTGGACAGAAAGACAAGTTGATGGGCCTTGACTTCTCCATTTAGTTGGAGAGATCTGAGATTATGGACTAAACACCCAAGGGGGGTATTTTTGGATGGGAGGGACTGGCCAATTCCCATGGCAACAGTTAGGGTTAAATGTGGGTCTGAGAAGGAGGAGGAGGGTGAATCCAAGCCAACATTTCCGGCTCCACAATCTGTCGAGAGGAGTGTCCCCGTTTTGACCAGAGTGGAGGGCCAAAGGCCAAGAGGAGAGGTGCTGATTTATCCCAGGCATCTCTGGGAGTCATCATGCCCCAGAGAGAGAGTCTGGATTGACCCCGAGGAGTCTGGTGACTCCGAGAGCGGTTCCAACTGAGTGCTCAGATTTATGGCTGGACTTCCCGAAATGGTCTCGGATAGACCAGGAAACAGAACCATCAGAGGAGATGAAGGTTAGAACTCACCCATGAATCTGAGGGCTGGTGTTGATTGGGAGTAAATGGAAGTCAGGGAAGGGGTCAGAGGAAAAAGGAGGCAGATGGGGTCAGCAAGCCAGAGGGGAAGCTCGAGCTGCCAACTCATGGAGGCCTGAGCGACTCTGGGTCCAAGGACTGGGGCCGGCTTGGGCCTGAGTCCGACTCAGAAGTCCGGTCGAGCTGGTGTCCCAATCCCGGGTTTCGGCACCATAATGTAAGAAAGGAGTCGCTCAGAAGTCCATCAAGATGCAGCGAGCAGGAAAAAAGTTTATTGAGGGAATCAGCAAGAAGGGATGGAGCCGTGCCGTGAGTAGCTCCGACTCCAGACTCCTAGGGAAAGAGGGGTTGCTTTACGGTGAGAAGAAAAAAGGAACTATCGAATTTAGTCGTCGCCTGGCTATCTCACAGCTGCAAGCATAAAAGGCCAATCAAGGCCAAACACGGCTCGGCTTGATGCACCCTGCTATCGCGGGGAACTCCCGGCCCAAAATATCGCAATCTCCCAGGCAGCTGCAGGCAGGCAGGGGGAAGGCATGCGAACTCAGGCTGTTATTTCCTTACTATACTGTCACCTGTTTTTGAATAAATATTTCTAAAACAAAACGTATGCTAAGACTCGTTCACGTTATTCAAGTCCATGCATGTTCTGTGTGCCAGGAATGGTGCTGGTTCCGAGGGAAACGGCAGTGAACAGGGCAGGCACAGGCAGCCCTTACAGGGCTCGGTCTGGATCAGACCTGCAACTTTATGTGCGGTGGGAACTGGGAAGCCTGCTACTCACAACCAGCCTGGTGAGCTGCATCTCAGTCTGAATTGTCTGGTAGTTTTTCTTCATTACCTCAGAAAAAAAAGACAAATGAATGTTCTTTGGGCCTACAGAGTGTGATCTAATGAACATTTCTAACGTTTAAAATATATATACTGGGATATGACAAATACAAAGACCCTAGTATCTTAAATGTAAAGTCTGTTTACCACATTTTTTTCCTTTTTTTTTTTGTTACTTTTTCTTTCTTTTTCTTAATTGAATTTATTGGGGTGTCATTGGTAATAAAGCCTAACAGGTTTCAAGTGCACAATTTTATAACACATCATCTGCAGACTGCATCGTGTGTTCACCACGCAAAGTCAAGTTTCTTTCTGCCGCTATTTTCCCCTTTTGCCTTCTTCCACCTCCCTTCACCCTTCTTTCACTCTGGCAGTCACCATAATGTTGTCTGTTTGTTTGTATTTTTCAAATTGGTTGTTACTGGGGAGACCTGAGGCAGGGTGCAGCCTTTCCTTGATTCTTGTCTTGCTCACAAGAGAAGAATTCAGGCGAGAGACAAACACATATAGTGGAAAGGAGATAGCAAGTTTATTTATGAAACACATATGAGAACGAAGCTGTAAGTGGGTACTGGGCCAGTATGAATGCCCCACATATATAGGAAATAAAGTTGTTAGTGAATCTGTTCTATACACTTGAGTACCTGGGTACAGGTGGTCACTCAGCTAATCTGAGTGCCTGCTGTTGGGGCTGAGGGGTTATATACTTTAGTCACTTTCTAGGTTCCCTCTCTGTCTTCCCCTTCTAGACCTTGGGATTAATGTACAGCTACAAAGTCTTTCTTTCTCAGCTAATAATGGCTTTTTTTGGTATCAGTTAGAAATTGCTACAGAGGCTCCCTTTCCCAGTACACAGAGTTTCAAGGAATCCCTTCCTTCTGTGTTGTCTTTGCTTGTGATGTTTGGAATGCCTGGCAATCTATCAGACCGGGCTTGGGACTTCTGAATCAATAGGTGAGACTCTTCTCTCTCCTCCTCCCTGCCTTAGTTTACTGTCTATCCCACCTAACAGTTCTTTTCCATAATTTGCTGTTGAGATTTTTAAAAAAATGCCTCTTGGAATATAGGTGGCCAGTTATTTATATTGTATGTTGATAACTCATAAAATTTGAACTCATGTGGTTCTAGTTCTGTTGTCTCATTTCCCTCAGCCTGGTCTTCCTATACTTGGTTATATTTTATTGAGTGCTCCATATTGTATATTTTAAATCTTTAAGAAGGTTGAGGTCAAAGAAGGTATCCTGCAGAGAGGCTTTACATTTGCTTCTGGCTGATGACAATGGGGGCATTAACACTCCAGATGGTTTCTGCTCCTGGAGGTTTTGTTTCGTCTCCTCCAAGCTCTGCGAAGCTGCATCCTTCAAGGACTCAAGCCAACAACCATCCATGCAATACCAGACTCCAGCTTTTCTTCAACATAGGCCCACAAATTTGTCAGGATACATCCTCGACTCCTGAGTCACCCAGTTTCCTCTTCTGGAATGTGTGGCCCCCAAATCAGTCCCAGCTACCAGGGTAATGTCTCTATAGATTTCCTTTTGCATATATTGGTGGTACTTTCTCTGTGCCTTGCCATCTCTTCAGTGTTATTTAACATTCCTTTATAATAGTTTATTCAACTGTCTGAGCTGTACTCAGTGGAAGGCTTGAGATATGTACATATATATTTATATACATTCATATACACATACATGCTATATATTATTTATTAAGAGTCAGGAACTTTATTTTTCTTAGGTTATATATTGTATGGCTACATATGCCAAATATATTCCTGAAACACCTTTAATTAGTCCCCCCAACACCTGCTTAGTAATGGGAAACTTAAGCACTATGATACACTATAGAAATTTTGGCTTTCTCCTAGAAACAGTGTATAATCAGCTTCCTACTCCTATAAAGTGCTGGTAGGCTAATAAAATCAGAAATGTCTTACAATATTTCCATTTATCTTAGAAAAGCAATTTTTTTCTAATGAGTAGATTAATAAGCCTAAGACCAGCATATATTTAAAAAATAACAAGACCCAAATTCAATGATTTTAACATGCAAACCTTTATTGAATTTTAAATGGGCAAATCTAGAAGTTATCATATAGTGTTATGAATAAGTGATATCTGTATTTATAGGAAACATTCAGAAAGTTTTAAAGAATGACTTTGAATTTGTTCCTTCCAAATTATTTTTGTAGATCTGTAGAAATATATTATTATAAATCAAAATCTAGCTTCAGAAAAGAACATGTTGCCTTAACTTATTTTAAATTATGGACTCATCTCCTGTACTAGATTTATGATTACTGGCAGTACTACTAAGAAGGATGTTACCTGGATTACAAGATATTTTTTAAATGACTTTTTAAACATTTTTATTTATGGTAAGACTAGTTTAAATTGCTAACCTAAATTGCTTAATTTATAATCAAAGTACTTACTTTACTTTTCGCTCCATTAGATGCATTTTTCCCCCCTGAAAGTGGGGGCGAAATGTCTGTGCGTCTTATGGAGCAAATATTGTGTCACAGACTGTGATGTGTATTACCTGACCTGTCAGCGGTGGCGACAGCTTTAGAAGAGGAAGCAGTGGGCCCACGTGGAACCCCTGGAGAGGCTTAAATGTCCCACTTTACTGCTATATCTCAGGGCTTCTGGTCAGTTCTTGTCCACCTCTGCCCATCACCTGGGACTTGGGAGAGTGCAGAGAGCCACCTGACACTCCTAGCTACAACTGCTGACCTGTAGAATCAGCTGAGGCTAATAATGGGTATGAAGCACAGTGCCAATTGCCAACTGTCTTTGACACTGGGTGGGGGTCTGTGTCAGTAGAACTGTGCCTCCAATCTCCAATCACCAATCACTGTGTCTTAAAGCTCTGCCAATCACAAGGGGCAGATGGGTAGAGCTGAAGTAACATGTTCTTGGCTGGCTACTGGCTCTGTTAGTTGCTACAGAGTACTTGAACCTTAAAGTCTCTTCTCATTTGTTAATGACAGTGATGATGGTTCTTAATACCACTGTTGACTGCTGTTCACTTTACTTGGTTGAAATATTGTTATATTTTATTAAATATTTTAGTACACCATTTGGTTCAGAATATTTTTTTTCTTCCTTTCCTCCTCTAAACCTAGGTGCATCTTATGGTCAGGTGCGTCTTATAGTGCGAAAAATACGGTATATTGTTTTTACCGTATACCTTTCAGGTATATTTGAAGCTAATCTACTTACCCCATCCTGCCTCTAAATACTACTCTACTTAGGAGTATAAGGAAACCAAGTTTCACATATTTCCTGAGTCTATTTAAAGATGCTTTTAAGTATGGAGGAAAAAAATGTAACTGCTTTCATGAAAAACATAATACAGTCATACCTCTCAACTCATCAGCTTCAGAACTTGTCAAACTCTGTACTCACTGCATTCTGACAAGAAATTGGCACTAGGCACTTGCTCTGCTTGCTCGGGACCTGTTGCACTTGCTAGAACTTGTATGAGTCACGACTCCACCCCACAAAAGAAAATGCTTCATCCCTCATGGCTTGTTCGGTACTTGTTGGTTTTAGCACTGGTCATGAATTCTGGAATGAATTAATGACAAGTATGGAGGTATGACTCTAGCTTCATTTAAACAGCTCACTCAAGATTCTCATGATTGTGGTACAGCTAACATGATTAACACTCTTAGAACATGTACAAGAGAATGAATTAAACAGAAATGCTAATAGAGCTCTTAATTTCCCTTCTTTTTGGAACAAGTGTTCTTCAACTACCAACTTTAAATCATGAGGCTCTCATTATGCCTCCACCAAAAATACAAATTCCCACCCCAGTACAAAGAAGAAACAATACTTTGTCTACAGCTTCTTTCATACAAAATACTAGACACAAATCCACACTTAGTTATTTTTGCCCCTGCATATCCTTTAAAATTCAAATTTTTCAGAAATAAAGTAGATACTACTTTCCAAGTAAAAATTACCTGTTCATAGATGTATTTACCATATAACTAACATGAAATCTTTACAATTAGTGTAGTAGCATTGCTAGGAGGGTGAAGTGTTTGGGCACATTTAATCATCAAGTCACTGGCACCTCTCTCTATACCCCAGTTTCACTGTCTTAGCTCTACTGCATTATAAAGCAGAAGAGGAGGAGGCTGCTAACCCTAGCCACCCACATCTTAGGGGAAGGGTCCCTTCCTCACAATGTCAGCATCACTTCTACTGTCTACATCTGGCACCAGGCTTCACTGATAAACAGATGAGGCCAGCAGAGGCAGCTGGAAACCATCTCCAGCAGTGGACCTGCAAAACTCCAGGACAAGCATTGGATAAGTGCAAACTTTGGACAAGAAAAGAAATTGAAGCATCCTAAATTACAGCCAGATGGAGGATGGCAGGAAGAGAAAAGTAAAACCAATCAGTTAGCTGACAGAGGATGAAACCAACAAAAGATTGCCCACATTCCTGAAAGTATGTAGAAACTTTGAATCCACTTCCAGGAAGCTGTTTCAGCAATTATCTAAAAAGAATAGCTGACCATCACTGCATCCTGCTCTGCATGAACTTTGCAACAAGTAGACAAGTATTTCTTCTGAGGACTCTATTCCAGAGCTTTCCACATCACCTTGCCCCCACCCTCATTTACAGTCAATGTAATCAATTCTTTCAAAACAGCTTACATCTTTCTAACCCAAACTCACTGTGTAAAAGAGCCCTCATCAACCCCAGGAAGGCACAGGTTTGTCTTCTCCATCAGCCCTGTGGCTGGTGTTTAGACTCTGCCCAGGACATGGTCCTTTCCTAGCTACCATTGGGCTCAATAAACTCTTTCAGGACAAATTTCAGTCTGGAAGTTTTTTTAACACCATTGACAAGCTATGTTTATAAATCTTAATGAATACTTGAGGTTAACAAGGTATAATCATTGTATATTTTTAGTTTACAATATGGCTTATGTTCCAGTATGATTGTGATGAAAAAGGCTAAAGTTTTTCTGAAATTAATACTGGGATAACAAAATAAAAATAATATTGAGAAATTAACCAACACGGAAAGGAACAGGAGATTGAGAAAATAAATTAACATTGTATTGAACTATTACTTTTAATCAATCCCTTTTAAACGGTCATCTTTTAAATTCTCACTACAACCTAGACAGTAGTTTCTGTTTTACAGTCGTGGAACCTGACACTGAGAGTAGTTTATTTACAGGACCGGTTGGAGAGGAAGCACTAGCACCCAGCCCTCCTAGAGCCAGGTCTTGCTGCAGCACTTGAAGACAAGATTATCTTTTCTAATAATGCAACACAGGATATCGGTAGAAAAAGTAGTTTTTTAAAAATGTTAAATCAGATTTACTCAGAAGTTAAGATTTAAGAAAAGTCCTTCCAAAAACAATGAGTTATTTTGCAGTATTCTGTAAAATACATTTGACCCAAGTTAATTCGCGTCCTGAAAAATGTTTTTAACCTGCACTTAAACTGAGGCAGTCATTCAATGGCTGGCCATTGCTTCCAAGATGAACGCGGACCTTTATCCTCCCTTTTAGCAGCACTACCTTGTACTCCGTACGCTCTGCGGACCTTGGGACTTTGGGAAAGGCGGGTTTTGCAATTTACGTACCAGCAATTTCTTAAAATCCCTTACAATTGACTTTGCGGCGAGCCACTAATGAACATGGAGGTGATGATCT
Source organism: Furipterus horrens (assembly GCF_987537825.1). Lineage (NCBI taxonomy): Eukaryota > Metazoa > Chordata > Mammalia > Chiroptera > Furipteridae > Furipterus > Furipterus horrens. Next base: position 162,905,871 of record NW_028327172.1, on the reverse strand, counting down.
TTCCTAAGTGCTTTGCGTGCGCGTGCGTGCGCGAGGAGTTGATGTTCCCCGGGCGCCTGCTGCAGCCGCGCCTTCCTAGTGCTCCGTTGCCCGTAGCGACTGCGAAGCGCCGCAGGCTCTCTGGCGGGTTCTGGGTTTGAGCGGAGCTCTGCTCCTCACTTCCCTCGCGACTGGTTTTCTCCTTACTTCTCTTTCCTGTTTCCCTTCCCCCACCTCGAAAATCTTGGAGAACGAAACGGGGGACGTTCGGAAGCTTTTCATCTTCGCTACTGCGCAGGATTACTTCGGACTGGTGTCGGAACCCTGGGACCAGCCGCTGCTGTACCACGGTGTTGAAATCAACAACTTCTTGGATGACGGGAATCAGATGCTACTCAGGGCGCAGCGATCCGACGCGGGAATCTCCTTTTCTACCGCGGTATGCTTCCCCGCCCCTCTGCCCAGAGCTCCCTTTCCGCTCCCAGCCTCACCGGGGGGATGCCGTGTCTCTCTTCAGCCTTCCCTGTCTGCTCCTCTTCAGGAGCCAAAGGCTGTTTCCACGCTTGCATCCCACCTGATACAGGAGGTTGCCTGTCCACACACTTGAACAGAACAATTATATTCTTTTCTAGTTTTTTCCCCCGCTAAGGACTGCAGATTGGCTATAATCCAAAGAAACAAGCAAAGAAACAAAAACAAAAAGATTACCTTATTTAGTTGTTAAAAGTTATTTTTCTCTTTCTGAGGTTCTTTGAGGCCAGTTCTAGTGTATCTTTTTCGGGTTAAATTGACTCGTGGGAAAGGTTAGTTAGGAATTAAGATATTTTACGTAATGGTGATACAAGGTTTACATTTTTTCGATATACAATATGTGATGCATTTTTGTTAAAATTAATTTGACTTTTATGTGGTTGAATGAAAAAAGCGCAACAACTGGAACTGGCAGCTGGGAGTTGTTCATCCCCTGCCCTTTCTCCAGGGAGGTTACAGAGAGACACTGAGAGACACCGGGAAACGGACGGATCAGGCTGGGCCTTGGCGGGTGAAGTGAGAGGCAGACACCAGCAGCGCCGAGGGAGTCCTGAGAGCCAGCCCTGGCTGCTGGCCGCGGAGTCGAACTTAGGCTCATTTGGATGCTCCTTCGAGAGGCCTGCGGAGGGCCGCCCGGGAAGGCGCCACCCCTCGGGGCGCGCAGACACCCACGTGCGCTCGTTCACCCTGGCGCGGCCTCAGAGGCGGGCCGTGGCAGCACCGACCGTGGCTTGTGCTGCGCAAACCTCGCCAGCCTCTGGGGCTGGAAACCGAAGCTGAGCAAAGGTGTTGGTGAATTTGTAAACTTTGGTTTCCTTTTTTTGACCTTCCGACCGTCTTTTGTGATGATCGGATTACTTGCGACCTTGCAGATTCGATCTCTGCAGCTAGTTATCAGTGGACTGCCAGCTCGCCCCTTTGGTCGGTTTAGCGGGAGGGTGTCTATGTGGCATGTAAACAGCTCGGAGCCTGCGGGCCACAAAGGCGTGCAGCTGCGGAAATCAACTCAAGAGATGCATTTTAGGGTCGGGTGTTATCGGGGGACCATTTAGGTACAGAAAACCTTGGAGTTTCGTGGATGTCTCCGGATGGAGTAACTAACCCCACTCCTGCCTCCCCCCCCAAGTCCCAACCAGGAACGTCCTGCGAAGTGGGGAGTCAATGGCTAGTGTTCTATCCAGGAAATTACTTAACGCAGCTGAAAGTCAATCTGTGTGTCTCACTGCCTATAACGAAGCTTACTGATTTTGGGGAGGGGGTTGTAGGTGAGAGACAGACTGAGGGAATCAGATACCACTGTCAACAAGGAATTATATCAGTTTCCCAGTGTCTTCTGTAAATATTTCACTAATTACTTCCTCTCAGACCTTCTCCCCTTTTGCTGTTTCCTGCGGCGAGGCTGGCGTCCCCCTTCCGGGCCTAGACGGACAGGATGGGTTGGTTTCCGGACCCCCCCCCTGCCCCCCACAGGAGGTGGCTACTCCCTAGGTGGCCGCCTAAAAATGCTGGAGGGCAGAGGTGGTGGGTGCATCTTGGATTCACCTGTCAGCGCTCGTCTGAAGTGCAAGGTCCTTGCGTTCCAAATAATGCCAGGCACTGGGGGGTCTCGGTCTGCGGTACTGCCGCCTCCATCCCCAGTCTTGCCTACAGTCACTGATTTTCCTCGCCAGGAAATGGTGGTGTGTACTGGCCTCAACCTAGCCTCCTCCACTCAGTGTGCTAATAATTTCCCAGGAAGTGAAATCTTGGAAGATTTGTCTAAGTCCAGGCCGCTGCCAATCCCGACTCCTTCCCCAGCACTTCATTTCCGAGTTTTTCACGTGATAAGTCGTTTAACAACTTGGAGCAGCCAGTTATGTCTTTTTTTTATTTATCAATATGTGATGTAATGATGTATTTATTGCACTGCTGCCTTCACTGGCAGGATTACTCAAGAAATGGTTTCATTTGTAATCAGGATAAATATGTTAGGACGTTAATAGATACATATGTATTTACACACCTTAGAATAATACACGGAAAAAATTGCCTCACCCATTAAAGGGGCTCATTGATGAATGAAAGGTAGGAAATCATCCCCATATTTTTAAACCTCTTCCTCTGGTGTTCACCCATATCCCTAAGTCTAACAGTATTTGACACACAGCAAGCATTGAGTAACATCTTTGTAGAATGATTGCATCATCCACCCCATTCACTAAATCTTTAGACATGGATTTAATTCAAATCTAGTCAGTGCATTTTTATTTTGATCTCAATGTTTGCAAAACACTTTGCTAGGCTTGGTGTATTTGTGAAAATACAGAAAGGATGGATAGTCATAGCTAACATTCATTTTCTGTTACACTTGTCAGGCACAGTTCCTAAGCATTTGTGTGTATTGGCACTTTTAGTAGCCACAACAACACTAAGATAGAAACTACTTTTATTTCCATTTTATGGCTGAGGAAAGTATGGCACAAAGGTTACATCCTGTGTGTGAACTATTCCACTTCTCTAATTCAGAATAGGTACCCCTGCTTCTGCCTCCCAGAGCATCACTCCAGTGGCCTACAATGACATACTTAACAAATGATATAATTGGGATGTACTGTTGGAAACACCACTGATAGTTTAGAGTGTAATAGGAGAACAAGATGAGGAGAGGTTTGAATTTGTGAACATGTATCTTGGGTTGGATATTGAAAGTTGAAGCTTTAACTTGGAAAAGTTAATGCCATTGCCAATAGAGCCAAACAATGTATTTTATTTTTAGTCATACACCACGGGACAGATTTTTCATATTTGAAATGTTTTATTATGTCTTATGTTGTACTTGAGATGTCTGAGAGTCAGCATGATTTAATAGGTTTGTAAGTTAACATATTTATTGAATACCTTCTATAAGTGTGGCCATGTTCTAGGTGCTGGTAACAAAGCCGTGATGAGCCTGCCAGTTTGTCTAAAAGGGTAACATTTGAGTTGACAAAGGCAGTCTAAACACATACACACAAATACATAATGTAACATATTTTTGAGTACTGATAAGTGCTTGGAAATAAAAATAATGTGAAAGTAGTGAAGGGGGCATGGAGAATAGTATTAAAATAGAGTAGGAGGGAATGCCTGTTTGGATTAGTGATGTTTGAAGTGAGATTTGAATATTGAATTGTAGGCATACATAAGATTTAAGGGAAGAGTGTTCTAAACAAAAGAGATTGTAAGTACCAAGGCTCTGAGCTGGGACTCACCTTGGTTACAAGCGGCAGGAAAAAATTAAAATCCAGAGTGATTGCTGAGGCTTAATGAGTAACTGGAGAGCATGGAAGATTATGTCACAGGCTGATCATTTAGGACTTTGTACATCTTTGGGGGAAAAAGGAAGTCATTGATAATTTTAAGCAAATCATTGGTAATCTTGAGCAAGGGAAAGACATGATCTAGTTTATATTTCAGGACAGAGGTTGACAAACCTTTCTGTAACAGGTCAGATAATAAATATTTAGGCTTTGCAGACCACAAGGTCTGTCACACATTCAGCTCTGCCATTGTAGTGTGAAAGCAGCCATAGACAATATGTAACTTAATGAATATGGCTGCATTCTAATAAAACTTTATTTTCGGGCACCGATATTTGAATTTTATATAATGACCATGTGTTATGAAATATTATTTCTCTGACTTAAAAAAATGTAGAAACCACTTATAGCTTGTTGGTGGAACACAAACAGGCAGTGGGTTATAGTATGTTGATCTCTTTATCTGTCCCAGTAGGGGATAGTGGTATTTTGCATCCTGAAAAAGAACAGCTTTTACACCTTGTATGAATAGTTACTAAATAATATATTGTCAATTAAGAGGAAGTAGTAGTTGCGAATGATAGGGAAACTGGGAGGAGAGGCAGCTGGGAGTGTCACTCCTTTTTCCTTTTCTCAGGGAATGTTGAGCAGCTGTAGCCAACTGAACCTTAGCTTTAAGTCTGACTTTGGCTAGGACGAAACTTATTGACCTGTCTGGTGCCCCAGGGAGCGTTGGCCAGTGACTCTAGTTGCTGTTTTCAAAGTATGATTTTAAAATGTGTATTTTTTTTTTCATGAAAGAGAGGAAGTTCAACGATGTGTACTACTTAATTACTAAAGAATGAATTTTTCAAATCTACACATTTGAAGCTTGTTATTCCATTTGCTTGTACTTGGAGTAAAGTGATCACACTAGCAATAGAATTCTAATGTGTGAACATGAGAGTCTGAGTACTGCAGCTACACCAATAAATGCCAGTTCTTCCTAGCAGCTAAAAACCAGGATGATTGGGATAAAAGAAAAGTAGCATGAAAACTCACTTATCTAGAAGGTGTTTTTCATACAGAGTACTGAACCTGTTTGAAAGCTTTTTAATGCATGGACTTCTTTTTCTGGGAAAAGAAACAATAACAACTGAAAATATGTATATAATGCAAAAACTTAAGGCAATATACTTTTCAGCTAATGAACTAATTGCTATTAACTGACCTATTTTAAACTTGTTTGCTTTAGTAAATTCCAATTTAGCTCATTCAGTTCCAATTTTAAATAATTAGTCATATGGTAATTTATTTAAAAAGTTTGATGATCAAATACATTTAAGAAAAATTTTTTGGTTCAAATAAGATTATTTTAAGAGACAGACAACTCAGTTCTTTTTTGTAGTTTTGAGTTTATGTATAAGGTAAAAAGAACCTATTAAAATGCTAGTTTCAGGTAAGAGGGTAATTAAAATCCTTGTTACAGACTTCCTGAAGTAGAGTGGAAAAGTATACTATTCATCAGTGTGTATGTGGCACACACAGCTTTGATCTCAATCTGGTTGGAACAGTTAGCAGTGTATGTCATCAATATTTATATAGTGCTTTATGTTTATAAATCACTTATCAAAGTAGTTTTCTGATATAATCACATGTAAGGGGGGAAACCTTTTAAAACCCAGATATTCTTAAGGAGCAGAGGTAGATTGGTTGTAATATGCTATATAATTGCTTTAAAATAACTTATTTCAAGGTAGAACATTATAGTGATTCAACATTTTAGGGAGTATTTCTTTCAAATAATTAACTTTTTTTGGAGATAACATTAAAAGTCATTTATTTATCACTTTAGATTGATTTTGCTTACACAAAGGATAAAGTGCTGGTGTTTTTCAAGCTGTGACCTGAAGTAATTACCGATCAGAATCTATATAATAACGTCGTTTCATCTATGTTAGAGTCGCCTATAAATTCCCTTCATCAAGCAGTATGGCAAGTATTTGCACCACTGTTGTTAAATGTGAGTAAAGTAATTGTATGGTCATTTTAAAAAAAACTTAGGTTATTTGGATAAATACATTCATAAGCGAATATAAGTATTGCTTTATATGCTGTTAATATCATCAATATTTTAGTTTTTTAATTTAAATACATATTCTTTTAGAATCCACATTAGCTTTTCCATTGCCATAAGGACATTTCTCCTGCATGAGATGATGTAGTTTCAAGCTTTGAGTGAAGTAGTTGTATTTGGACTTAGTTCTTTGATAGTGTTCTAGAAGTCTTTTTGATTGGCAAGCTGTTGATAATTGTTTGCTCTTGTATGTAGTTTTTGTTTGTTTGTTTGTTTGTTTGTTTTTGTTTTTTAGGATCAGGAATGGAGCAGAAACTTTGATCCCAACTTCAGAATCTTTTGAGTAAGCTAGGAGCTGGATTGGGTGTAGTTCTATGCAGATCAGACACTAATTTATCAAAATTAAAATTTAAGGAAGATACAGGAGGTATATAACCATAGCTTAATCAATAAAAATTAAAATGATTGTCTTAATAGTATGTTAGTAAATTAATATAGTTATTCATAAATTTTCACACTTTTGGATCTTCTCGGAGCCTTACCTTCTTTTATATGAGATCAGACCTATATAAATTTGGAGAAGATTAAAATGTAATCTTTAACAAAATGTGATTCATGGAAATAGAAAATAAAGCTGATTTTTATTTTTTGCAGCAGTTATGTTCTATAAAGTCACCATGAACACTGAATTAGTGAATACTGAACCACAGCTCCTAAGGGAAATACAGGGTTAGATTCCTGTGAGCCTTAGGTCATAACATTTGTGTCAACTGCTAAACACATAATTTTGTTATATGTGCGTTTCTGTTTAAAAATATTTTATTTAATATGTTTTGTTGATTAATTAACATTGACCTAGGGCCAACAGCATAACTCATGCCTGAATCAAGGTTATGTAACAGGTGTTTTCTCTGGAAGGCACATCACAGTGTGCTTGTGCTTAGAAACACCAGAGAACACTTCAGCTCTGTGCCTGGGGACCATTTTAACCAGTAAAATCACCAACAAAAAGCACAAAAGTGTGAAAAATGGGGCAGTAAATAGATTACAAAAGACTGCATAAAGGACTTCTGTTTACTAGGACATAGGAAAAGAGAAGGCAGTGTGAGGTGGGTCATCCCCAACGCCCTTGGTTCTCTGGAAACTCACGGTCCAGCAGTGGTCTTAGGATCGCGGATGAGAGACAATAAGTAACCCAAACACTGTATTTTGTCTGGGAGGAGGAAAGGTGGCTGATCTCTCCAGTGGAGAACAGCTCCGATCATGCCCTCCAAGTTCCTTTTATTGAGGAGGGTTCTGGAAGATACAGAGTCAGGATACACAAATCATCAATAATTTCAGACTCATGGGTTACTATTAACAGTCACTGATTACTGATAACAGTGTAAGGAACACAGTGAGCATTCTGGGTCACAGTCTATCAGGCATCCTGGCACTATGTGGGCATCAGGTTCAAAGCTCTATACACCTTCTGAGTATTTAACGTTACACAGCGTCTATAGCTAACTTAACGGATGAGAAAAACAGTAAGCTTCAAAGAAGAATATGCATTCTTTAAATACAATTCCTATAGGAATTGGGCTTTCAGGTCATGCCTGTCTCCAACCTTCCTGGTCTTCCAGTCAAGACTTATATGCCTCTGGGGTGGAGGCTAGCGTGCAGCCAGGCTACAATTCCTAAAACCACGCAGGGCGATTCCCTAGAGTAATGCCTAGCTTTATTCAACCTCAGCTGGGAAACTATGCGTTGGGGCAACTCAGATTTTTCACTGCTCTGCAAATGACCACTAAAGCACCACTACTATCGATTTTAAGTTACAAATAAATATTAGAAAGCAGGTGAATTAAATGTTAACAAGTAGGTGAATTTCTAAACACAGGGTCCTTGAATAATGAGGATTGACCCTAATTATATACCTTGTAAAGATAATAGGCCATTGACGTTTATTTTAAAACTTATTTTATCTGAAGCTAATTATATTTTATCATGGCTATAGAAAAATTATTACTCATATGAACATATAATTGAAATGCATGATATGTACAAATAATTATTTTAAAGTATTGGATATAGTGTTATTCATCGACTGATATGTACAAATAATTATTTTAAAGTATTGGATATAGTGTTATTCATCGACTGATTAATAAAGTAAATGCTTTTTGAATTTCACAGACTCAGAATAGTGCATTTGTTTCTAGCATGTAATTAGGAAAGTAGAGATTGTCCAGTTCATTGGAAAATTTAAAGCAAATTTAAAAGTAAAACTTTTAATTTATATCTTGAAATTAAATTACAAACTTTTAAAAATTAAATCATAATCATTTCCAATTTGGGTTATATTCAATAGCATGAATGGTCTTGGAATCAGATTTAGGAAAGTCTTGTGTTGGAGAAGCAGATTCATGGATTAAGCAGCAGACTGACAGTATAGGTTGATTGATAGACAAAAGCATATGGGTATCACACTGAGCAGTACACTTGATGTGAAGTATAAATCTGGTATTGTTACTATTTCCAGTGGCTTCAAGTAAGAAATTTCTGTTGGTAGAAATCATAAAACTTTTTTTCTGTGTGTCCTCAAGAATATAGGAAACATTCGAAATCAGCAAATAAACCAGATTACTTTTTGGCTTTTCATTTTCAATTGACATATATATATTTTTCACTTTTTCAGGTATTCCTTCACCAAATGATGAGTTCCAGTTTTAGATAGAACAGGCTCATCACGGAAATAAACAGATTAGTCAAGAAAGAATCAGTTATTCTAGAGAATTACTTGAAACAATTGTGAGAGTATGTGATTCATACATTTACATATTAGGCTTTATATAAAAGTACTTTAGGATTCTATTTTTAATAAATTTATCTCTTTTAAAATCATTACTTGATGGTTGTAACAAAAAAGATCCTGTATATATATCAAGGTTTACTTAAAGTGTGTATTGAATATAACTTAAAAACCTAAACTTTTAAAGAAGTTAAGTTCTAAGCTCTAGTAAATATTTTTCTCAAACAATTATTTTTCTGAATGTAGATAAGGAAAAGCAAATTTAATATACTAACAGAGGTTTTTCTACATGCAGTTAGTATGTATTCTTTCGAAAGAATGTTCATTTTATTCAAATTAGCACTTTGAAGTAATATGTAATTTAAAAAGTATTAGTTTTATACTTATTTGATAATTATTCCTTGATGTAGCTACAGAAAATTTAAATAAGTGACCATGTTAATTATGGTTATTAAAAGTCTGTTTTTTTCAAAATAAATATAAAGTCATTTTCTATTTGTTTCCAGTATTATTTCAATACTATTTTAATGAAGTGTTTAAAATGGTTTTAAACTGTTTTTTGTAGCATTGATGACATGTAGAATAATAAACCGCATACTGTGATTGTGTTATTGGTAACATTATGCAATACAGTAAATGAATGAAGATAGACCAGCTACAACGGGTAGTATATATATGGCATTAAGACTAAATCCATTTGGGTAAATTAAAGAAAGGAATCCAAATTTAAAGAAAATTAGGCCAAGTGTAAAAATAAATGAATAGATTTTTTTGCCGTTCTTACTGTTTTTCTGGCTTTCACAAAATTTATGTTTGTGAAAGAACTTAGAGAATGTTTGCATAAGGAAGTAATGCATCATCTGGTAGAAAAGGGAAAAAAATAACATGGCACATATTAGAGTTGTAGCAACTGAAAAAGTCTGAGAACATTTTGACTATATTGCCCAAGGTAAATATATGATTATTTTAAAAAATGAATGAATTTTTGTTTTAGGAGTGTTATTACTTGGACAGTCTATCTTTATTGGAAGTTGTTAACTTGGTGGAGACTACTCGGGATGTTGTCGATGATGCATGGAGACAAACAGAGAATGATCATTATCCTGAGTCACAGATGTTACATCTCTTAGATATCATAGGTACTAGTAAAGAAATAATTTTTGAAATCCTCTTTGTTTTTGTTTTCTTTTTTCTTTAAGTGTTTCTTACCATAATAATTGTTACTTCAAATAACTCTTAAAGCAAATCATATAGACTTACTTAAATAGATATGTGTATATAGTTGACTACTTTAAAATGTGTATCAAATTCTTGGATCATTAATACAGCTAAATTTACAAAGATTTTTAGTTCCTATGCATGTATTAATTTAGAATTTATTTTGTAATGAACTGAAAAGTTCTTTAGTATATTGGCTTATCTCTCAATATTAAAAGTATAAATACTTTTGACTCAGAAAATGCCCTTCTCATTATTATCCTAAAGGAATACTAGACAAGTACATAAAGTGTGTGTATAAGGATATTGCAGCATTATTTGTAACAAATAGCGATTGAGAATTAGTTATATAATGCTACATCCATACAGAAGGCTCTGTAGCCTTTAAAAATGTATATCTATTTCTGCACTTTAAAGATATATGTGATTTACAGCAAGATGCAAAACTACTTCTGTTATTTGAAAAATATTTGTTATTGACAGTGCTAGTCTAATGGTGTGCATGAGGTACTTCACAGAAACTTAGTTTGATAATTTGTATGTTAATTTTGTTATAAGCATGTATTTTATAATATTTGTAAAAAGACATTTCCATTAAAGTTTTGCTTTATGTTTTATTAGGTGTATTAGGTGGTGCATTTAGAAGATTTGTTCAGAAAAAGTTGGGAATTTTGCACCTGTGGGAAGATCCTTATTATCTTGTGAAAGAAAATCTGAAAGCTGGTATTTCAATTTGTGAACAGTGGGTTATGGCCTGGAATCATCTAACAGGTCAGGTGTGGTAGTGCTATGTTCCTCATCCATGGAAAAATGAAAAATATTTCCCTGAAACTCCTGGAAAAACTCGGCAAACGCCTTGAAGAGGTATTATTTGGTTATTTGGCTCTTTGTCTTCAAGTGTGAAGTAGGTCCTCACTTGTTTATGAACGTATTTTTTAATTAATAAGTTATACATTTGATAGGAACTCTTTATATTTTGGGGAGAGAAGAAGGATTAAAGTTTATGTGAAATAGTTTGTGACAGTCAAATGGCACAGTGCCAGGTGCACAGTGGGCGTTCACTGAGTGCTGGTTTCCACCGGCTTTCATTTTCTTTGGTGTGTGACTGTTCAGCTTGTAAATTGTGAACTTCTGTTGTTCTGGATTATAAAAAAGATAATCCCCTTGTATGGAAGCTATCAGACATTCTCTTGACGACTGAACTTGTTTTCAGGGAGGACAGCTTTTTAGGGGTGTATTCAATGGAAATATTTGAGACAACTGCTTAATTTTCATAAGTTACGAGTTTCAGTGTAGGACTTCTATGTTTAGCTTAAGGGACAGGGAAGAAGAGACTATGCAAAGATTGCAAAGCTGACTTTTTCCTCTTCTGCTTATGGAACAGTTTCTTTGGATTTTTTAAACCTTTCTATCTTGAAAAATTTCAAACATACTTAAAAGTAAAATGGTATAATGAATGCCGATTTAGTCATAACTCATTTTCAACAGTTTTTGACATTATTTAGTTCTTATTCCATCTTTTTTTACCCTGCCTTCTCTTTCTTTTTGCTTGAGTATTTTCAAAGCCAATTCAAGAAATCATATACTTTGACCCTTCAAACGTAATGACAATACTACTATCGTGTCCAACAAAATTATAGTAATTTCTTAGTATTATTTTATAGCTATCCAATGTTCATTTTTCTCTGATTGTCTCAGCTGCTTCATCAATTCCTCCACACTTTTAGTTTGATGTGTGGGCTTAGGTATGGTTAGCCTGATCCAACTGTTATAATGCTCTCCGTCTATTTTTTCTTAATGATTTTAGAGCCATTAATGACCATGAGGAGATGTAAAATGGGGATTTTCTAATTCTGTTGTTCTTTCTACATTTGTTACTGATGATGGAAGAACTTTTCCTCATCAATGTATTACTTACCCTGAAGTAAAGTCTGTATAGGAGTAGCAGTATATGCAATTACTGCTTTCCTTTTACTAATCGCTTTTTAGAACAATGAATAAGTTAGTGTCATAACAACTTCCATAGGCAATCAATGAAATGTTTTTCAGTAATAGTATTATGAACCCAAGAGTTGTTATATTTTATGTATTTCTACCCACTATTGGTATTATTTTATTTAAATTGTTTTATGGTTGGTCACTGAGTGCCTCCTGTAGGTTGGCTCCTGTGTCATTTTGACATGAATCCAGTATTTCTTTGATAATTTCCTTACTTTCAAGCCCCTCAAAATATACCAGCCCATCTTTTATATTTTTTGTCTTATACATGGAATCAGCCATTTCTCCGAAGAACCTGGTTCTTTTAGTGGAAAATGGTATTTGGCAACACAAATCTGGTTGGGGAAGTGTTCAATTTTACTAAGTTATGAAAGCTTTTAGGCCTTTTCAGTGGGCAGGATTTATAAATTGGTGTTTTGTTTTTAGCAAGATAAAAATAAATTATGAGTTTGTACTGATATTTCTGACCCAAATGGAAGTTTATAGTATTTTTACTTACTTTTCAATCATCTTTTGTTAGTGGAAATTTTAACACAAATTACAATAATCTGTTTTCCCACTGTTTGTAAATTGTACATAATAGAGTTGTTAATATTGTTTCATTGTCAGAATTGCAATTTAATGGAGAATTATGAATATCAAGGTACTATATTAAGGAGGAAAGAAGCTAAAATTTAAAAGAACTTTAAGTGTAGTTTTAAAATATTTAGATTTAGCCCTGGCAGGGTTGCTCAGTGATTGTAGTGTTGTGAACCAAAAGCTTGCAGGTTTGGTCCCTGCTGGGCACATGCCTAGGTTGTGGGTTTGATTCCTGGTTGGGGTGCATATGGGAGGCAAATGATGGATGTTTCTCTCTCTATCCCTCTTCCTCTCTAAGTCAATAAAAACATATCCTTGGGTGAGGATTAAAAAATACTTACATTTTATATTTTTTCACTAGATTTGAGCATACTGGTTGATGCGTTGATACATGTGTGCTACTTGGAATATTGATGAGTAGTAATTCCAGTTTTAAAATTATAGTTTTAGTTTTATTGTTCATTTCAGAAAACCTAGGTAAAGAAATTCTTGCCTAGTGTATTTAGGCTTTAGATTTACTTCTGCAGATTTATTGATTTAAATAAGTTTGTTGTTTTAATATTTCATATTTTAGGTCTTGGCTGTTAGAACAATTCATGAGAAGCTTCTCTATCTTTTTCTTTCTAGTGAAGAGAAAATCCTGGCTCGAGTATCTGAACCTTTCACTGACCTGAATCTGGTGCAATATAATCTATATTCTGAGGTTGAATATACATGTTTCTAAATACAATTTTTGGTTTGTGTTGTTAAGCTAAAGGAAGATTTCTTAATTATTGAAGTCTAACAATATTGATAATTTGTTTATTAGCCTTTGTGGAAAACTGCAGTATCTCAATATGAAAAGATTATTTCACCTGCAGAATAAAAATAGCAGGAAAATTGAAAAATTACATTTCAGAAATTCAAGATAGTCCATAACAGGTAAAATCCTGAAATATTTTACTTTTAATATTTTCTTTAAGTTACTTTAGGAGATATATATGTATTTACCAAGGCAGTCTACTTGAGCTAAACATACTTATATTAGCTTCTTCAGTCATTTTTGAAATATAAAGAGTTGATGAAGTGTCCAATTATAAGCAAAGAATCGATGTTAGAAAGATAAACTACTGGCAAGGCTTGTAGACTCAATGAAAGGTAAAAGTTTATCAGGGATTTTAGTATTTGCTTGAGAAAATATTTTTGTAGGTTCCTTTTTCTTTTCTGTATACCATTTAAGATTAGGAATACATTTATGACCTGTATTCACTAAAGGTTAATTTACTGTTTCTGTTACAAATGACACATTTTTGTAAAATTACCCATTTTTTTTTCCTCTGTCTCATTTGATATGGTATAGCCCCTGAGGGTAAAGGACTAATTCTTATTATTTTTCTATTTACAACATTGGACATCATTCTTGGAACGTGGAGTATACTTAGGAAATCTTTGCTTATCGTTTATTTGAATTACATTTTATAGATTTTCGATTAGACTTTGAGAATTGGTGCCGAGGAATTCCTGGTGATCCATCGGGACTGCTTTCTGCCAAAAACTTTTCAGAAGTTGTCAGTAATATAGTGTGGGATCTCCAGTTGGAAATGAAGGTATTCATTTTAATAAAAGTTGAAGAATGGTAATCATAAAATGTGCTAAATTAATGTAGACGTCACTCTATAACTATAGAGAAAACATTAAAAGGACATTTTCTGTTTTCCTTGGCATAATCATCAAATTTTCATGTGAAATGTAGAATTCTGAAAAAGTGTGCTGAGGCAGTTGTAATGGTTCTTCTCCTTCCTTATATAGAGATAATTATCAAACCATTTATCATGCCAATTGCAGTTGTTCCAGGTTAGTTGCCTTCTGAAAAAATAATGAAGAGGAAAGCATCCTTTACACTGCACAGATAGTATTATAAAGGCCAGCATGTTTAAGATTTTTACTTATTCAAGTTTGTATTTTGGATGTTTTATTTTCTGTAATATTCTTCTGCTTAATTTTGTCCACCAGCTTTCCAGAGTCTTACAATATTGTTTGTAAAGTTATGAAGGAAAGGGATTTCTCTTCTTTAAATTGTCATTCAAATTGGCCTAACTGTTGTTTGAGATACTAACCAGAATATGTAGCAAAAGGCCCAAAGTGTTGCTTAACATGGTTAGGAGTCTTGCTGAATTGTTGGTGTTTGAAACTGAATTTCCCTTACCTTTCAGATTATGCCTTGTATGCATTACCCTCTGTGTTTTGCTATCCTGAGGTTGTATAATTGAGAAGCAAACTCGGGGTTGATATTCTTATATTCACTGGCAAATCTTCCATTATACTGTTTATAGGTAAATGGGAAAATAATTCCTGAATCACAGATCAGAGAAGTGGGCTTATTTTATGCTAATTTTGTTAGATTTTAAATAATTAATATTTTTGTAATTTGGCTTATTGAGGTGGATGATACCATCAAGATAGCAGAGGGTCTTCTGCCTGACTTGTCAGGATTTCACTCTTTTCATCGAAGTGCTGAAGATCTGTTAGAGCAGTTGAAACTATATGAACAAGAACAATTTGATGATTGGTCCAGGGATATTCCATCTGGCTTATCTGATCCTAGATCTGGTTTGCGGTAAGTTTAAATATATTATACAGTGAAATCTACACAAGAATCTTTTTTCTTATGTTATTAATCCAAATGGCAAGATGGAATTAGTCATCTCTGCCTCTCTTCTTTCTTCAAACTTAATGCTGCTCCTTTAATTTTTTTTATTAGTTTTTGTTTATCAGCTTTTGAGTCTATAAGGTTGGCAGTTTGATGGTATAGTTGGTTGACTGCCTCCCCCTTGTTTCTCATGTCTATTCCCGGACTGCAGATGCCCATTTTGGAATTAGGATTTCCTTCCTCTATGATTTTTTTGTAATTGGTATAAATATGTATATGTTTTTCAACCCTTTTATATTAATATTGTATATGCACATGCATACACACACATACACACATTGTAAATTGTAACATTTCATTAATTTTAAGCTCCTTGTGATGAGACTATTTGTGGTACCAGCATAATTCTCAAGGGTTTGGTAAATATTGAGCTACATTGAATATAATTTAATTGGTCAACCTAATTATTTTAATGGGTATTTAAAATGGATAATATAGAAAAATCATTGTTTTTTTTGTTCTGGTACACTTTCCCAGGATATTATTATTTGTATTTTTAAAGACTTGTCATGTTTTGAAACTTGTTACTTTTTAAAGGTAACTTTTTTATAATATGAAATTCTGTTTATTTTCCTTATATTGATACAAAGGATAATTAGACCAAAAGTGGTAGCTTCTTAAACCGAATAATTCCCCTCCCCCCTTATTTTGCATTTTGGTTGTGTAGGAAAACTATAAGAATCAGAAGGTTCGGGGTATAATGGTTATAACATCATGCCATTTAACTTTCTCACTTTCTACCCTGAACCTAAAATAGGACAGATACCCCAGGCCAAAATATTAAAAAAATTTTTTAGTCAACTGATTCTGGAATCTACTCACACTTTCACCACTCCAAGATCCACTACGTACCAAAGGACTGAGACCTGCTGTAGAGCACATGTTGGACTTGTTCAGCCCGGTGTTAGTTTCCCATTTGACAATGAAATGCCCTGTCTCTGACTTTCTTGTTAAAACTTATATTATCATATAGAGTCAGTGAGTTTTGAAACATTTTAGGATATGCTAGTATGTAGAAACTAATTTTGAAGATTGGGTTCAAATAAAAGCAAAAAGGATCACCTTAATTTTCTGACAGACTTTTTGATGTTCATAATAGAAAGTTTTGGCTAAACCATTATTTTAATCCATTTTAAAATATGCCTTGTTTTATGTGTTATTAAATAGGCTGAGTAGATTTGTCTTTGCTTTTCAGTAGCTTACTTTCTATGACCCGCAAGTTCTCTTAATTGTGGAAGTGATTTAAAAGAATCAGAATTATATAAACCTGATCCTGAAAGAAAGATCATGAAAATACAATATTTTATGCTTAATTACCTCAGCTTAATTTTTACAATCCATGCCGACTTGCATGCCCCAATGTAAAATTTGAAATTGCAGCTTTTACAAGACACATAAACAAAAGACAGTCCTTAGATAATGAAAAAAGGGTAGAGAAGTGAAACTTTTGACTATCTCTTCTACCGTTTTGATGTTCTTATCATTGTTCCTTTAATAAAAGTATTAAAAGAACCAAGTAGGAGGAGTAAAAAAACCTTTTAGAAAATGAGTCAAAAATTTTTTATAGTATGGTATGATGTCTTTTTTGAGTTTTAGCTGATGGTCGAGAGATTGATTTTTCTTACTTCAAAATTGCTAGGTTGAAATATTAATCTTGTATATTTGATATTGCAGTGTATTGTCAAGATCTGAATTGTGATATATCAACTGAAAAAGATAACCATTGAAAACTATAATTAAAATTTCTTCTGGGTTGAAATACTAGAGAGATGTGCCATTTCGAGTATCTTCATTGCACCTTAATGAAACTACACATTTAAATATATATTTCTTTTAGTACTGTTGAATATTTCTTTATGATACTGTTAACCTATTTTTGAATAAATATTTCTAAAACAAAACACATGCTAAGACTCATTCACATTATTCAACTCTGTGCGTGCGTGTTCTGTGTGCCCGGCACGGTGCTGGTTCCTAGGGCAACAGCGGCGAAGCAGGGCGGCCACAGGCAGCCCTTACAGGGCTCCGTCTGGGTCAGACCTGCAACTTAACCTGCGATGGGAACTGGGAAGCCCACAGTCTTGGTGAGCTGCATCTTGGTCTAAATAGTCTGGAAGATTTTCTTAATTACCTTAGAGAAAAAGGCCTATGAATGTGCTTTGGGCTTAGAGTGATCTAGTTAACATTTCTAATGTCTAAATATATATATACTGGAATGTGACAAATGCAAAGATCCTAGTATCTTAAATGGGAAGTTTGTATACCGTATGTTTAATTTTCCCTTTTGTTACTTTTACTTTCTTTTAATTGAATTTATTGGGGTGACATTGGTTAGTAAAACCAAACAGGTTTCAAGTGCACAATTTTATAACACATCATCCGCAGACTGCATCGTGCGCTCACCACGCAAAGTCTGGTCTCTTTCTGCTGCCATTTTCCCCCTTTGCCTTCTTCCACCTCCCCTCACCCTTCTTTCACTCTGGCAGTCACCATAATGTCTGGTTTTTTTTTTTTTTCCTTTTAATCCCTTTACCTTTTTCACTCAGCCCACCAAAAAACCCCTTTCTTCTGACAACTGTGTACTTTTTGCTATGTATCTATGAGTCTGTTTCTATTTTGTTCTTAGTTTATTCTGTTCATTAGATTCCATATGTAAGTGAAATCATGTGGTATTTTTCTTTCTTTGACTGGCTTATTTCGCTTTTCATAATTCTGTCCAGGTCCGTCCATGTTGTTGCAATAGGTAAGATTTCCTTCATTTTTATGGCCAAGTAGTATTGTGTAAATGTAGCAGTTTTTTTATCCACTCATCCACTGATGGGCACTTAGGCTGTTCCAGCATTTAGCTATTGTAAATTGCGCTACTATGAACATTCTGTTCTCCCATTCAGTGGGTCGCCTTTTCATTTTGTTGATTTTTTTCCATGCAAAAGCTTTTTGGATTGATGTAGTTCCCATTGTATATTCTTTCTTTTGTTTTCCTCACCCTGGAGAAAAAATACTGCCATAAGAAATGTCTGAGATTTTACTGACTGTTTTCTTCTAGGTTTTTTGTTTTCATGACTTACATGTAAGTCATTAATCCTTTTTGAATCTAGCCTGTGTATGGTGTAAGAAGATGGTCTCGTTTCATTTTTTTTTTTTTTTGCATGTATCTGTCCAGTTTTTCCAACACTGTATATTGAATAAACTGTCTTTACCCCATTATATATTATAGCCTCCTTTGTCAAATATTAATTGACCATAAAAGCATGGGTTTTTTTCTGGGCTCTCTAGTCTATTCCATTGATCTGTATGCCAGTTTTTATTCCAGTACCACACTGTTTTGATAACTATGGCCTTGTAGTATTGTTTAATATTAGGTAGCATGATACCTCCTGCTTTATCCTCCTCAAGATTGCTGAGTCTATTTCAGGTCTTTATGGTTTCATATAAATTTTTGAATATTTTTCTAGTTCTGTGAGGTATGCCATTGGTATTTTTATAGAAATTGCATTGGATTTATGGATTGCTTTGGGTAGTATGGACATTTTAATGATTTTAATGCTTCCTTTCCATGAATATGTTATATGCTTCCATTTACTTGTACCTCCCTTAGTTTCTTTTTTCATTATCCTATAATTTTCTGAGTACAGGTTTATTATTACATCCCTTGTTTAAATTTATTCCTGGGTACTTTATTTATTTATTGTTGTTGCGATAGTAAATGGGATTGTTTTCTTAGTTTTTCTTTCTGAGAGTTCATTATTGCTGTATAAAAACGCCACTGATTTCTGAAAATTAATTTTGTATCCTGCTACTTTACTGAATTCATTTATTAGTCTAGTAGTTTTTGTTGGTTTTCTATATACACTATAATGTCATCCTCAAACAATGACAGTTTCACTTCTTTTCCAATTTGGCTGCCTTTTTTTTCTTTTTGTCTAATTGCTTTGGCTAGAACTTCCAGTACTATGTTGAATAAGACTGGTGAAGGTGGTCATCCCTGTCTTGTTTTTGATCTTAAGGGAAACACTTTCACTTTTTGCTCATTGAGTGTGATATTGTCTGTGGGCTTCTCATATATGACTTTTATGATGTTGAGGTATGTTCCTTCTATCTAAATTTTGCTGAGAGTTTTTATTATAAATGTGTGCTGGATTTTAGCAAATGCTCTTTCTGCATTTATTGATATTATCCTGTGATTTTTATCCTTCATTTTGTTTATGTGGTGTATCACATTTTTTGGTTGGCAAATATTGTATCAACCTTGCATCCCCAGAATAAATCCCACTTGATCATGGTGTATGATCTCTTTAACATATTACTGGATTCAGTTTGCTACTATTTTTAAAAAGCATGTTTATCTTTTTAATAAAAAATATTAGTCCTGTTCTAAGTTTCAGGCTCTTCTGCCTAGTTTCTGAAAAAAATGAATTTTGCGTAAATACACATAGTAGAGTGCAAGTTTTAACAACAAAGATTGGATTCAGAATTTGGTAAGGTAATCCAATATAATGAAAAGTATTCCCTAAATAATCCCTTCCTTTGCTTATAAAGTAAGTGTGCATAATTTTAAATGTACAACAATATGTATAAATTATACTTTTTACACTAATATACAGTGTATGATTCTAAAGGAGTGTTTTTGCTTCCCCGCTGTTCACTCCCACAGAGAACATTGGCAATGTCTGAAGACATTTTTGTCTTCAAAAATGGTGAGAGCCTGAAACGTTGACTTGTAGTGTTGAAGGTTAAGGTCAGCATTTCCAAACTGAAACAGAAACATGTAGGAGAGAAATGGCCATGATTTGGCTATGCTGTAAATTAGTAGCTGGTCTGTTACTAATGTATGCATCACTATTGTTTAAAATTGTGGTAAAATACACATAATATAAAACCACCTAAAGCATTTTTAAGTTCACTGTTAGGTGGTGTTACATACATTCATATTATTGTACAACCAATCACCAACACTCTTTTCACTTTTAAAACTGTAACTTTATACCAATCCCACAAGTTTCTTTACTTCCCTACACCCAGTCCTTAGCAATCACCATTCTATTTTCTGTCTATGAATTTGACTAGTCTAGCTACCTCGTATATGTGGAGTAATAAAGTATTTGTCTTTTTTTGTGTGTGACTGGCTTATTTAACTAACATAGTGTCCGTAAAGCTGTTGTAGGCCAGAATTTTCTTTCATTTTAAGGCTGAATAATATTCCAGTGTATGCCTATGCCACATTTTGTTCATCCATACAGACATTGATGGACACTTGGGTTGCTTCACCCTTTTGTCTCTTATGGATAATGCTGCCGTGAACTTAGGTATAGAAATATCTTTTCAGGACCTTGCTTCTAATTCTTTGGAGTACATACCCAGAGTGGAATTAGTGATTATGTGGTAGTTCTATTTTTAATTTTTTGTTGAGCTACCATACTGTTTTCCATTGTAGCTATACTATTTTATATTCCATATGATTTCTCCACCATTAAATTGTAATTCCAGATTGGTCCCAGGAGGAGGTTGGTGCAGCTCCACTTACTCCTCAGCCATCTTGGATCTCTCCTGTTTGTTTTTGTGTTTATGGTAACCCTCCTAATTGGTGTGGGTGAGTCATTCTTGCAAGTAAAAGGATTATATACTTTATATAGATCTTATTAGTGGTATTGTAAGAAATGAGTTTTAGAAGCAAAAATATGTTCTTCAATTAATACTTTTAAAACCTGATTCTGTATAGTGTTGTTAACATTGCTAGTAGATCTTAATATTAGGTTGAAAACTATTCCCCAAATGTCCTCTAGTGTTTTCTGGTGTTTGAATATTCACTGTAGACTTATAATTCTTTATTATTACTACTAAACTTAAAGCTTTTTATTTCTTAAATGATTTTTTAACATATCCATGATCATAAGAGCTGGAAATATTATTAAGAAAGAAAAGGGTAATCAGCTGGTTGCAGATATGTTTTCAATTACTGCAGGGTAAAACAACATGAACAAGTGGATTTCAGAAGCCTCAAACAAATTCAAGACATGAAGAGGACAAAAATAATTAAAATAATCCTAATGAGTCAATGCCTTCTATTTCTAAGGACGATAAAATATCCATCTTACACAAACCTGATATTAGAGGAGCCCATTTCATGAGATCAAGATTATTCTTATATCAGAAATTACAAGAAAACTGAAGACCAGTAGCTTTCATGAACATAGTTGCATATTGAATCAATTCCATCAAAATACAAAGACCAAATGGCATCATGATCAAATAGCGTTATTCCAGGGACACGGTGGCTTCCTAGTTGAAAATCAGTTGTTGAGAATAAACTAAAGGCAAGGATACCACTCTAACCAGGTCTATTCAATATTGTGAAGTTTTTAGCCATGTAATAAGGAAAAGAGAAACAAAAAGGTAGTTTGTAATGAATGGCGGCGGCGGCGGAAGCCGTCCGTCTCGAGAGACGGTGATGTAGCTTCTTAAGAGTCTATCTGCACCGCCGAGAATGGTTGTGCAGTCCGACTCGGGAGTGACATGGTATCTGTCTCCTCCCGTGTTGAATCGACATCTTGCGATGACGCTGGAGTGTCCTCTCCAGTGAAGCTGAAGCTACAGAGCCTGGGCAGGGTGATATGGAGGGTCTGCTGTTGCCCATGCAGCAGACCCCCCCCTCTTCGCAGCTGAAGGGTCCAAGCGAAAGACGGAGTCAATACAGCTTGGCTTCAGGTGCGCCGCAGGAGTTGCCGGTGTTGACTACAACGTCAAACCGCCTTAGGGACTCCGGCTCCGGATTTTCTGTCGGGGTTTACTCCCTTAGCCTTTCCCCTGAAGAGGTATGCCGCAAGGCAGCGAAGGTTTTTTGGAGTCAGAGTTTTTCCTTCTCTGATGTGCCCTGACTGGAAGATCGAACCAGCGACACTTAGCTCGCAGGCCGACGCTCAATCCACTGAGCCAAACCAGCCAGGGCATGTAATGAAAGTACAGTTATCTTTATTTGCAGATGACATCATCTATACAGAAAATTCTAAGGATTCTTTTTTTTAACAAAAGTCTAGAAACCAGTGAGTAAACAACATCACATGATAAAGGTCAATATACAAAACATTAATAATACTTCTCTATACTGGTGTTAAAGTGTCTTGACTAGGCCCATGATGGAGCTGCTTATGTTAAGTCCATGTAAGCAATGAGTTCATCTAAGTTTCTATGCTCAGCTCTCCCAGGAAACATAGGCCTATGCCAACCAATTGGCACTTGTCTACTTAGCTTGTTACCTAACCTGACTCCAACACTTACTTCCTTTTGCTCCATATGAGGAAAGTAATCCTGTTTTAATCAACTAACAATGCCTTATATAACTTACTTGTTCCTGATCACTTTGATCTATGAAACCCTCTCACTTTGCACAACTCTTGGAAGATCCTTAATTGCTAAATAAAAGCCATCTAGATCAGGAAATGAAGTGTATGAAGTTTTCTTTTGAATGGTTTGAAATTAAAAATTAAAAATAATTGTATCAAAAAGCATAAAATAGTTGGGCATAATTTTAATAAAATGTATAAAATACCTGTTCACTAAAATTTACAAAACATTACTGAGAAACCAAAGGCCAATATATACAGGGACATGTACCCTATTAATGGATTGAGATACTAAATTAAGATAGCACTTCTCCCCTAAATTGATATATTGAATCAATGCAATCCAATCAAATCCCAGTAGGCTTCTTTTTGAACTTGACAATCTGATTGTAAAATTTTATGGAAATGCAAAGGAACTAGAATAAGCCAAAACAATTTTGAAATGAAAAAAACAAATTTGAAAGACTTGGGATAAATTGACAATAATAAATAGAAGATGGTATTGCCCTAAAGATAAGACACAAACATCAATGAAATAGGATAAAAAAAAATCCTAAATAGACCTGCATATATGCATAGCTGATTTTTAGTTAAGGTTCCAAAGTAGTTTAATAAGGACAGAATAGTCTTTCCAAAAATTAATGTATATCAACATGCAAGAAAATAAATTTCAAACCTTTCAACTATATATAATTATTAACTTGAAATGGGTGATATGCTTAAATAAGAAAGCTAAAATTATAAAATCTATATAAGAACTTCTTTGTGACCTTAGTTTAAACAAAGGTTTCCTAGACAAAGCACTATAAGCATGAACCATAAAAGAAAAAGTGGTAACTTGGGCTTTCTTAAAATTAATAACTTTTAAAAAGACATTTTTAAGAAAATGAAAACACCATCCACAGAACAGCTAAACAGTATCTGATAAAAAATTTGTTTTTAGAATACATTTTAAAATCTTTTAACAATATAAGAAATTAAACATTTAACTGATTAAAAATTGGGCAAAAGATTTGAACAGTTTGCCAAAGAAGATATCCAATGGCAAATAAGCACATTAAAGATCCTCCACATCATAAGCCATTTGGAAAAGGCAGACTAAGTCACAATGGAATTACTCACACTGTACATCCACTAGAACAGCTAAAATAAAAACATCTGACAACTCCAAGTGACAAAAACCAATTGGAGACTCTGAAACTGATTCACTGTTGCTACAAATGAAAAATGGTTACAGTCACTTTAGAAAAATATTCTTGTAAAATACTGTATTTTTCACACTATAAGGCACACCTGACCATAAGACACACCTAGGTTTAGAGGAGGAAAACAAGAAAAAAAATATTCTGAACCAAATGGTGTACTAAAATATTTAATAAAATATAACTATTTCAACCATGTAAAGTGAACAGTCAACAGTGGTATTAAGAACCATCATCACTGTCATTAACAAATGAGGAGAGACTTTAAGGTTCAAATACTCTTCCAGTTTTCTGGGAACCCCAAGAACTCATCATCGCTAGTGTCAGAATTTATGAAGCTCAGTTGCTCACAATCACTAATATCACTTTCTTTGCTATCTTCATAGTGACCAGACTCCCTGAGATTCAGTGGTAAAGTGGGGCATTTAAGCGTCCCCAGAGGTTTTGCATAGGCTGACCGCCTCTTCTTCTAACAGCTGTTGCCACTGCTGACAGGTCAGGTACAACACATCACAGTCTGTGATGCAATATTTGCTCCATAAGATGCACAGACATTCCCCACCCCCTTTTGGGGGGAAAAAAGTGCGTCTTATGGAGCGAAAAATACGGTAGTTTATAGTTATTGTTCGCCTCAGTGATTCCACTCCCAGGTATTTCCCAGGAGAAAGGAAACATTTTATGTCCCCATAGCGACATGGACCTGAATGTTCATAGCACCTTTAGTCATAATGACCCCAAATTGGAAACAAAAGC
This sequence comes from Furipterus horrens, assembly GCF_987537825.1. Lineage (NCBI taxonomy): Eukaryota > Metazoa > Chordata > Mammalia > Chiroptera > Furipteridae > Furipterus > Furipterus horrens. The sequence continues at coordinate 162,881,457 of NW_028327172.1, read as the reverse complement.
AAGTGTCCATCAAGTGGTGAATGGATATGCAAATTGTTCTTTAACCATACAATGGTCACTTAAAAAAGAATGAACTACAGATACAAGCAACAATGGAATGACTTTTTTTCATTTTCATTTTATTTTATTGTTCAATTACAGTTGTCCCAATTTACCCAGCCCCCCATTGATCTTCCCTGCCCAGCCTACCGCCTCAGTCCCACAGTCAATCCCCACCCCGTTGTCTATGTCCATGGGTCCTTTACACTTGTTCCTTGACTAAATCCTTCCCTTTCTTCCCCCCATTATCCTCCATCCCCCTCCCCTCTGGTCTCTCAATCTTGTTTCTTGTTTCCATGTCACTGGTTCTATTTTGCTCATTTGTTTGTTTTGCTCATTAGGTTCCACTTATGGGTGAGATCATATGGTACTTGTCATTCACCGCCTGGCTTATTTCATTTAACATAATACTCCACAGTTCCGTCCATGCTCTTGTGCAGCAGGGGAGTTCTTCCTTTCTGCTGCATAATATTCCATTGTGTAAATGCACCACCATTTTTTGATCCACTCATTTACTGATGGGCACTTAGGCTGTTTCCAGCACTTAGCTACTGTAATTTTTTTTTTTTAATTTGGTAAATGTTTATTACCCTGTCATTAGACTCATTCATGTTCTAAGATTTTATTTATTGTTTAGAGAGAGGGGAAGGGAGGGAGAAAGAGAGGGAGAGAAACATCCATTGGTTCCTTCCTGCATGCCCCCAACCCAGGTTTGTGCCCCAACTGGGAATCGAACCTGTGACCTTTTGGTTTGCAGGCCGGTGCTCAATCTGCTCAGCCACACCAGCCAGGGCAACTCATTAATATTCTCAGTTTCCAGGCAGTACTACCAGAAATTGGGACGTGATTGTTATACATACTTGTTAGTCTTGTTTAAAGGCACCCCATTTAACCTAATATACTCATAAGAACCTGGGAAAATGGAAATATTGTCTATATCAATTACCTTTGGCCAAGTTATTACAGTATCCAATAATATTTTGGGAAATGTTAATTAAAATAATTGTTTGTTTTTAAGTTTATTGACTATGTTGTTACAGTAGTCCCAATTTTTTTTCTGTTAGCTCCCCTCTGCCCAGTACCCTCCTTCCCTCCAGCAATCCCATGCCCCTTAGTTCATGTCCATGGGTCATGTGTGTAAGTTCTTCGGCTTCACCCTTTCCTATATTATTCTTAACTTCCCCCTGTCTATTTTCTACCAGCCAACTATGCTTCTTATACCATGCATCATTTCCACATTTCTCCCCCTTCCCCCTCCTAGCTGATAACCTTCCAAATGATCCCCATACCTACGATTCTGTTCCTATTATGGTTTGCTTAGTTGGATTTTGTTTTTATTTTTTAGGTTGTTTTTGATAGTTGTGAGTTTGGTGTCATTTTAATGTTCATAATTTTGGTGTTCTTTTTCTTAAGTTCCTTTGACATTTTGTATAATGATAGCTTGATGATGACAAACTCCTTTAGTTTTACCTTGTCTGGGAAGCACTTTCATCTGCCCTTCCATTCTAAATGATAGCTTTGCTGGATAGAGTAATTTTGGTTGTAAGTCCTTGATTTTCATCACTTTGAATACTTCTTGCCAGTCCCTTCTTGCCTGCAAAGTTTCTTTAGAGAAATCAGCTGATAGTCTTATAGGCACCCCTTTGTAGGTAACTCTCTGCTTTTTTCTTGCTGCTTTTAAGATTCTCTCTTTATCTTGAACCTTCGGCATTTTAATTATGATGTGTGTGGGTGTAGTTCTTTTTGGGTCTAGCTTGTTTGGGACTCTCTGTGCTTCCTGGATTTGTATGTTTATTTACTTCACCAAATTTGGGGAGTTTTTCTTTATTATTTTTTCACATAAGCTTTCAATTTCTTGCTCTTCCTCTTCTCCTTCTGGTACCCCTATGATTTGGATATTGGCACATTTAAAGTTGTCCCAGAGGTTCCTAAGCCTCTCCTCATATTTTTCAATTCTTCTTTCCTCATTCTGTACTGGTTGACTTTTTTTTTTCTTCCTTATGTTTCAAAAAATTGATATGAACCCTGGTTTCCTTCCCTTCACCATTGGTTTTGTGTGGATTTTCCTTCGTTTCACTTAGCATGGACTTCACTTCTTCCCTTATACGTTTGATGTACTTAAGCATATCTGTCAAGACTGGGAGCATCTTTATCACCAGCATTTTGAACTCTGTATCTGTTAGGTTGGCTATATCCTTGTTGTTAGATTGGCTGTCTCCTTGTCACTTAGTTCTCCCACTGGAACCTTGATCCGTTCCCCCTTTTGGGTCATACGTTTCTTCTCCTTATCTAGACAGCCTCCTGTGTTCGTTTGCCTCTGTCTTAGATAGAGCTGTTGCACCTGTTACGTTGTAAAGGGTGGAACCTTAGGTATTCGTCAGTACAGGGCGACCTGTTTTACCATATTGTGGTACTGTACATGGGGGAGGGGTCTGAGAGGGAACAATGCCACTTGTGCAGCACTCGCCCCTTTTCTAGGCACTTCTTCCACTTTGTATGGGACTGGTGCCTCTCCAGTTGTTGCCCTGGCCGTGGTTCCCAGAGTGAGTGGGTCTGTGGACGTTTTAGGATCTTGGGGGCCCTTTAAACAAGTGGACTCTGCTGAGAGACCTGCAGTTTCTTCCTCCGCCCCCACCCCCACTGGTATGCATAGTCAGAAGCAATGAGGCTTAATTTTCCCGGGCACTGGGACCATGAGCTGTGCAGTCTGGTCAGGAGCTGGGAATGCTCCCCAGGCGTCCCTCCTGACTTTAAAACATGTGACTATGCTTTCCGCCGGCCTGCCACTGCGGCCGCTGCTGCCACCACCACACTGAGTCCTCTCCACCCTGGCTCCACCTCTCCTACCTGTCTAGATGAGTATTTCTTCTTTATGTTTTTGTTTGTTGGACTTCCATGCAGCTTGATTTTCTGGAACTTCTGGTTGTCTCTAGTTTTGAGGTAGTTGTATTCCTTCTTAATTGTGGAGGGAGATGTAGCGTGTCTGTCTAGGCCTCCATCTTGGCCAGAAGTAGATCTTCTTTATTTCTTTGTTGAGCTTTGGTGTTGTTTGATTTTCTGGGTTTTTTTAGTATTTAAGTGGTTGTAAATTCCTTCTTAGTTGTGAAGGAGACACAGCACGTCTACTTATGCCTCCATCTTGGCCAGAAATTTGGTTGTGGTTTTTGATTGATATTAACTTGCTAATATAGTTATAAAATTTTAATTTTTACTTTTTTTGGGTCTTTTAATGATTGCTATTTCTCATTTTTGTTACTTTATGCAGTTTTAATGTGATTGAAATTCTTTTCTCACTGTAAAGTAGGGATAGATATAGTGGCTGAGGTAAGAGTTTTAACATGGAAGTTGGCTAAATTAAATCAGAACCATTGCTCTTTGATAGCTCATTTCCTTTATGTAGTTGAGGAAGTTGCATTAGTTTCTTACGGCTGCTGTAACAAATTAGCACAGAATTGGTGGCTTAAAATAATACAAGTGTATTCTCCTATAGTTCTTGAGGTCAGAACTCCAAGATTGGAGTTACTACGTTAAAATTCATTTCCTTTCACTTTCCAGCTCCTAGAGCCTGCCCACATTCCTTGATTCATGGATCCCTAAGTCCCTCTTCAAAGCCATCAATTGTTGGTCGTCTTCTCATACTGCATTGCTCTGACATGCTCCTCCTTCCTCTTTTACTTACAAAGACCCTGGTAATTAAATCCGACCCACCAAGATAATTCAGAATAGTTTCCTCATCTCAAGATCCATTATCACATGTGGAATGTTCATAAGGTAACATGAGCATATTCCTATGTTTGGGGAATTAGGATGTGGACATCTTTCAGAAACCATTATCCTGCCTACCACAGAAATATAGTTAGTCAGCATGTTACTGGAACCTAAGAATGTGTTCTGTTGCCAGAACTAAAATTATTATCAGGTGGAGATAAGCTCTCAAAATCTTAAAATAAAATTGAAGTACATTTTAAATAATTTGAATTATTTTATAAAAAGGACTAGAAATCATGGAAGTGGTACTGTTATTGTTATAGCTTAGGCACAATTGAAATAACATGTATTTTTGCTGGTCAACCCAGAAACATTTAGCACAATGTTTCTGTAGAATAATTGCATCTTGACTCTCCAACAACCACCTTCCAAATGAACCTATAAGTATCAGTCATTTCTAACGTAGACTGTGCTTTGATAAAAGTGACCCATTAGGTCATTGCTGCCTATTCACACATTACTTTGAATTTGGTTTTGAGCCATGTAGTAGCCTTAGAAAGACTAAAACAAAGGACATCATTTGATGGAAGCTCATTCATTCAATTAATATTTATGTCTTACTCTGAGCCAGGCACCATACTAGGAACTGTATTTTTGATGTGAAAGTGAGCATGGTTTCTGCCCTTTCTGGCTTTAGTCTTTTGGAAATAAGGGAAGAGAAAGAGAAAGGTACAAATCAAGGTCACTCAAGTTGTGGGAAAGCGAGGGCCTTGATGAGGTACTACAACGAGAATATTTTATCAGCAAGGGGAGGAGGCTGCTGAAATAAATTATTGCCTGCTCTAATGATTTTATCTAGGGCTCAGTTTTCTGGCAGATACATGCCCTCAAGTGCTATTGCTTAAAGAGAAAAAGTTTTCCATTTCAAAGTGTCAGAACTCCCTATTTTCAGATGCTCAGGAAAGATGATTTGAAATAGCATGAAATGACAATACAGATATGCCTTAAACTCCATTCTTTCATTTCCCTGACTGCAAGTAGGAAGAATAATTTTTTGAACAGAAATGAGAATTTCTATTTCCCTTATGGTCTTTTTGTGAACTCTGTGAATTTCTTATTAAATAAAGGACAGTGAAACAAATTGCTTTCATCTCTTGAAGGGCTTCTTTCTTTCTTATGTGATTTTGTACTCTTTCTCCCCTCTTTGAGCATTCATATGGATGAGCATATTTTAAAAATTGACCAGAATGGAACAGTAAACATATTTGGTAAAGCAGCTGGCTGTCACTATGGCAACATTGAGTGCGTTTGACATTTAGTCTTTCCATTCTCTGTTGCTATAGTAATAAAACCTTGGATTCTGACAGCATTTCCAAATTCTATTAAAATAAAGCCCCTTTCAAGCCCCCAAGAAAGAGGGAGGGTTAGTATTCTTCATGTGTATGATGTTTGAAAATGTTTTCTAAAACTAGGACATTGATGAGACACACTTTGCTGCACTTTAATCAAACTGAAAAAAATGCTTCAAAATTAGAAAAATATACAGAAAAACTCAAAGTAGAACAAAAGTGAAGGAATTCTTTTGTTATTAAAACCAGCCTTTTAAACATGTATAAAATATTTTTCATTTATGGCATATTGACATTAATGTGAAATATTAAAGGATAAAGAAAAATATTATTTCCTTTTAGGAGAAATAAACAGTGAAATAATGGCAATTAAGAGCCACAAAACTGAGTAAAGAAATTGGGATTTGAGGAGCTTTTTGTGTTTAAGAAAATATTATGATCTATGCATATATTTTTAAACTTATTATTAGAAATTAACATATTACAGCTATACATTTTTGTTCAATAGAGAAAAATAGGAAGATATTTAGGAGGAAAAATAGGAAGAGCGTAGTGACAATGTTACAGAACCCCTGGGCTGCTCCAGTTGAAAACAAACCCACGGGCTCTTTAGTTAGGGGCCCGATTGCCCGCCGCCAAAATTATAACTCTCAATACCAGAGTTTGGTGAAAAGAAAAAGAATTGTTTATTTAACAGTTATATAGATTTAGTTATTTGTGGATTTCTGTTGTTAAGTCTTATGCTCTTTAAAATACCCACAAACACATATCCTTGCCTCCCCCCCTTCCAAACCAGGCTAGTTTTAGGGAAGTCAGAGAAACCGTTTCCCTACTTTCCCAACACAGTTCAGCTTTACCAGCAGCTGCCAATCATTCAATCTGATTGGGGAGGTCCTTTCTGTGCTGTGGTGCCCTCCAGCTCTCAATGCAGAACCACCTGGATTCTCAGCCTCCTTGCAAACTGCCTTCTTCCTGCAAACTGTGCGGATCTCCTTTCCTTCTCAAAACCGCATGGCGAGAGCCTCTTAAAGCAGCCTGGAGACCCCTTCTCCAAGCCACGTGGAGAAGGCCCCTTCACCAAGCCACGTGGAGGGAGCACACGAGAGAGCGAGAGAGCGAGAGCGAGCGCGCGAGAGCACCAGAGAGAGTCTGAGCGCCAGAGCCAGAGCGCGAGAGCGAGAGCCACAGCGCCAGTGAGAGCCAGAGCCTGAACGAGAGCTTGAGAGAGTCTCAGAGCCAGAGCCAGAGAGAGTCTGAGAACGAGAGTCCCAGAGTGAGAGCATGAGCGAGAGCCAGAGAGAGTCTCAGAGTCCGAGCTAAAATGTCTGCAGCTGCTTATATATCCCTGACTGCGTCATCTGACGCAGTGGGCGTTGCAAACAGTTCTGACCATTCACAGAACCTTACGTAGGCTCTGTGTGCTTTCCATACCGTCCCCTGGTTCAAGACTCCTCCCATCTGCCTGAGGCTTTGGATGCATTAAAGCCATTTGCACAAGAAAGACAGTAGCCACCAGCCCCAGGCATGTGGAAGCATTTGAAAAGCTGCTTACTTCTCCCCACCCCCCAGCAGCAAACTCCGGGGATCTTTGGACTCCCCTGTTTCTGTAACAACAATGCAGTGTAAAAGAAGGGATTTTAAAAAGGAAAGTTAGTGATCATGTAACAGAACTAGAGGTAGTATAAGAATTAAAAATATATGGAAAGGCAGAGAGAGGGATCTGAAAGGAGACAGAGGCCAAAATTTTGAGAGGGATGGTTTATATGACCTATAGCTTAGGCTATAGGGGTTACTGATATATTATCAACTTCTTTGGAATTATCAATAGCTATATAAATTGCCATTGATTTCTAAAAGTTTATTCAGCTCTACAGTAACTTAGGAAAATTGCTCAGAGAGAAAGTCTTCATAATGGCAAAGTGAAGCATGGGGCTGGAATAAAAGGAAGGTATCTTAGCTCCACCACCTCCTTACTAAGTGGTCTTGAGTGAGCCTCCTGACTTTTCTGAGCTTCACTTTTCTTTTTCCTAAAATGGTGATATGTCCTAAATTCCATGCCTCAGTTTCCTTAACTTTAAATCCCTTTAAAGAGATAATATGTGCAAAATACTTAATAGTGTCTAGTACTTGGTAAGCATTTACCTAGTACAGTGGTTGTTATATTTCCAAGCTAGGAATTAGGGGAATGGGACACAGTATGAGTCTATTTTGTCTCATGTTTTTTACATTTTGTTTCTCAAATCATGAAGTTTTCAAGAAATAAAATGATTTGGTACAGAAGAACATGCTATCTGAAGTGACAGAACATGATTCTTTGAAGTAAAACAGTATGGTGAAGAGAACTCAGAGCAGAAGCTAGGAGACTCATGATGTGGTCTCAGATTGACCACTAATTAGTGACTGGACAAGTCACATACCACTCTAGACTTTTAATCTCTCTGGAGATGAAAATATATGCTGAGAACAGAAATAAAAGGATACAGGTTATAAATAAAAGTATAATAATAAAATAACCTTTTATCTTTTTAGGAAGTTAGAAATTATTTTGAAAAATGATTCATTACCATGATCCCCCATTATCTTGTTAACTATAGTTTAAATCTGTATTTTCATAATTGGATTCATATATACATATATACGGTATAGCATGTTAAATGGTATAAAGACAGCATTTGTAGGCTAAAAGTTGAGGTATTCCCAATTTCTAGATCTTGTGAAATGCTTTTCTCCCCACTTTTTGTGTCCCCTTTGCCTTTTCTCTTGCTTCTATAGTTGAACCACCCAAAAAGTCTTCCCAGGAATTACATCTTCTTTCTCTAAAGAATTTAAATGAGTCAAGTAACCAAAGGCTAGTTTGTTAGGCCAACTCAGGTTGACATGTACATTTGTGTTGTCGTCAATGTATATCGATGACAGCCACTATTACTCCCCACAGACAAATAATCTGAATAGAAAAAAAAATCAAGAACCTTGCCTATGGACCTGGAGAAAATTATGCTAAGCGAATTAAGCCAGTCAGTGAGCGAAAAATACCACATGATCTTACTTACTTATATGGGGAATCTAATGAACACAATAAACAAATGAACAAAATAGTAACAGAAGCTTAGATACATTAAAACAGACCGGCAGGTGCTGGAAAGGGGCAGGGAAGGATGAAAGATGGTGAATGGATTAACCAAAGAACGTTATTCATAACCTATGGACATGGACAACAATATGGGAATTGGCCTGGGGTGAGGAGGGTGTGGGGCTGGGTGAAGGTGGTGAAAGGGAGAGAAAGCAGGAACAACTATAACAACCTACACAATAAAAATAAAGAAAACAACTTTGCCTATGGACACAACAGGCTGTGGTGTTCAAAAGTTATTCCATGGAAATCGGTGAAAAAGTAAAGTAAAAACAATAGACAACCTAGTACAGACAAGCTTTCAGTCAGCTACTAACCAATGATAGGTTCACTGACTAAGGCTACTGGTTCAAAGAAAATACATGACCATTGTCTATTCTATAGCCCAAAATCTAAATGTATTTGGGAGTAAACATTAAATGCAAGGTCTGTGCTAGATGCTAGGAATAAAAGAAAGACAAGTGACATGATCCCTGCCTTTAAGGAGCTTACAACACAGTCCAACAAATATTAGGAAAAAGGCAGTGTTTTGTGGAGGGAGTTTTGTTGTTCCCCTGCTCCTCTAAAATCTTTTCAAATGCTTTGGCCACCTTTAAAGTAACCTCCTTGAAAGGAGCGATCACATCCATTTTGAGTGATAGCACCTTTTGGGGCTTAAGTGTACAGACTATCTGGGTTTACACTCCAGCTCTGCCATTTACTAACTGCAACCTTGGAAAATAACATCATTTTGCCTCAGTTTCTTCATCTAAAAATGTGAGGAATACTTGTAATTTTTACATAGGTTTATTATAATAGTTAAATAAGTTAATGTCTGGCTGGTTTGGCTCAGTGGATTGAGCGTCGGCCTGCGAGCTAAGTGTCGCTGGTTCGATCTTCCAGTCAGGGCACATCAGAGAAGGAAAACTCTGACTCCAAAAAACCTCCGCTGCCTTGCGGCATACCTCTTCAGGGGAAAGGCTAAGGGAGTAAACCCCGACAGAAAATCCGGAGCCGGAGTCCCTAAGGCGGTTTGACGTTGTAGTCAACACCGGCAACTCCTGCAGCGCACCTGAAGCCAAGCTGTATTGACTCCGTCTTTCCCTTGGATCCTTCAGCTGCGAAGAGAGGGGGGGTTCTGCTGCATGGGCAAGAGCAGACCCTCCATATCACCCTGCCCAGGCTCTGTAGCTTCATGCAAGATGTCGATTCAACACGGGAGGAGACAGATACCGTGTCACTCCCGAGTCGGACTGCACAGCCATTCTCGGCGGTGCAGATAGACTCTTAAGAAGCTACACCATCGTCTCTAGAGACGGACGGCTGCCGACGACGACTAAATAAGTTAATGTATATGAAGCTCTTAGATCAGTATTTCACACCGAATAGTATTCAATATTTATTTTTTAAGTGAGTTGAGAAAGAGATCTGGACAATAAATGAAAAGCTCCTTACTCCAAAAGTCTGTAAAATTCTTATGAAAGGAACCCAAGAATGTACATGGATGTATACAACTAAGAGGTTACAAAAAATCAGAGTAATTTCTCAAATTAAGAAAATAGTATGATTAATCTTTATTACTAAAATGAAATGTGTGCGTATGTATTCCTGCTCATTCATCATACAAAAAGGGCTAGGTCAATCACTAAATATACAAGATATATTTGGGATGGAGTGATCTAAGATATAGGCTATTTTGCATAAATAAAAGTCTTTCTGCAGGGGACTCAACGAAACAGGCTGTCATCCTACAAAACTGCTAAAATTGTTATTCAACAAGAGGCCTCTTTGACTGCCAAACAGGAGAGAGAAACCAAAAATCTATATATCCCAAAAGTGATTTTTTAAAATGAACTTCAAATAAGATGTCACCAGGGCACATGTTCCAAAGTGCAAGAATTGATTTACAGTTGATCTGTTTCTTCCATGGGTAACTTTATTTATAGGTATTGAAAAGAACAGGATGATTTTTTGAAAAATTATTGCTAGTGATTCTCCTAATAAACACTGGCCCATAATATTTCATAGAGTACCCCAGTAGAAACCAAATATCCCACTATAAACAAAAATGGCAACCTAACCGTAGTTGATGCTGTTTGAAATGCCAGGACAATTTGACTTCTCAAAATTTGATACCAGACTGAGTCTACCAATGCTACTTATTGCTATAATAATTACCATTTTTAAACAGCTTGTGTTCTAACATCATATATTTTTCCCAGTTACAAGAAAAATAAAATCAAAAGAAAAATAATTGCAACAATGTGTATAGGAGCCATATTGGCTTTCCATTCAATGCACATTTTTTAGAAACATGAAATTTGCCAGTGAAAAGTTTTCAATGACATTTTCCAAACCATTATAACTTACCTGATGTGAAAACTGCAAACAATTTGATGGAACACTGCACAGGACAAGACAGTGAGTTTTAGCTTGTCAGTGTTCAGTTCAAGTCATCAAATATATTTTTGCCAACCTAAGTGACAGATAATGTGCTGGGTGCTAGAGATAAAAAGGTAGTGGCAACACAGAGTGATATCTAAATAGAATATGTATAAGCATAAAATTCATTTAAAAAGGAAAATTTGTTCTAAGGTCAGGGAAGAGCAGGTTTTGAAGGGGAATAAGAGTGTCATAAGGACAACACAAGGAAGAAGCAGGGCATGTCAAAGGAAGGGGAAAAAAGCAGGTGCAAAGGCAAAACTGGAGATTGAAAACAGCACAATACAGGTAAATGTAATTGTTGGTATATAAGTTATAATGTGTTCATTGGGCTGTTTTATTCTTAACTAAATTGAGTTTGGAGAAAAGATGGGAAAGTGATTTTTTTTTCTTTCTCTTTGGTTAAATAAGCAATGATATAGAAATATTTTAGTTAACTATTATATTATAATTTTAAGACTTTTAATAAACTGTAGCCAGGCACAGTCTAGAACAGAACCATCTAATAGAAATATAATACAAACCACACATATAAGTTAAAATGTTGTGTTAGCCTCATTTAAAAAAATAAAACAGGTAAAATTACTGTTAATAATATATTTTCCTTAACCCAAGTCTACAAAATATTATCATTTCAATTTAGAATCAATATACAAATTATCAATAATACATTTACAACACATCTTGATTAAGATGCTAATTTTTTATCTATCAGATACTCCATCTGTATTTGCGTTTCAAAACAATTTGGTTGAAAAAATAGATTCATGCAATTAAAGTTTTTCAAACATACTTAGACGTTACCTAGTCACTGAAATGAATATGTTTTTTAACAGGTCAGTTCTAGAATAAATGTGGGTCAAATCTCTAGCCTAAAATTAATATTAACCAAAAGCACATCAATAAAAAGATCATCAGTTCGGTAATGGGGTACTACTATTAGGCATTTTGGAGTACCTTCAATCTGCTTGTTGGTCCACATCCACTCAGACAAGATATAGCTAGAAGTGAGGATATCTAGAAAAGGTCTTGCAAACAGCAAGGAGACTGATGTTAACTAGAGAAAGCTTAAAGAGTTCATGATATAAAAGCAGAAGGTTCTGAGTATGTAATCATTGTAGGCCTTATCCCTGTTATTGAAGCAAAGAAATAGATTCAATTGGTGAATATACTCTACAAGGAGGCAGAAAGTGTCTGATCCTAATGGGGATAGATAGTTCTCTTACCATCTAACTGCACTCACCCAAAAACCATCCACCACACATAAAAAACAACATTATAAAATACATGTTCTCATGTTTTTCCAACAAGTTTTTTTTTCCCTTAGGCAAAAGTACAGATATGCTTCATTCATAAAGATTTATGTAAAAATCTGAAAGACTAAACTGATCATTACATTTCAAATAGAATATTTCATAAGTACTTATTATTTTATGGAATAGAGTCCTTCCAGGAACATCCACCAAGGATTCACCATTCGTCCAGAATATTCCATTATTTATTTACATCTCTTTTGAGTGTCTATTATATTATAGGTATTGCGCTAGGCAAAGAAATTACAACAGTGAACAAGAAAACCCACCTACATGGAACATGTCATAAAGCTGTCAGAGGGAACGTACGTACTACCTGTGATGGGAGGATGCTGGAGTACAGTTGCCAGATTTAGCAAATAAAAATACAGATGCCTGATATTGCATGGGACATACTTATACTAAACATTATTTATTATTTATCTGATCATCAAACTTAGCTGAGCATCCTGTTATTTCGCATACCTACATTAGAGGGACAACTTGGAAGTGGAGGCAGGGTGAATGGAAAGAAAGATCCTCCAGAAAGTGACTTCTAAAAGGAATCTTGGGCATCAGCAGGGAAGAGGCCATGGGAAATTTCTCCGGGGGAAACAATGCAGTACAAACTAAGTCCCAAAGTAACTGTCAATCTAAGAACGGGAAGAGGCAAAGGAATTGGGGTTAAAGAAAAAATACAGAGGGGAGAGGGAGAATGTTGGTGAAAGATATAGCCTGAGGGAAAAGCAGAAGCCACTCTCGTAAAAAGTTTGTACCTTATCATAACATGATTCCATTAAAGAACTTGAAGCAGCCAGTCCTGGCTACAGTGTGACGGATGGACTACAGTGGAGCTGGCGGGACACGGAGACCAGAAAGGAAGCTACTAATGTAATTCGGGATCTCAATGGAAGCCGGAACAAAGGCAATGGGAAGGAAGACCCATCAGTAACACCAGAACTAGAGGTGGGAACGAAAGGGACAATTGCGAAGGGGTACAGAAAAGAGGACCTAGAGGGAGGAAAACCAAGAGAAGCGCGTATTATGTAAAACAATGAAGAAATAGTCAACATGTCTAATGTTTTTTGAGGAGTCAAGTAATATTAGGACTGAGAATTGATGCCTAGATTTAGCTGTAAGAAAATCACCGGTGACATTGGCAAAGGAAGCCTCAAGAAACGGTTGAGGCCAACCTAGGTTGCAGCTGATTAAGCGGAAAGTGATGCTGTGCTAGGAACCGACAGAGCAACGCCACGGTCCCGCTTCCTCTGTCCTTTCAAAAGTTAAGGGTCAAGGACAAGAGTAGAGTTTGAAGATGGAGCAGCCAATATCCCAATCAGGCAGAACAACAGAGCGGGCTGATCGTTAAACGTCCAACCCTTTCCTAGAGCGCACTTGACTGACAGAGCTGGGCGCCAAAGGCTGAGCGCATAGTGGGAGGCCGCGAATCACAAGGGGGAGGAACTCCAGGGCACTAACCCGGAACCGGTTTGGGAATGGACTCCCATTGTGAGGCCAGACCTGGGGCGGGCCGTCAGCCAGAAGGGCTGTACCATCCAGGCCAATGGACGAGCCGCATCGAAAGAGCGACAGCAGTTCCACCCAATAGGTAGTGGCAAAGTGGGGGGCGGGAAAGCAATAAGGCATCTTTTTTTCCTATCCCCTTAGAGGCGACTGGGCGGAGGTGCCGCAGGGTCGCAGGTGTGCAGCTCGGTCCCTGAGGACTTGGAGGTTCCTTGGACGGTGGGTGCGTTTGCAGCGGGGAAGGTTCGGACAGGGTCAGCGGCAGGTGGCTCTCCACCCACCCTCAACACCGGTGCGAGCTCTGGCCCTGGCTCTGCGTCGTAGCAGGACTACGACGCTTGGGAGAAGTACCAGTGGGGGCTGCAGCCTGACCTGGGAGGGTGGGCAGGGCCCAGGATGCTGAAACAAGACTGCAGAAGTTTGCCGACACCTGGTGGGGACTCTAATTCAGTATCTAGAGAGAGGACTCTCTTTCCTGGTTGCCCCATTTCCCACCAGGTGCAGCCGCAGCGGCAGCATTGTGACCGAGTCAGGTGCGCCCCCTCTGCCCCCTGCTCACGGGAGGCCTGGGAATTCAGTTTTCCTGGATTCTTCCCAGGGATTGTGGCTGGGCTGTCCCAAGGGAAGCAACAAGAAGGGAGTAAAGGGTAGTTTATTAATCTGATAACTGATGACCTTAAGTAAACTTTTACCTACCACAAGTTTTAGGAAAGAGCATTTCATTTGGCAGGAAAGTTAATTTCCTATAACAGCGATTTTCAACCTTTTTCATCTCACGGCACACACAAACTTATTAAAATTATGTGGCAAATAAAAAAAAAATTTTTTTGCTCATGTAACCAAAAAAAGGTATAATTTTGATTCGTTCACACCAGACAGCTGTTGTTGTGCTGTCATTTTTTTTTCCAATTTTAGAATCTAAGGGGAAAGAGGTCAGTGCCCTTGACAGAATAATTAGGTATTGCATGTTTTAAAAAGCACACCGGTTAAAAATCGCTGGCCTATGAGAATATGGGTGGCGGGAGGAAGCTCCTAGATTTTGTGGTGCTTTTCTTCTTGAAAAGGCTAATGAATTTACTCCCCTGCTTCTCCCCCCTCATTTTTTTGGAACCAGAATTTACTGCCTGATATTACTTGGACCTTTTAATTCTGTCTTATTTTACAATATTTAGGAACTTTATTCTCCAGTGTTAGTTCTTGAAAAAAAATTACCCAGTTATATAATATGCCTTTAGCAGTACATCATCTTCATAAGGATTATGTAAGTGAACTACTTATTTTACTAATTTGCAACCAGTAAAGAATGATTGTAAAATGGGATTAGGGAAAATGGCTGTTCTCTGTTTCCTGGGCATGGAAGATCTATAAAGTTTTAGCGGTTGTAACTATCTGTAAAGGTAGGATGACCACCAACTTAAAAGTGATAGTATTCAACATCTAAAATAGCATCTTTTCACATTTTATGTGGCATTATAGCTCCAGCACCAAGAGTGTGTGCCTGGCATATAATAGGACCTCAACAAATATTTGAGTAAATTAAATTATTGGGTAATGGATGACAGAAAACCTAAGCTCTGTTTTATGAGTACCAAAATGTAAAGAAGAGGACAGGAAAAAAGCACATTCCTGAAAATAGAGGTTAGTTTCTATCCCTACAAACATAGCTACCAAATTTAAACTCAAGGTGCATTAAT
Source organism: Furipterus horrens (assembly GCF_987537825.1). Classification (NCBI taxonomy): domain Eukaryota; kingdom Metazoa; phylum Chordata; class Mammalia; order Chiroptera; family Furipteridae; genus Furipterus; species Furipterus horrens. Next base: position 162,866,300 of record NW_028327172.1, on the reverse strand, counting down.
TTTGAAACTTTCTAACATTAATCAGAAGCTGCCAAAGGAATTTTACACAATCCATGACTGACTAGAAATCTAAGATACATCCTAATATCAATTTCAGTGAGGTTAAAACTGTGTGTTAAAGTGTATTTGGTCAATGAAATAGTCCGTCAGTTTAGAATAGAACAGGCAGGGACAAAGGGATACCACTTTTGTGAGGTAGAGGTATGGAGTTATAAATTGTTGGAAAAAATAGGACATGCAAATAACAATGACTGCTGCCAAAATTTAAAAACTATGTTGACTCAGGCATAGTTTTAAGGGGACTGTTATTTCTGCCAGGTACCAGTAAGTTTACCATAGTCAAATTACTAAATTGATCTCATAGTCTCAGAGCCGCAAAATCTAGTGATGAATATCTGCATAAATTAGGATTCTCCTGACAACTGTAATTATTTTTATTGTATATATTTTATATATTACAATTTGTATATTATTATAGTAATATTGCCTCTATAAAGAAGGTAATCTGCTTGAATTTCAAAAATATGTGAATTTTCACAGATATTTTTCTCTTGTAAGTTTCCTACTAGCAAAGTATAGGGTCTTACTAAGCCAACATTAAAGATATGCTGACATTTGGCCCCAGCCTAATTTTTCCCCTTTATTACCATCCCTCATTCATCTGATTTATAAAATCCAAATCAAATGTTGATTTCTTCTGCCAATATCCTTCATCCCACCAAAAATTTGTCCTTTTTTTGACACCAGTCTATTTTGTTGGTACTTCTCTTGTTGCACTTTTCATATACTCACATTTATTCAGTAAAGAAATATTCACTTCTGTATCCAAACACTTTACTAGGAAATGGGTAATAGTTGGTATCCGTTGAGGGCTTACTATATGTGAGTTTCTTAATTGGATTAAGAATATATGGTTTAATAAAATATGTTAAATTAATCCACCTTTTGTTTTTGCTTTACTGTGGCTACTAGAAAAATTTTAAATTAGTACGTAAGTGGATCACATTTTCCTATCAGACAGTGCAGTACTAGTGTAGATCCTTGTTACCAAAGGTGCAGTTCAAGGACCAGCAGCATCAACATCATTTGGAAGTTTGTTAGAAATGTAGAATTGCCACCTCTCCAGCCCTGCTGAATCAGAATCTCATTTTAAGATTGCCAGGCAATTTATAAACATAAAGTTTGAGAGACACTACTCTATCAGTATCTTCAGAATTTCATAATTTTTTAATTGTAGAAGCTGGTAAGTTTTCACATTCACGATTCCTTCTTTGACTCTTCATTTCCTTTATAGAATCATTCCTATGCGCCTAATTTTTTTTGTTTTCAATGAATTCCTCCACATCTCTATACTTTTACATCTACATTTTAGCAGTCATCGCTTCTTTAGTTATATATGTGAATGGAATTTATATATATTCATGGAATATGTAATACATTATGTGTGTTCATAAGTACATGTATGCTATTTCTGGAATCTCAGGAAATGATTAATATTACATTGGTGGTCGAGACAAATTTTCACCTTGTTTTGAGCCTTTATATAGGTTTTCTAACCATATATGTGTATTTTGCTTTTTTAACGTCAACAAAGATTTGTGGGTATTTGTGGGACTTAAAAAAAAAGTGTTTCTGTAATAAAAATCCTTCATATGTAAACTTGTAACATAATGTTAATTGCCTCAAAGTAAAATAAAACCATTGTACCCTAGCTAACAAAGAGCTACATGGTTGAGACTGAAATGACTGCGTGTGATCCCTAGAGTTTGTGACTGGGCAGAGTGAGGTAACTTCTTGTAGAGAATAGCATATTCTGTCTATAAATGTCCCTAAGTTGAAAATTGAGCTTCTTTGAGTGTGTACACACACATAGACATACATACATATCACCTTACTGATTTTGTTGGCTTGATTAACTCTAGCATTTGCACAGGAATAAGGTTGCATTAAACCATATTCATACTCTCATATGGCATTTATCACATATATTACATTATGTGGCTGTAGTATAGTTTATTCATCCGTCCCCTATTGATGAATATTTGTACTTCTCCCATGCTTTTGCCTTAAAAATATGATAGTGCTTTGTAAATGGTTCAGTAAATAAATAGTCCGAAACATTTTATATCTTTTGGAAACAAAAAGTCATCCTTAATACATGGTAAGTATTTAATTTGATAGGTAATTTGATATGACTTTAAGGATATTTAACCTGCTGATTCCATTTAAAAATGTATCTAATAACCTGTTCATCGTTGGCAATACTGCCTAAGTACCAGTATAGCCTGTTGACTTAAAATTTTCTTTTCAGCTTTTGTGTAACTTGGTTACTGCTAAGTTCTTTGGTATTGTTATAGGGTGTGAGTTTATCCAAAGTTTTTACTTAATATTCGTAAGCTGTTTTTTGCCTATATCAATTTGGGCTGCCTTTTCAAGCGTATGCTTTGCCCATAGAAGTTTCAGTTTTGCTACCTTACCTCCCTTGAGTTACTTTCTTTCACATTCTACTCTTTCCCATCCTCCAATCATCTTTTTATTTTAAGTTATAGTTTTACCTCCTACTTGTTAGGCACAGTGTTATGTATTGAACATAGCTACCTTTCTCAGATTCACATAGTGGTGGAGCAATTGGTAGAGGAAGCAAAAAGTCAAGTTTTGACTTAAGTAATTCCTTGAAATATGTTGCAACATAGAGACTAATGAAAAGCATATTTGGGCTGGTTTAATTATTTATAATTCCATTTGTTTCAGTTCTCTTTTTATGTGGCTTATAAACATTGTACCTCATGAGTATTCTTCAGTCTCCTCTGGAAGAAAGCTGAATACTTATGTAGCCCATCTGAGTACTTGAATTATAATACAAAAGGAATGTTAGGCCAGAGTGCTAATTAAATGTAGTCCCCTAAAATTACAAATCTTCAAGAATATTCAGTAAATTGACATGGGATCAGGTGTTAAACATTAAACTTTCTTAATTTTTATTAGGTAATATTTGAGATAATGCAAAAATAATTAGCTGTAAGTGTACTAGTAATCCAGCACCCTGACCCCTTAACAAAATAAATTTTAGTTTGTAACATTTGCCCATTTCTGTGGTGTAAATACTGCTATCTTGGCCAGTTTTTCTAGTTTCCAACATGACATCATTGAACGTGGAGTTGGGAAGGGATGTGCACAATTGACTTTTGCCAGCTCACACCAGCAGGTTCCAACATACCCGTAATTATTGCATATATGTTATGAAGCATATATGCAATATATGTACCCATGGACCTACCACTTGACTTAGGAACTAGAACCAATAATAATAATAATAATACCAATATTTTTGTGACCTGCCTCTTTCCTTTGTCAAAATTATTTAAAGAGTTTGCCTTTGATGCAGACATTGCAAATTTACGTAACTTGCTTAGTGTCTGTGAAGAACTATTCTCTATATTTTAGTAAATCCTTTGATCCACAGTTTCTCTATGATATGTCACTATTATTTTACAATGAAATTGCACATAGGGATCTTAAGTCACTAAGACCACACCGCTAGGAAATGGAGAGCCAGGTTTCTAACCCAGGGGTCTGACTTTGTGCTCATAACCACTACACATACTGTCTCTTGATGCTTTTAATTTATGAATACATTTGCTTAATAGTCTAATGACAAGAGTCTATATTTGACTATAAGGGTGGTATTTACCTAAGAAAAGATCAAAAGTGCTGTGTCATTGACCATATGTCCCAATTTCGTGGATTTCAATTTTATTAAATATCTTGCGAAATTTTGGAAGTCTACATTAGAATTGGTTTGCTTGCTTTTCTTCTTTTTTTTGCATGCTTTGCTGTTTTTATGGGAGTGTGAAATTGATAGTGATTTTTTGAGAGTTCATTTCCTGCTCTTGAAATTTTCTTTCTGACATGCAGTTCAGCATGAAGTAGCTGTTCAGAAGATGGCATGAATGATTGGAAACAAAAAGATAGTGATGTGCATATTTTTGGTGATGTTATTAGATACATACGCAATCAGTAAAACAAAGATACTGGGAACTTGAAAAGGAAAATTTGTCTAAAAGTTTAGTGAAATCATAATAAAATACCTTTCTACTTGAGTTTAGAAATAAGGAATTTGCATCTGCTTTTAAGTCCTAAACTGAAAAGGCTCAACCAATGGTAACAAATATTTGTGCATTTTTCAATTAAATGTAGTTAACCTTACTGAATTGTTACGTTTTGCTTCAGTAGAAGATATTATTTGAATTGCCAATTACTAGAGAAATGTTTTTCACATTGATAAAAATTTTAAATTGGCCGATATTAAAGTATTTAAGAGAAGAAACGATGATAGAGTGGAATCTAACTGGCTGAAGTTTTGAGATGTTTTTCTGCTTATCCACAGAACTTATCTAAACCTTCCACATATATAAGAATCTGCTCTTTTTGAACATTGTCTACTAAAAGACTTGAATCTCAAAACTTAGTAACACATTTCTAAGATTTAGCGATCACAAACTGCTTATAAAGTGGAAGGAGGTGTAACCTAAGGGAACATGGATGTAAGTTCTGTCATTTAACTGGCTGTGGAGTGTGCAAATTATTTAACTTTCCTGACTTTTATTTTATAAATAGAAATGCTGGTATCCATATTCAATACTGTGGTGGGGATTAAATGACAGGACATGAAGCTTAGCAGGTATTTGGTATTTTTTCTTCCATGTTGGTAGGAAATGTTTATGATAACACAGTGATAGAGCTGGAAGCGCCCTTAGCGAGCTCATCCCACCTTCTCATTTTGTAGGGGAGGAAAAGTCAGCTCTGTCACAGTGATCGGTGAGTGAATTTGAAGTAAAAAACATGGTTCATGTATATAACCTTTACTCTTTCTGAGCTTTGTCTCCCATTTCCTACTTTAAAAATCTCTTTTCTAAGGAAAAAACTCAACATCATTTCCAATTTCCTACTGTTGCTTCCCATAATGCAAAAGCTAGATAACAGAAAAACTACATTTTCCATCACCATTGTGATGAGGGATTTGGGCTGTGCTGTACATTAGGCCAATCAGATGCGCTTGTTTCAGACCTGAAGTCAAATTGTGCAAGTGTTGGTGTGTTAAGCTTTTGTCTTGTGCTGGGGTGGGTCTAGTCCAGTGGTTCTCAAATTTTAGCATGCATTAGGATCATCTGAAAGGTTTACTTAAGCACAGGCTACTGTATTAGATCCCACCCCCAAAGTTTCTGATTCAGTTGATCTGGGGCAGGTCTGAAAAGTTTATCTTTCTAATAAGTTTCAGGTGCATATATCCTTTTTGATGCTTTGACAGCATGAGTTCTGGAAATTGGAGAAGCATTCTGTCTTGTATCCATCTAAGAGAAATGTTTACAAGAGGATCTTTCCCATTCAGAATTTATATTAAAATTTTGATATGAATACTTTTAAATTAATTTCCTGGAGTCTCCAAGTATAATTACTTGCCTATATCATAATCTTCAACTCTGCTGTTAAAATAGACTACGAAATTACAAAGTATTGAGAAATTATTCAAGGAAAGGCAAATAATTCAAAGCATTAATTAGAAATAAATACAGCATTAAACTTTTGTTTGGTGTTAGAAACTTGTTTAGGTGGTTTGGATTGAAGGAGGGGGACAATAACGGGGAGAATATGGTGAGCATTGAGAGACATAATTTTAATGGCAAACCATGAAAATGTGCATTGGTCTCCATACGGTTTAACTATTATAATTTTTTTTCTATTTTAATTGCTGATCTTTTTCTTTAACTGATAGGTGGGGTGGCTGGGGAAAATCTTTGCCATTTTTATGTTACCCTTTTACATCTGTTGTTTACAATATTTTTATTGTTTTGGGAAATTTTATTCCAAACTTAGTTTATGCATAGGTTTAACCTAAAAATGAGTTTTAATTATTTGGGAAATAATAAAATACAAGTAGTTGTCATTTTTTTGATCAAATTACATTGCCTTAAAGTTGTTTCTGAATTTTATTGATTTTGTAGCACAGCCTTTCAATGTTCCTCTAATATTATTCTACAGAGTCTGAATTTCTTTTTTGATATTTCAAACCTAGTGGTCATTTTGGCAAAGTGGCCCATCCCTTCATTAAAAAACTTGATGGTGTTTTTTGTTTTAAATAATGTACAGTAATCCCTCTCTGTATCTCAGTTCACTTATCATGGCCTCACTGTATTGTGGGATTTTAAAAAATATTATATTTAATTATTTATCATGGATTTTGCTCTGTATCACAGGATTTTGCAATACTGTATACGTATGTTGTTAAAGTTATGTAGGTTTAAAAGTGTAGAATATGTTTAAGAACATAAGTAGTGTTTGTAAAAGTGTGGAAAAGGTTAAAAGGGGCTGGAAACGGTTTCTAAGTGTGTGGGAAGGGTTTATAAAGCCTTAAAATATATATAAATACTAAAATAAGTGTAAAGTTCCTACTTCGAGGATTTTCACCTATCGTGGGGGAGTCGAGAACATAATACCCGGGGTATGTGAGGGAATACTGTATATAGCCCTGACAGGTGTGGCTCATTGGTTGGGTATTGTCCTACAAAGTGAAAGGTCACTGGTTCAATTCCGGGACACATGCCTAGGTTGTGGGTTTGGTCGCTGCTGGCCGGGACAGGTGCAAGGGGCAACTGATTAATGTTTCTCTCTCAGATCGATGTTCTCCCTTTTTTTTCCCTTCCCTTGCCCTCTAAAAAAAAAATAAATAGAAAACAATTTTAAAATTGTGTATATAGCTTATTGGGTTGAAGTACATTGCAGAAATTACAGGTCGACTGATTTTTACTTTTTTCTCTTTAGGAATCACCCAGCCTGCTTTTGCTACTAATGAACAGAAAACTGATTTAAACTAAGTGCCAACAAGGGATTGTTCTTGATTTTTGTACCTTGTAGCATTCTTCAAATTCTTGTCATATCTTTTCTTACAGTAAAACTGCATTTAAGTTAGAAAAATGAAGCAGTTGAAAAGGAAAAGGAAAAGCAATTTTAGTGTTCAAGAAACTCAGACTCTTTTGAAGGAAATTACAAAAAGAAAAGAAGTCATTTTTTCCAAGCAGCTCAATACAACAATTAATGTGATGAAGCGAATGGCTTGGGAGGAGATCGCACAGTGTGTGAATGCTGTGGGAGAAGGAGAGCAGAGGACAGGGACAGAAGTGAAAAGGAGGTACCTTGACTGGCGAGCGCTTATGAAGAGAAAGAGGATGAAGGCAAACATTAAGCTGGTTGGTTCTGGGTTTCCCCTTCCCTCATCCGATTTAGATGATTCTCTGACTGAAGAGATAGATGAAAAGATTGGATTCCGAAATGATACAAATTTTGATTGGCAAAATGTGGCAGATTTTAGGGATGCAGGTGGATCCTTAACCGAGGTCAAAGTGGAAGAGGAAGAAAGAGATCCCCAGAGTCCTGAGGTGAGTATTAGGCTATGAGCCCTTTTATTCATTTAATTTCTTCAGTTCTGATGTGTGACTTAATTAATAGTGTAGGAGCAGTTAAGAAGTTCCCAGATTTTCAAGCTAACTTAAAATTAGCATATAAAGCCATTCCATTTTTTCTTTACGTCATTAATCTCTTCACTTAGATATACCTCTCCTGATTATATGTTAGTGACATCAGCTAATTCATTATAAATATTCAAAATTCAAAGTAAATGGTTTTGTAACCTCAATATCAAAAGATTTTAAGAAATATTTAGACAAATTAACAACCATGAAATAGAAATAATACTGAAAACTTCTTTTCTCTTTCTTTTTTTAGTTTGAAATTGAGGAGGAAGAAGAAATACTGTCATCAGTCATACCAGATTCCAGGAGGGAAAATGAACTTCCTGATTTCCCGCACATTGATGAATTTTTTACTCTAAACTCAGCACCATCAAGGTCTGGATATGATGAGCCCCATTTGCTTGTAAACATAGAGAAACAGAAACTAGAGTTGGAAAAACGACGGCTGGATATTGAGGCTGAGAGACTGCAGGTAGAAAAGGAACGGCTGCAGATTGAGAAGGAGAGGCTGCGGCATTTAGACATGGAGCACGAACGGCTTCAGCTTGAGAAGGAGCTGCTGCAGATTGAGAGAGAGAAGTTGAGGCTACAGATAGTCAACACAGAGAAACCGTCTTTGGAAAATGAACTTGGTCAAGGGGAAAAGTCCATACTTCAGCCACAGGACGTAGAAACAGAGAAGTTAAAACTTGAGAGAGAACGTTTGCAACTGGAAAAAGATAGGCTACAGTTTTTGAAATTTGAATTGGAGAAGCTGCAGATTGAAAAGGAACGCTTACAAGTAGAGAAAGAGAGACTTCGAATGCAGAAGGAAGGACATTTGCAGTGATTTCAATAGGTCTCCATTAGCAAATGTTTGTAAACCAGAGGTTTTTCTCTGTAACAGATAATATGAAAATGGTCGCAGGATTAGCTGTCCCCCATCCTCACCCCCCATTTAATGTTGATGTTTTCAGTAGGAAAAGATAGTTATATGTGGGTAATTATATACTTAAGTAGTACATTATATAAAAATTATGTGCCCTAGCATAAACAGTATAGCAGGAACTATTGTGCTGTACTCCTTATATTAGTAAGATTACATAAGCGTGTATAATCTGTGTACTCAGAATTTACAATTATGTCTGAGAAATTCTAGCTCAGTGGTTCTTAACTGGAGGGTGATTTTTACCCCCAGAAGACATTTGGCAATATTTGGAGACATGTTGGGTTTCAACACTGGGAGGTGGGGTGGGTTGCTGCTGGCATGTGGAGGGTAGAGGCCAGGGGTGCCTGCAGCTGGCAGCGAACAGGACAACCACACAAAAAATCATCTAACCGAGAATGTCAGTATTACTGAGGGTGAGAAGTCCTATCCCAGCCTGACTGTACCTCTATAGCTTTGTTTTGTAGTTTCAGAATGTTAAAACCTCAGATATTTATGTGGCCAAAAGACTTTATGAAACATTACAGTGTAGTAAATAGAATTTGGGAAGTGATGAAGATTATAGGTTACAGGGAACATCAGAGATTGTCCAAAGTAAGTCATTTTGAAAAGCAGTTGATTCATCCAACTATTGAGGCTTTAGAAGCAATGCATACTTTTAAAGCTTTGGTCCCCTTCTTGGAATCCATTTTCATAGTTTAGATGTAAAACTTGTCATTTCAACCATGTACCGAAAGCTTCAGGTAAATGAATGGATTGAAGCTAGTGTAAATCAAAAATGGTACCAGTAGTCCATGAGCTTGAACTCAGTGAGTAGTTATTTGATTATTAAGATAAATAATAGTAGCTTTTTGGGAGTAGGTGTGGGGATGGGGGGAGAATGTCCTCTGAATCATGATGATGATGATGAAATAATGTTAGTAGCTGTGTGTTAGGAATTAGGGAAGCATTTATTGCACACTATCTGATCCAATCTGTAGAACAATTCTTGAGAGTATAGTATCTAATATTCCTTTATTTGAGGCTCAGAGAAGTCGCACAGTGAAAGAAGTCTCACATATTCTGTATTTTGTCTTTGCCCCTTTCTGAGGAACAGAGTTTTTATCTTTGGTATTTATTCTGAGACCAAGGACTTGCTTAAGCTGGTGATTTGCCTTCAGTCCCCTGAAGGTGCTTTTTCCACAATACAGGTGATTCTAATGCACACTGAAATTGAGGATCACTGCACGAGATCACTTTGTATTTTCTGATTTCCAGGGCTGATATGTATGTAGCTTTAATACATCTCTTCTGTTGACAGATAACTACCTTGATTCTGCATTTGTTCTTTGTTAATTTAAGAATGTCTTGAAATCATATGATACTGGAGTATGGGTATACGAGGAAAAAATATACTTCTGTTTAGTTACCTTGACTTTGAAATAGTGTTATTTTTCTATAACTGAAATAAATGCTTCTACCCTAGAAATAAAATTTGCCTATACTAACTCTGAAAGTTTATTTCAAGTGATGCTGTGTGCTATGAGGATTGAGGTTATCAAGCCTGGAAGGATCCTTATGAAGAATGAGGATGGGGGACCTAACATTTGTGTTAGGCATTATGGTGTGTTCTTTTCATACATTATTTTAATTGCTCCTCAGAACAACCCCTGAGCTAAGTCATATTATGCCTACTTTTATAAGAAAGGAAACAGTGCCTTGTTAATCAACTAAATACCTGAAAAATGACATAAATCCTGACCCAAGATTTTAGTGTAAGAGCTCTAAGGAGAAGTTGTAGCAAAAGCCTGTAGGTGTAGTTACATGTGTAGCTTTGTCACTTACTACCTGTGAAGGACATTTAACTTGCCCTGTGATTTGATTTCCTTGTCTATAAAATGGGCTTAATGATACCTGACCTACCTATGCATCATAGTTTTTTTGCCTTCATTCTACCCAAGTTGTTGATCATGTCCTGTCTCCTTTTGATGCTTCAGCTAAACCTTCCCCAACCTCATGTAGTCTTTAGAATGGTGACATTTGCAAGGTGTATTTCAGCAGCCTGCTGTCTCAGTTCCTCTAACTATTTCTCCCTGTATGACTTTCCAGAATAGATTTCCCCAAAATACTGCTTTTATTATGTCGTGAGAATAAATGGCATGAAGTGGAAGAGGAGCAGAGCATTGGAAAGATCACAGGTCCAGTCTCAGCTCCACTTTGTCAGCTGGGTGATGTGGGGCAGGAGGTGTCTGAGCCTCGTTGTTCTTGTCTCTTACATTGAATAAATATGCCCTGCTTGACTCTCATCATGTATGGAATAATATGAAAATGCAGCTTAAAACTAGAAAGCAGTTTAAAGATACTACAAATGTGTCCTACTTGAAATTAGTTTCCCATTTCCTTTGTATTGAGTGTAAAGTTATGCTTTAAGATTTTCTTTTACCAACATAATTTTTTGAAGCTGCTCTCCAAATACTCCACTCTTTTTTTCTTCCCCTCTTCTTTGATTATGTTGCTTTCATTGTTGACCTTTCCATTTTCTATCCTAGTGCGACAATCAGCAGAGCAAAGCTTTTTCAGATCTAGGGACTTGATCATTTTACCATAATTTTAAAATATTAAAATTAATTCAGAATAAAATTGGAATATTTTATCATATAAAACTGGTATGATTGTGTCTTCCAAAGTCTCCTTGGGGAACTTTTGAATAAAAATGTTAAAGTCACCATCAGCTTGCTCAGCTTATGACATTCCCCACTTGTCTGAGCACTGCTCCTAAACCATGGGAGTGGGCCCTGGCAGCCATGTGTACATTGTGTGACTGTGCCTTTGTATGTACTCTCCACTTGCTGCAGAGTGAACTTGGCATGGCCTTGCATTCCCTGAGGTAACTACCATTTGGAGGATTCTCTTTCCCGTAAAAGGTGATCTGCATCCTGACCTAGGTCTAATATTTCTCTCGATGATTCTACACATAAAAAGAGCAATGAGAATTTTTAGTTCATATATATTCAGTATGTACTCATGCCCTCCTATGAGACTCAGGATCAGTTGTTGGATTTAGTTTCTCTTTGCTTTCTATGCTATTTCCAGATCATTGCTCCTTCATTCCTTTATGAGGAAGAACCAACCAGACAAACAAAAAAAAAACTTGCACCTTTGAGGTGGACACCCAAAATCACCGTATTCTTTTCATTATTCTCGGTCACACTCATTCATTGCCTTATCTCTCTACCATTGGTCATCCTAGGAAGTTCCCAGGTAATTTTAGTGTCCAGGTGAAAAATCCCTGAAAACTTTGGCCGCTTAGTGGAGGGGACTGCTCCTTGTGGTTTTTGGAATTGCAGCCCAAGCTGTGAGCCAGGCGCCCCCCGGGAGGCCTCTAAGTCTCAATGGAAAACCGGAAGGTTAAGAGGCAGACAGGACCAAAGGCCATTCAGAGGGTTTCCATGGGAATTGGCTTTAAAGAATGCATATTATGCTTTAGAGCTTGCTCTGCTTTTCTTATCTCTTAGTTAACTATAAACAGTCTGTAGCAAAGAATGTATGAAGCCTTGTACCTAATGCCAGTGTGGCGTCAAGGTGTTTAATAGACCCTGACACAGACTGGTCACTGTGTTCTCTATATTGATATCTGTAATTAGTAACTGTCAACTAATCCAAGTGACTGAAAGCTATTTGATGATTTTTGAATTTTGACCTTGTATCTCCCATACATACCTTTCTCAATAAAAAGCACGGGGAACGGGAATTCTGTGCTCTTCTCCACTAGAGGGATTAGCCACCTCTCATCCCTCCAGACAAATACAATGTCCTGTATAAATTTGTTCTGCCATGGTCCTGAAACCTCTGCGGGACAGGGAGTTTCTGACTGAGCCGGGCATTGGAAGTGGACAGCCTTGACTTAGTTCTGTGTCTTTCTCACCATTTCCACCTCTTCCACTTCATCTTATTCACTTGTTCTGTCTTAGTATTCTGGGTCAAGCCACCTCTCCCTTATAACATCTAATTCAAACACTAACTCAATGACTACAATCCCCAAGCCTCCCAGCTTGCTGCTAGTGTTTATCATCCTCAGGACTTGAAGTCCAACTCCTGTTTCAATTTCTCCTCTCATGAATGCTTTTTCCAGCTCAGATTCTCTGACCACCATTTCACTCACATACCCAGGCAGATTGGTGATACTCTAAATTCACAACCCCTTTTGGACTCTCAACATTATCTGCTAATCTTACTCTGGTTCTTTAGTGTACCCTCCTCCACTCTCCAAAACCATGTGCTGTGAGTTAAACTGTGTCTCCTGAAAAGATACGTTGAAATTCTAACGTCAGGTACTTGTGAATGTAATGTTATTTGGCAATAGTATTTATAGATGTAATCAAGTTAAGGTTGTATTGGATCAGGGTGGAGCCTGAATCCATGACTGATATCTGTATGAGAGCGAGAGATTTGGATGTGGGAATACACACAGGAGGACTGTGAAGCTAGATTCAGAGATTGGAATGATGCAACTATAAGCCTAGGGATGCCCTTTCTAATAACAACCAGAAGGTAGGAGAACGGCATGGAAGAGATTCTTCAGCCTCCTGAAGTAATTTAACAAAAAACTAACCATCACACCTATTGAATCAGAAAATGGGATGGGATTCAATAATACATATTTTAAGTTGGTTCTTAGGTGATCCTCATGCACACTAAGGTTTGGAAACTATAGCTCTATACTTTTTCCTAGGTGCTCAGGCATTCCACTGGCTTCAATTACTATTTATATATGACAAAGTCAAATATCTAACCCAGGTTTCTACTCTGTCCTTATCAAATGTTTCACAGATACCAAAACTCAATGCATCCAACCATGAACTTATTAAAAACATCCTTCTCTCAGGTCTTAAAACTAGAAGCTTGACATTCATCTTTGACTCACCCTTGTTTTTCAGACAGAAATCTAATCAATCATGGTTGTCTTGCGGATTTTACCTCTAAATAATTTTTTATTCTGTACACTTTTATTTCCATTGTCAACATCGTACCCCAAAGTCAACATTGTTTCACTTGAACTAATGCACTACTTCTTCCAATACTTCATTCTCAGCGAAAGAGATGTTTTGTATTAATGCAAATTTAGGTGTTACTTATAATGGGTGATGCAGCTGTTTTACCTGTGTTTTGTATCATTTAGGATGCCTTTGACCGCAAGTAAAAATTGAGGTCAAAGGCATCCTAAATGATAAGTAAATTACCTTACTGTTTGATATCTTAAAATGGCTCAAACAATAAGGTATCTTAAATGGCTCAAACAGTAAGGTTATTTATGATTCTACCAAAAGTCCAAGGTTAGATGTTTCCAGAGCTGTTTAGTTTGGCAGCTCATCATGAAGGTATGGCTTCTGTCTGTCTTCTGGATAACAACTGTAGTCTTGTTGTAGGGTGTAGTGGTCCTTAAAGCCCCATAAGAGTGCAAAACTTGGACTGCATGACTGTTACAGCAGCACCATGTGCTGGAAAGATGACCATGGAGATGTGGGCAGGGACCAGAGGTGCCACAAATTAGATGACTTCTCTGTGTGCATACTGAAATCGCTAAGAATGGTGACAAAAATATGAATAAAGAGAATGGTAGAAAGTCAGGGACTAAAATAATACTTGAATACATGAGAAGCAGCCAGGAAGATGGTTGTTGATTGCAATAGATGGAGGTAAAGATGGTATAATTTTAAGGTATGCGCACCAATGAAGGCTGAATTTCTAGGAAGAAAAGGAATAATGATCTGGTGGCAACAATAAGGAGAAAGAGGGCATGGATCCCACTTTTGGACTCAATCAGAGAGCAAAAAGAGCCATCATTTGAGAGCACTTAAGGGGCAGCTATGTCCTTAGGAGGCATCCTATTTTTCAACTGACAATTAAGTGACAGAATCATGGCCACAGAAGAAACTGGGAAGCAGACTCTCCCCAGATAAAAATCAAGGGTTTGGGTCCAATTATTCTGAAAGAAAAATAGATATTGTTGGGTGATAACAGTTTTTGTGGCAAGTACCACCTCCCCCACTGTTACAGTTTTGTTAGAGGGGTTTAGGAAGTTGTCGTGTGGTTGCTCTTAACATCTGGCATTATAATTGTACTTTTAGAGCAACGACTTCTAATAAATGTTCATGAATGGATTACAAGTGTACCTCAGCTCTAGGTGTGATAATGAGGGGACTCAATGCAGGAGTTGTGTCCTTAGGGACATCTCTGATGGCAAGGCCCATAGTTATCGTTGATTCACCTGGTACCTACTGCTCTGCCAATAAGTATAGAAGAGGCCAATGAGGCCCACCCTCTGGCTATCTATTTTAGTAGCTAACTAATGAGTGTAACACTGCCCATAGTGGACAAGAGACTCCTGAAGCTGCTGAGGGGATTCCCAAGGTCACTGTACTTCACCCAAGGTCTTGGGTGTCTATAGCTGGGATGAAGTGGAAAGAAAGAGGCTCTACAAAGCAGAGCTCTTAGCTTCAGCAGTAAAGAACTTCTGTGCTTGTGAACATCAGTCAGGTTCTTCCATCCCTCTGGGGCACACATGCTCTTCAATGGCATCCAAGCCAGCTTCAGAGTGGCTGCTCCAGCAGACCATGCACATTCTTCAAAATAGTGCATCATTATTCTAAAATACTTGGTATGAAAAAGTTTGATTGTATTCACATCCACTCATATTTTAGCGAGAACTTTTAATATTACACTTGTGAACAGAAAAGAAAGATTTGTTATAGCCTTTAAATATAATTTTAGTTGCAAAATTTTGAATATAATTTTAGTTATAAAATTTTGAATGGTTGTAAAAAATGGTTTAAACTTAAAAAAAAAAAAATCACCAGTGTGTGCAAATAACATTTCTGGTTGATGTCATCTATCACGAAGTTAGATTATCTCTCCTTTGTTGGGAATAGTGGGAGACGTTTAAACAAACTGACTAATGAAAAGCTATCTTCCAGTTTGTGTGGTGATCAAATGTTAGCACTTTTGATGTCAGGCAAAATGTGAAAGATGGCTTTAGTAAAATTACTGCTTCAGTGTAAACAAAATGATAATATCTGTCTTCTCTACTTGTTAGAATATACATTAATAAATTGTGGGTTTCCTGTTTGCTTGTTTTTGCTAGACATCCCCACATAAATGGAGTTACTGCCTGATAAATCTACATTATCCTGTCCTGAAAAAAAGGGAAATCTGAAATAGTTTACTATTGTGATATAAGTACTGTACCAGCAATGTGAAACATTTTGATTAATAGGCATTTTGGGGATATGCCCAACATCCATGTCCCCTTTTTGGATATTTCTCTGACTTTTAAAAAGTCTCCAATTTCTGTACCTCTTTTTAAGAGTTCGTTTTATTAGGTCAGACCCACGCAGAATACTCTTCCTTTTGATGAACTCAACCAATTAGGGGACTTTGTAACCTCTGGAAAAAAACTCTACTTTGTCATATAATGGATCATAATCAAGAATGTGATATGCTCTCCTATCTGCAAGTCTTCCCCATTCTCAAGGAAAAGAGATTTTACAAGGATTTGCATCATCAGGAGTCATCTTAGAATCCTGCCTAATGCATTTATTTAAAGACCTTTTCTTAGTTCCAACATCTGGATCTCTGAGCATGGTTCTGTTTATTACTTAATTTTTTGACAGTGGGTTTTTTTTTCCTTCCTTTTTTGTGTGTGCCCTGTAATTTTTGATTAAATACTGAACATTGTAAAAGAACAGTAGAGACTCATGTAAGTAGTATTTACATTTGTAAGTGGACTCTCTCTTTCTATCTCTCTGGTCAATACTTTATTTTTTGGGGAGGTGGGGGCTGTTGAGTGGAGCAGATGTGTGTGAGGTGAACAGCACCTACTGGATCATCCTGCCTCTACTTCCCAGACCCTTCTCTTCTACAAATCACAAGTCTTAGGCTGCTGCAAAAGGAGAAAAATGCTATTTTTTGTCTCCATGGCACAAAGAACTGTTGCTTCTGGAGAAGGAATTGAAGCAAAAATACACCCCTACAGGAGAGACAGGAAAGTGTCAAGGGTCCAAGATCCTACACAATACCATGCAGACATCTACTACTGTTGTCAAGAGGCAGGTATTTTCCACCCAAGATGGACTACAGTTTTGCTTCTAGGAGATAGAAGGTAGGAATACCGAGAAATTCTCATCTTAAATTTCAAAGTGAAAACTGCTCTAGATACACAGAACAGAAAATTCTAGTTTACTCTTATTACAAGCCCAGTGCTGATTAACATGTAACAGTTGTCTACTACTCAGGGGAGGAACAAAAGCATACAGAGAGGTCTCTGCTGTGGCAGAGAGGTGAAGAAATTGCTGAATGCTTATGGGAGAAACAGAGAAACTGAGAACAATCTTTTTGCCCCTTAGTGTATATATTAAATGGAGGGTAACAGCAGCCCATTGCTAGAGGATTTTGGAGCCTATGATACACTGAAGGTAATGACAGCAACAATGAAATCCTAATCCTGCTCCACAAAATGAGTCTCCCGCCCTGCCCTGAGTCTTTCTCCTGAGCACTCAGTGAAGGATCATGAGAAAGCTTTCAAGTGAGTTAAAATTATCTTGGTTCAGGGTCCTTAGCTATTTAAAAGTTACATACTAACCAACACTTGCCCTTTAAGAATTTGTTAATATTTTACTGAACTCTTCTTATCCACTTGTGTTGTTTCCAGAATAGCATCACCTCCTGTTTGTTGCACCAAGTATGAAACTGTTTGTGTACCCTTTCTCTACTTAGAAAGGGACTTGTCCTTTGGAACTTAGTTTACTTGGCAACCATGAGCATTTCTCTTCTAGCTCAAGAGAAGTTATAATTTTGTAGATTATTTGGCTTTTTTCTTTAATAGGGTGAAAGTGACTTTTTTGCAGCTTTTTATTTCCTAGGCAGAAGCAGAAAACCATGGCTACAAAGAACAGCAAGCACTGCTTTGTTTATTGAACTCCTGTCACCAGCTTTTGTGATGGACAATTGATAGGCACTCATCTCAACTTCACAGCAACATCAAATGCTGGGCATTTTTGTTCCCATTTTACATATGAAATGATAGGCTTTTTCTAGAGGCAAGACAGTAAGTGCCAGAACAGGAATTTACACTTAGCTTTTTCTGATCATAAAGATCTTTCACTACTTCTTGTTGCCTATAAAACTAAGGCGTCTAGAAAGACAAAACAGAGAAATTTATAGAAATAATCATTTAACAGTGGTATCTATTATATAGATAAGCACAGGACATAGGAAAATTAAAAAGAGGGATTTCCAAATTGAGAACCAGGAATGTCTATCCAAGAAAATGATTTCTAGATTGCTACTTGTTGGATGAATAGGAATTAGGCATAAAGGAATAGAAGATATATACCACATTTTTGCCCCCTCAAGTTGTTTTTGAATATATTTCTATATTTATTTTATTTTATTTTTAAGTATATTTTATTGATTATGTTGTTACAGTAGTTCCAATTTTTTCCCCTTTTCTTCCCTCCACCTAGTACCCCCCTTCCCTCCAGTAGTCCCACCCCCCTTTGTTCATGTCCATGGGTCGTACATATAAGTTCTTTGGCTTCACCCTTTCCTATATTATTCTTAACTTCCTCCTGTCTATTTTGTACTAATCAATTATGCTTCTTAATCCCTGCACCATATCCGCATTTCTCCCCCTTCCCCCTTTCAGCTGATAACCCTTCAAATGATCCCCATATCTATGATTCTGTTCCTATTCTGGTTTGCTTAGTTGGATTTTGTTTTTATTTTTTAGATTCAGTTGTTGATACTTGTGAGTTTGTTGTCATTTTAGTGTTCATAGTTTTGATCTTCTTTTTCTTAAATAAGTCCCTTTGACATTTCATATAATAACGGCTCGGTGATGATGAACTCCTTTAGCTTTACCTCATCTGGGAAGCACTTCATCTGCCCTTCCATTCTAAATGATAGCCTTGCTGGATAGAGTAATCCTGGTTGCCAGTTGTCTTTCATCACATTGAATACTGCTTGTCAGTCCCTTCCTGTCTGCAAAGTGTCTTTTGAGAAATCAGCTGATAGTCCTATAGGCAACCCTTTGTAGGCAACTCTCCATCTCTCTCTTGCTGGCCCCAGGACTCCCCATCTTTATCTTTCACCTTTGGCATCTCAATCATGATGCGACCTGGTGTGGTCCCCTCTACGTCCAGCTTGCATGGGACCCTCTGTGCTTCCCAGACCTGTATGTCCATCTCTTTTGCAAAATTTGGGAAGTTTTCCTCATTTTTTTCAATTCTTCCTTCCTCATTCTGCACTGGTTGACTGTTTTTTTCTTTCTTATGTTCCAAATCATTGATTTGAACCCTGGTTTCCTTCCCCTTCACCATTGTTTTTGTGTGGATTTTCCTTCATTTCACTTAGCATAGCCTTCAATTCTTCCCTTATGCGTCTGCCATACTCAAGCATATCTTTCAAGCCGGTGAGCATCTTTATCATTATTGTTTTGAATTCTGCGTCTGTTAGGTTGTCTGTCTCCTCATCTGTGAGGTTGGCTATCTCCTCGTCACTTAGTTCTCCCACTGGAACCTTGATCCATTCCCCCTTTGGGCCATACTTCTCTGTCTCCTCATTCTGACAGGCTCCTGCGTTTGTTTGCCTCTGTGTCCCAGGTAGAGCTGTTGCTCCTGTTACATTATAAGGAACGGAGCCTTAGGGATTTGTCAGTATAGGGCAAGCTGTTTCACCACGTTGTGGTGCTGTATGTGGTGGAGGGGTCTGAGAGGGAACAATGTCTCCTGCCCAGCACTCTCCCCCTTTCCAGGCACCTCTCCCACTTCTGCACTGGACTGGTGCCCCTCTAGCTGCTGCCCTGGCTGTTGTTCCCAGAGTGGATGGGTTTGTGGACATTCTAGGACCCTGGGGGCCCTTTAAACAAGCGGACTCTGCTGAGAGACCGGCCGTTTCTTCCTCCACCCCAACCCCCACTGGTCTGCACAGTCAGAAGAAATGAGGCTTGATTTTCCCCGGTGCTGGGACTATGTGCTGCTAGGTCCAGTGAGGAGCTGGGAAAGCTCCCCAGGTGTCCCTCCTAATTTTAAAACATGTGACCACGCTTTCTGCTGGCCTGTCGCTGCTGCCACCGCTGCTGCCACCACACCGTGTCCTCTCCACCCCGGCTCCGTCCCTCTTGCCTGTCTGGATGAGTATTTCTTCTTTATATCTTTGTTTTCTGGACTTCCATGCAGTTTGATTTTCTGGAACTTCTGGTTGTTTCTCATTTTAGTTGTATTCCTTCTTAGTTGTGGAGGGAGAAACAGCATGTCTGTTTACGCCTCCATCTTGGCGGAAGTCTCTATATTTATTTTATGTTCTTCTATTGTGTAAGCCAGTAATTTATTCCCTTCTCTCCCCAGCATCTAGGTCACAGGCCTGTGACTTAGCACCACCAGTTAGATACTCCTTCCTCCCTAATGATTGACTTTGAAAAAGGCCACTCCTGGAGCCCGTTTTCTGAGAACATAATGGAACCTGCTTCAGAAGCATTAGAAACAGAAGCACTGGCAGCAGTGTCTCTTGCTCAGTGTCCTTGCTCTGATATATTTGTTCACTAATAGTTGCACATGGCATGGGAGTGGATCAGTGACATAATTTGTGCATTGTTCTTAGCTGCTTTGCCTTTAGGCCTGATTCTCTGTCTTTCCCAGAGTTTCTGTAAAGTAGTATCGATAAATAAACTTACTTCTTGCTTAACTGAACTAGAGTAGGTTCTGTTGGTTATAGTTAGGAATCCTGTCTGAAAGAGGAGCATTCCAAGTAGAGGTAAAAATTGACAAAATTTAGCAAGGAAAAAACAAGAAGCATTCTAATGCCTGGAGCTGTAAATATTAACTTGATGTTAATGGAGTGGAAAGTAGGTAAGAGAAGATAGTAGAGATGTTCATAGGCCTTATGTAATGGACATTGAATTATATAGTCAGGAAGGTGACAGGATCATATTTTATTTCAGGATAATTACTCTGGCAGTCGTCTAGAAAATGGGCCATGAAGGGCCCTGACCAGCATGGCTCACTTGGTTGACCATCCTCTCGCAAAGCAAAAGGTCACCAGTTTGATTCTTGGTCAGGATACACGCTTGGGTTGTGGCCTGGTCCCAGGTTGGGGTGCGTGTGAGAGGCAACCTATTGATGTTTCTCACCCTCTCTTTCTTTTACCCTTCCTCTCTCTCTAAAATATAAGTAAGTAAATAAGTAAATAAATAAATAAAATCTGCCCCTGGGCTGTGTGGCTCAATGGTTGGAGCATCGTCTGGTAACTGAAAGGTTGTGGGTTTGATTCCTGATCAGGGCACATACATAGATTGCATATTCATCCCCAGTCTAGACACGGGCATGTGTGATCGCCAGTATAGATACACACAACCCCCAGTCCCCATGTGGATCCCCAGTCTAGGTGATACGAAGGTAAACAATCAATTGTTCTCTTGTATCAATGTTTCTCTCTCCCTTTCTCTCTCTCTCTAAAAAAGCAAATGAAAATGTCCTCAGGTGAGGATAAAAAATAAATAAATAAGTAAACAAACTAAAAAAAGAAAAGAAATGGACCAAAAGGGGGTATGTGAACAAGGAGCAATGATACCTATTAGGAGACAATTATAACAACAGTGAGAAGTTATAAATTGTTGAATTAAGTTGGTCATACTATGGATGAAGAGGAGGAGACAGAGTAAGGAGATATTTGGGAGATAAAAGAAATTTAACATGTTGACTAATTGAATGTGAGAATAATGAAGAAAAGGGGTTTATAGAATGATTTTCATGTTTTTGATTTGGGAGATTAGATAAACGGTTGTGCCACTCACTGAGATATGAAATACAAGGAGAGGTAGGGATGTAGAGTGAAAAAGGAGGAGTTTGACATGTGGTATTTGAGAAGTCAAAAAAGATGGCAGGAAATTGAAGTAGGAAATTGAATACATGGGACTAGATTAGAAGTTAGAGATTTCTGAGTTAATAATGTGTAGGTGATTGTAGACATCTTGATAATGGTGATGCTGACTAGGTGAAATATGTCCTTTGAGAAGTGAAAGGGGCACAAGGTACAACCCTGAGTAATATCAACATGTAAGTTTTGTTGGAGGAAAGGAGGAACATGAAATGGACTGGTAAGAAAGAAACAGAGGATTAGGGAAAAGACTAAAGAATGGAAAGATCAATTGGTTTAGTTGCATATTAAGAATATTTAGTTAATATGGCTACAAGATGTTTATTGTGGTCTTAGGAAGGGCTTTTTGGCGAAGTGATAGAACCAAAGAGAGGCGTTAAATAAGGAATTAAAGGCGATTTTTTTTTCAGTGACTAGGGTTAAAAAGAAAGGAGAGAACTGAATCATCATCTGGAGTAAGATGAGAAGGTAAATAATTGTATGGCTTGCTACATATCTATTGGTATGGGTGACTCAATAAGACAGGGACAAAGACCAATGAGAATCAAGGAACTGCATTGATCTTGAAGTTGCTCAAGATGATAATAAAATTTAGGGTGTAAAAAATAAGCCAAATGCCTCACTCCTTGACAACTGTGAGCCAATGAAGCAGAAGCCAGAGACCAAATGGACAAGCAGGCAGTCCATTTTGACAGCATGGTTAGATGACATGCACTTCAAAGAGGAGGGGAGGGTTATTTATGTGTCAAAGGTGTAATTATAAGAATTGCCGTTCCTTTTTTTTCTCTCTTTACATTTCTAGTATACGAAGTGATATAATTAGGAGATAGTGATGTTATCAGGATATTGGATGATGCACTAGGGAGTGGTTGAGGATGTTGGAAATTTCCTTACTTTATATTGATGGCAATAAAGAGAATGGTTGCAAAGTCAGGGAGAGAGGGAAGCAGTGGGACAATAAATGGGAGAAAGGTAAGAAGTGCAGAAAAGTACTGAGAGGAGAGTGTGGAATAAGAGAGAAATTATTGAGATGATTTCAATGTGAAGCTGTGACCAACAATGACATGGATGTAGGCCTAATGAGTTCAATGTTTCAAGTGACACTCAAGTCAAAATGTCAAAAGTTCTTGTGCAGGTCTGAGGCCCAAAGATTCAGAAGATCTGACCTGTTCTAATGGTGTTCTTAGATTAATGATGGTGACAGTCTTTTTTGTGCTTAGAGTTAAAAATAGAACATTTTTTGGAAACGTGGCTCTGAGAAAGTCTTAGGCCAATGGAATTCATCAATTTCCCCATTCTAGAAGTTTGAAACAGCAGCAGTTTTAGGTGACTGAAGCAGGATTAGGTAAACCTCTAGATGGAGGCAGATATGACCTAAATTGTTCCAAATACCTTCTTTGTTAAAAAATGTTAAAAACATTCACATTTATTCAGGAAATTAGCTCAAGGTGCTGGCAGAAGTTTCTATATAGGCATGATCACCAGATCCTTTATTTTTTATTTAATTTTTAAAATTAATTCCACAAATATTATTTAGGACTTACTGTTAACCATTTGGGATACTAACTTCTTTAGAATGTCTTCTTTCATTCATTCTTTTATTCATGTAGTCAATCAGTTCATTCAATCATACACTGAATCATACATTGAATCATTAATTGCCAATGACTACAGACCTATTCAACTTCAGAGATAACTTTCATAAAACAGTTTTCAGCCTCTACTAAATGTTTAGGAATTTTAGAAGTGATGGTCAAATGTAGGAAATCTGAGGTAGCCATAATAACCTGCTAGTTAAACAAGACTCTCTGTGTTTGAGATCACAGGATTACAAAACTCCTATATAACCCCTTCACTCAAGCCATGAATTAGACATTATAATTTAACAGAATATTTATTTAATGATCTCATATATCATTAAATAGTAATCTGTGTTTTATGCTTATTTTGTGTTTGTAACACTTTGCAGTCAGCATAGGTGGCTAAAAATCAGTTATGTATTCTGGATGTCCTTCTAACCTATTATCTTCTTCAGATCTAGAAAAAATCAAAATAGTTTTGGCGGTTTTTTTTTGTTGTTGTTGTTGTGTTTTTTTTTTTTTTTTTTTGCCATGTGGAAGGATGAGTCCCAATCTAGCTTTCTGTATTTCTGTGGGAAGGAGACACATTAGAATTATTTCTGGTTTAGTATCAACCCAAATATGGACTTAGAATTTTCTCCTTGACTCTCTACTTTAATCCAACCATAAATACCAGTCTGTGGCATGTAGGAAAATTTAACTCGGAGGTATGCAGGTCATGGGAAGAGGGATAAATCAAACATTGCACACCTACCAATTAAAAATAATATGCCAAACATCCCTGTTCTCATAAATTCTTTTGACCATGCAGGGGAATCCAATGGCCAAGTTTTCTGCTTTCTTAACCTTATCTTTCCCCTTAACTTTATTTTCCCTCCTTCCTCTGCCCAAAGAAATAAAATCAAAGCAGGTTGTTCTTATTTCCTGAAAGTAACTTAGTTCTCTGTTGTTTTTTGAGATACAATGTCTAAATCTCATTTCTTTCTCTTCATAATTTATCAAAATCTTAAAAAATAATGTTTTTGCAAAAACTATTGGTAATGTTTAGAAAATATATAAACACACCATCTTTGGTTTTACAAATGCTAAGAACTCTAGCCTGCTGGACTATCTGAAATTAAAACCTCTTTATGAGTATGCATGAGAAGGCACACTTTTCATGTAACATTATATTAATAAGGAAAATGAATTTGCACAATTTTTATTAGTCTTTTCAGAAACTCTCCTGGATGTCACTTTCATTTAGTTTTTATTCTTAGTAACACTTCATTGGTGTTACAATTGGGGTATTCTGTTCTCTGGGAAAATTATCTGAACATTTTTTTCACTGATACTGACTTAATATATAAAGTTGTGTTTGTGCACTGACAAATACATATTGAAAACCTATTATGTGCTATGCTTCAGGGAAATGGAAGGAGTTGACAGTCAATAGGTATGGAGACCAAAGAGCAGCCAGAAGCCAAAGCAAGTGCAGGGACAGTGAGGCTGGCACTTTTGATGAGTAGCTATTGAATTGAGTGAGGTTCTTTATATCTTTCAAATGTGATCATTATATACTGGCAACTAGCAGCCTCAAACTTGGCTTTGCCTGCTACATTGAGGAAATTCTGCAGTAGATGCTGACCTTGTTTGTTTAGCAATTGAGGTTTTTACTTTATGGAACTAAATATTTTAACTTAAATATAAATGTTTTAAAATCACATTTATTACTTTTGTAGCATTTCCTCAGATTGGAGTTAAGATAACTATCTCTTTTTACTAAAGTCAAATGTAAATATTTTTTGGCAAAATTGTTCTATAAGAAATATAGAAATTTAAGCATTTAATGCTATACTAATATAGTCATGAAATATAATAAATGGAACTTCTTAACTTTACATCACTAATTCACTGTGACGTAAATGGAAGGTATCTTTAGAGTATGACTAAAAACCAAAGCAATACCCTGTTTGGGGTGATTTAATTATTTAAATACCTCATGACAATCTTTCTAGCTAAATAAATTTATCTAAAGTTAAATACAATTACATAGGATATCTTCTCATTGGATCAGAAAATTCATCAGGTCATCTCTCTCTTTCTTCCTCCCTTCCTCTTTTTCCTTTCTTTCTTTCTTTCTTTCTTTCTTTCTTTCTTTCTTTCTTTCTTTCTTTCTTTCTTTCTTGCCACTCCTTTCAGTGAGGTAGACAAGGTCATGAAATCAGCCAAACTTCAGCCTTCATTTTGACTCATTATATACTTACTACACACTCTAGGGACTATTAATGAGGAAAGGTGTCTTTCTGTTTCCCTTAATCAAATTAGTTCAATCCAATTCATTCATTCATTCAACAAATATTTTATTAAGCACCTACAATATGCCAGGCACTGTGCTGGGTGCTGGGGATACAACTGTGAACAAGATAGACACAGTCCCTGCCCTCAAGGAGCTTACAGTCTAGTAGTTATACAGACAAGTACACAGGCAATTACAACGCAGTATGGTAAGTGCAATGATGGGGAGAAAAATATTAAAAGGGCACCTAACTCAGTCTTGTATGCAGGTGGATAGAAATTTTCTCAGGGCAGGTAGACTTCAATTTGAGTACCGAAGGATGAGTACAAGTTAATCAGGAAAAGAAGAGATAGGAAAGAGTTATACACTCAAGAAATAGTAAATGCAGTGTCCTGCGTGCTGCTTTTGAGGTTCATTTGCAGCAGGGAGAGGTTAGGTAGGGGTGAGAGAAGTCTTGCGAGAGATAGATAAGGACTAAGTCATAGACTTATTTGCTCTGCTCAAGAGCTTGGAATTTTTCCTGAGGGAACTGTGTGTGTATGTGTTAATAGATTTGAACTTTTTTTTACAAATTGCTATTACTGCAGCACAGAGATTGAATGGAGGATGGGAATCTTGGGCACTGAAGCAAGATGATCAGTGCTTTACCTTTTCCAACATTATTGTCCATGATAATATATCCTGTGCTCTCTCCGGGCTATTCAGTAAACAAGCCACTGATGTACACAGCTTTGGGCCACTGCTCATCCATAGGCTCTTAACACCTTCTCCACCTATGAAAACAACCCATCCTTCAAGACCAGACTTCCAAAATAATCCTAACTTGTGCTTTCTGTCAAGTATTGTGATCTCTAAGTATTGTGATGTTTGTCTGTGTTATAGTACTATTTATTATTTCAAATGATTCACAACTTCTTTTGAACCATGTTAACTTAATCCATTCACAATATAAGGTGACTCTTGTAAATAAACATGGTATAATTTTCTTCACAATTTCCAGATGAAAACAAGGACATATTCTTCATGTGTGGTCTACCACAAACTATTATTAGTGCCTTCAAATGATCTTAATGGAATAATGAAAATGGGAGGAGAAGCCCAAAGAGACAGATTATTTTATGTAGCAAAATACAGTCAAGTAAAATTTCAACACAATTACAGGGTATGTTGCTGTTATGAGTTGCTGTTATGACAATGATTAGTTCCCCAATTCAAACACTCCATCTTTGACATTAACCTGCTAACAAGGCAAAGATCTGTAAAAGAGAGTGGTTTAATATGCAAAAACAATAAGGGCTAGCTATATTTTCCAATATGGCCCTCACTTTACAACCCCTCCTTTAGTTGTATAATTTCTCAAATAACTTTTATAATGATAAGAAAAAAAAACTTTAAGATCTGTAGATATTGTAAAAATGTCTGTTATTTTATTCTTTTTGGTGGGTACAAAAACCACAATTTTGTACACAGAACAAGAGTATAAATAATATTGATACCATGAGAGACCCATAGTCTCTTGATTCTACATTGTAGACTGATGATATTTTGTTAATGTCATTTTCGTTTCGTTTTGTTCTGGGTAGTAAGACAAATGCAATCTGTAGACACCGAATCATGTGACAGAATGAAGGTTACAGCAAACAAAATGACCAACACCTTTTATTTATAAAAACGTCTCTAAAGTTTATTACAGTGATGGTATTTATATCAATTATTGCGATGTATTGTTCCCTAAGATGGTTAGAAAAAAGAATCGTGTTGTCCTCTACAGAATTTACGTCAGTTAAAAAGCAAGCATGTTTCAGTATTTTTCTCCAAAGTAAGTGTAAATACGTCCTTTACAATTTTTTCACAGGATTTACATGTTTGTTTATTATTTTCTTATCACAGTTTAGTGATTTGTTTTCTCAGCTGGATGGTCTTCCGTTGATTACATGGGTATTCTGGAGACACAGGTTAGCATGTTCGTTGACTTCTACAACTATTTCACCCCTTGCTATGAAGAACAAGCCTATTCTGAGCAAGAACTTCACAGTTGATGTGCTAACTTACAAGTCTGATTAGTTTTTAAATCCACTCGAGTGAAATTTGTTGCTGTTAATACACTCATCCCAGATCCTCCCACCCACTTCCCGAGAAAACCTAAGTTGTGAGTTTTCCTGATATAAAATCTGAGTTTGTGTTTCCGAGCTGAGTTCATGCACACATTGCTGGGGCTGTTGTCCGACGCATTGGGACGTACTTCCCACTCTCAGCTGAAGGATGGGGTTAGCCAAGACTCGTGCTTGGCGTGTCCCTCAGGACTGCGTTCCCGTCAGTCACCATCACAGTTTAATTAAGGCACTCAATGATTTTTTTGGTTTTTATGGTAGGTCCGATGCAATGACGGCCAATCCGGAACTTTGTCTAATTGCAGTTCCAGTGTGTACAGCCTTTGGGCAGTCGGGCGTCAAGACGCGGCCGTTTTCACCCACACTTCCAGTGATGGATAATCTGGCTTTGTTTCTTATGGCTTCAGAAAAGGTCAGCTGGGTTGCATGGAAGGGAAACAGAAAGAATGTGGAGTGTTACAATATTTCTGGTTTTTCAACAAAATATGACAAACAAACACCAAAATATCAATATTAGACATCTGCATTTTTTTCCACATTCTTTTGGTCATTAGGAAAACGGTATTGTGGGAAAGGAAAGCTCAATTACAGGGAGGAATGAATCAGTCTAGAGTCTGGGGTCCTCCTGTTTAAGAACTCACTTGAAAATCATCATACTAGGTTTTGTTTAGCAAGTCTGGGTAGGGCACATCTTTTAACTTGCTGCACTCTACCCTCTAGTACTTCTAGTCCAATTTAAAAGCTCCTTTGAATCTTTTTGTCTTGCTATAAATGGTCTTTGCAAGGATTATAGTCTTAAAATTGTGATGAGTTGTCTAAGCTATGTATATAGAGTGTTCATGACAGATTTTCCTGTTTTCAGAACACAGATTTATCCACAGACACTTTTCATTCACACGCACTGTACACGTGACCCAGAACAGCACAGTGACGTAAAGTTCATTCTATGCCTAATATGGAAGCCAAGGCTCAGTAAGAAGCTGTATGTGTTTAAAGGGGGTGCACTGAAAGGGGGCACGTTTTAATACCTCATGAGTGGTCGTCACTGGGGAACTTCCCAGATTGAGGTTATGGGGCCAGGTCTCTGAAATCCTCATTAAATTCTTGTTCTCTTGTATTAGGTAGCAGATAATAATATCACACAGTGGAGAGACAGGTGGAATTATGTATATCTACTGTTCACTCATAGCATTTAAATTCTTTCTAGAGCTGACTTTTAATGTTAACTCAAGAGGAAAATAAGGCAAACAAGATATTCCCTAAATTTGTTATGGCTTAGATCATAACTTTCTCATAACTCATAATGTATCTTAATTCCCTATTGTGCATTTAAGTTAACCTAATTCTATAGGAAGTTCCATCCTGTATTTACTCTGACATAAAATTTACATATTTGAATAATTATATATTAAATAGTAAAATTAATAATTAGATTAAAACTATTATAATGAAAAGGTTTAGAGGTCAGTCACCCTGATAACTTTAGAAAGTTTAAGTCAAATTGCTAGTTAATGACATATTTATGATAAAAACCAGGTCATCGTCGGCCTGAGAGACAAAAGTCGCTGGTTCGATTCCCAGTCAGGGCACATGACTAGGTTGCACGTCAGGTCCCCAGTAGGGGGCGCGAGTGAGAGGCAACCACACTGATCTTTCTCTCCCTCTCTTTCTCCTTTCCCCTCTCTCTACAAACAAACAAACATACAAATAAATAAACTTAAGAAAAAGGTTAATAAAACAAAACTGGTTTCTCTTAAAAAAAAAAACAAAAACAAAAAACAACCCAGGTCATTACCATAGTTCTGCTTTAGTAAACAGTCTCAATAATTAATACTTATAATCAGAAGTCAAGATACAATCTTTACAGAAACCCCACGCACCGCTAAATTAACACAAACCAAGACCAAAGTCTCAATTTGTTTCTTCAGCTTCCCTATCAACATTTAATATTAAGTAAAATAGATAATTATTTTTAAAAAGTTAGTAGTTTAATTTTGTTTTACTTAAAATTTTTGAAGAGGGAATGCTAAAATATAAGGAATAAAAGCAGTGTAAATTTTTAAAGGATTTCTTGCAGAAGGCTTTTGCCATAAAATCTATTTTTGTTTCCTTTCTTTCCTTGATTGTCTTTGTGAGGAAGGGAAAAGGTCTAAAGCAGGAAAGATTCCAGGTAGTTTTGAGTACTCTCCTTCTCTATAGATTAATGCAACCGAGTGTATTAGTTAATAAATCTTTGTCAACTCCTTATTTTCTCTTTATATCTCAGCATTCTTACTGCATTGTTATTTCCTATAATTACACCCAATTCTTTTGTAAAAGGTCATTTCTGTTCATCTTGATGTGAATCTATTGAGGCTGCTCAAACTGGGAAACTTTCTTAAAAATTTCTAAATGGTCAAAAAAAATTTCCACATCGTCTGGTTGGAATGCTGTGACTAATGGCCATGACCTTAATTATATGTGTTGTCCTTGAGGGGTGGTCACTTTTACAGTTTAATTTTACCATATATTGAAGGTTTTCGGTTTCGCTTTTGAGATTCTGGAACAATATTATCTAAATTATCAAATATTTGCATAACTATGGCCAATAGAATTTTTGAAAGGTAAAAGTCATTTAATACGAGAGTGTAACAAAAACAACTTACTTTCAAGGCTTCTCTACAAGTGCAGCTCATTTCATTTACCCTGAATTCTATTAAGCCTGTTAAAGTCATATGGATATGAATGCTTTATTTTTATATGAAATTTATTTTCTTAAAAGTTCAACCCAGCTCTAGAGGCCATTCAGGTGAGGAACTGCAATGTCGGGTTCTGATTCCAAGATCATTATTACATGTAAATTGTATGTATATACCCTGGGAATTTACATCTATTTTTGACAACTTCCCAGAACTTTGTAATAAACTGGCATCCATGGATATTTCTTTCTAGAATTTTCTAATATAATATATTTTTCTTCTCTGCTCTGGACCTTGCTGGGGGTTGGAATGCTTTTGGTATGCCAAAGAAAAGTTAGTGTTAATAAATTGGTTAAGAATCTTATACAAGACATCTTATAAAATGCATCTCAAAATGAAGTCTAAATAACTGATTCTGAAAACTTGTCAGTTATTTTTTTTTCAGTTTGAGAAAATCTCTCCTCAATTCTATAAATATTAAGATGCTTATAATGGCCTAGAGACTTTGACATCATCTTAGCTTGCTGCTTTGCTATTAGAAAGCATGCTCAAAACATCCTGACCTGAATGAATTGAAGGTTTTGTTCTTAGTTCTTTTCCACAATATTGAGAAAGAACCACTTTGAGCTTACCTATGTGCAGTTAGTTATACTCAGTCATTGATTTCTAGGTTATGGATAAAAGCAATTAGATATTATTAAGATACAGGTATTTTAATAGCTTTCATATGAATAAATCAATATTAAAATTAAGCACATTTATCTGGCATAACCTCAGATTATGTGCATTTTATTATGAAAGTTATATTAGGTTTTTGACCTTAAGGCACATCAAACACAGAATGTCTCTTGTGGGTTTAAAGGCTCATTTGCCATTTTAATCAGAATGAGCAGCCTATTTAGTTGGCTGTTATATATAATTTTAGAAAATTTGTTTTAGAGACCTGGTTTTAGGAAGAGCAATAACAAAAGCTTTTAGATCTTATTTTATAACCACTTTCAAACACTAGAGGAAAAAAGTAGTGGACATTAAGATTCTTAAAAAATGATCTCTATCTTCTATATCTCACTGAATGCGTACAATATTTTTTATTGTGACACAGTGAGAGCATATAAGTGGGGCTGATTTAGCTTCCTTAAAAGCAATAGAAAAAAATCCATAATAACTCATGACAATTTTTGTGTTTTACTGTGTTCCTCCTAAGGAATATATATATTGCTGACATCCACGATGGAGAAACTGCTCTATTGCCTAAAATGTCCGCTCACCTTAGTGACATTATGAACATAAAAGTTGAATTTCATCTAATAAACGTGAATTGTACTCCATAGCCTGATGATCACTCCTGCCTCAAGGTCTGGCTCAAGGACTACTGTCTGATGAGCAATTTATTGAGCATTGACTATATACTTTGGGGCTTTTACATATATTGTTTCTCAGATAAGGTGTTCTGAGAAAGGAGCTTTAATCATTTGAGTCAGGTTTTATGCTTATTTTGCTAATACTTATTTTAAAAATTTGATTGTTCCAGAGAAGATTAGCCTACAAGGAAACCCAGATCTAATTTCCAATTTCTCTCAAATTTTGGGTAGAATA
This sequence comes from Furipterus horrens, assembly GCF_987537825.1. NCBI lineage: Eukaryota > Metazoa > Chordata > Mammalia > Chiroptera > Furipteridae > Furipterus > Furipterus horrens. Next base: position 162,834,697 of record NW_028327172.1, on the reverse strand, counting down.
TACTCTTTAAATCATTTCACACAGCAATTCTACTGGTTTGTTTTGTCTTTCTGACTCTTTCAATGCAGATATCTATTGGCAACATAAAGTTTTGAACAGTGCAGCCAAAGAAAACCGATCCACTTGGCACTGAAGTTCTCAAAAATATAAAGCTCTAATTAGAAGCAAGCAATACCACCACTGGACAGACAGGTCACAACACTGCATTTACAGGATGCATCACCCACTCACTGTAGTAGGCCCTAAATCCTACCCCTAAATTTTAATACTTTCGGTTCCATATACGTTGTAACCTTCTCTATAGGTTGCTAAATTCTGGGTATTCTGCGAGGAAGTTGGGTTAAAAGTCTGTGCACTCTTTGCCACCTTCATTCTCTTCGCTTCTGCCCTGGACTTGTAACAGAACTCTATCAAAGCCACCAGCATTGCCAAGCCCAATCCGCCAACCAGAATGTAGAAGACGCCTGCTACGTTGCTCAGGCTCAAGGCACTCGTCTTGTCCTGTGGGGAATAAACACACCTCAGTTAACTGTGGAAATGTCACGTTCAGGAGGTAAAAAAATACATGAAATCCAAACAGCTAATTAACATAAATGCTTAATTTAGCCTGAAATTATTTACATGTATAAATCACTGATCATGTATTTAAACATAAAGTTTATAGCTCTCTGAAGTGAAATTATGGTGATTACCAATAAATTGGGTGTAATTACATTCAATAAAATCTATAACATTTTAGCATTATTAACTATGCAATGAAAACCACTATACTTAGCCATAATAAGCACTTCTATATGTACATAGAGTGGCAGAAGTGGGCTTTTTATTGTTAAGTTTGAGAATGACATGTTTAAAACATAATTACATAGAAAGGGGAACTCTTTTGGTTTTCCTGCCATTAAAGCATATGTTTCATATTTGAGATTTCTCTTGAATAAATCTAACTTTACCTATCTCAGTTGAGGAACTAAGATTTTTTTTTTAATGCTAGCAATTTCACATTTTCTTCATGAATACTTTACCAAATATATGCAAATAGTGTGTTAGGATGCACGTTATTGGTTCTTTCAGTCATGTCTGTTTTGGAAATCTTCTGGAAGGTGTCACTTTTACACACTACCTACACTTTAGGAATAATTATATATGCACCACACAGGTGATTTTTTAAAGATAACTTACAAAAATACACAAATTACTATGGTGAACTGAAAAATAAACTATGTATGGACAAATTTATAACTTTTTATTGATTTTAAAATATGATTCCATTTACACTTAAACATGCTTAATTACTTACTATTTTAGACATATTCTCCAGAGCTTTAGTATACATATTCTCTCATAGTAAATTCAGAAATAGTCAAGCATATGTTTGGAGGATCTTAAAATTATAACAAGAACTTTTAAATATATTATGAAAATGCATATTATATAACATTATTTGCAAAGTATTTTGGGGAGACTACATGAAGGTTGCCCTCTGGCCATCACCTTCTCAGCAGTATGTTTTGTGCAAAATGTGACTTAGAAACAATAATTTTATTGGGAGAGGGTTTAATTCCAAAGACGTACTATTTCCACTGTCCACTTAACCATGACATCAACTGATTGTGCCACAAGTTTAGGGTAATTTCATTTTTAAAATAATCACTCAAGTAATAATGCTTCTCAGATTTTACTTAAGGATTTGAGATGACTATGTCAGTATTTGACTGAGCTTGTCTCATTCCACCCTGGTTTAAAGGCAGACAAACATGATTAAAATATAGGGATAAGCCCTAAAAAGAGATCAATTAACATTACTTTGTCTCTTTGTTAAATAATTGAAGCTCTCCTATTAAAGCCAATCACTTGGTTTAGTCTTAGAATTCTCTATCTGCTATCTATCTATCTATCTATCTATCTATCATCTATCTATTTTTATCTTTCTAAAAGAAGATATAGAAAAATAAAAGAAGATTCCAAGAATCCTCAACTATGGCTTTCGGGTACTGTTACTATATTCTATTAATTTGTGTAATTTCTGCAGTATTTAGATTCACTGATAAGTTGTTACTTTTTTTCTTTAGAATTAAAATATAAATGTTTCTAATACTATTTTCAATAGAATCAGGGCTAAAGGTTCCTGCATTGTTCTAAAAAGAACTAACTTATGAACAAAATATCTTAGAACTTGAGGCTATTATTCATGAACTTTGATTTATTTAACTATTTTTATAAAATAGAATTGGAAGGTTCACTCTGTTGATCTGTCAGCACAAAAATATAATAGGGCCTCTTCAAACTAAAGTGCAATGATTGGCAATATAGAGACAAAAGAATGAACTTCTGAGGAAGATGTATTTAGCATTTAAAGTCTTTTTCTGAATGAGTACTGATCAGTTTCCCATTTTTTGTTTTGAGAATACATCTGTTCTTGAAATAATATATTTCATGGTCTTTGCCTCCAAAACAATAAAAACAACTCAAAAGCACTACTTTTAATAGTGGTACGTAAGTTTGAGAATAATATAAGGAATTTTTAAATTTTATATATTTATGTAGTTAATTTAAATTTATTTAAAAGCCTTATATTGGGGAGCAGGTTGCAATTTCCTGAAGACTGTCACTGTGGTTGAAATTTATGACATTGGCTTCGAATTTATTCAGTGTATAGGAAACCATTTAGTTTTACTGAGTCCATGTACTTTTTTTTTTTTTTTTACAATTGCTCCCGTTTACTGCTTTGTGAACACAAGAGGAGGCCCCGAACTGCAGCGACTGACCTTGCTTCCAGAGTCCTTGGGTCCACATTCACCTTTATCGTACCACCATTTGTTTTTCAGCTTGTCTAAGACGCCTGCCTCACTGAGTTTCAAAACGGCAAGGTTTACAGGAGTTCTTCACGTGGAAAATAACATAAATAACATTATATATGTTATTTTATGTTATTCAAGTAAAACTACATTAGAATCGCATGGCAAAGTGACAGAGCAGAGGCCACAGTAGTTGCTATGTCTTGTACCATAGGCCCAGGTTTAGAATCAGACATAAAACTGGGGCCTGCTCCATCGCTTTAGGTAACAGGCACATACTGCTAGGGAGGATTTTTAAATAAAATGTATGCAATTACTGTGAATCCAAAACTATTGGCCTGGGTTGTGTTTATTGAGCATTTATAATTTTCCAACATGAATGCAGGAGCCGTTCAAAATACAGAGCTATTTTCTTCCTCTTTCAAAATCAGTGGAAGTGGCTACAGGTTGACAAACCGACTTAAATAGAAGCTAGCTAGGACTTGTTTCACTTCCCACAGTCATTATGATCAGCTCTAGAGGGATTTTTGTTTACCCTATAAAAGGATGTCTACAGTGTCCATCATCAAATAGATCCATTCACCTCTCTCATCCAGGACTGAATTGAAAGGGGAGGGTGATTCAAATGTTACTAGGTCCACCTCATACATGTTCTTATAAACACAGGTATGTAAATCATTATTTTGAACTATAAGCGCATGCTGATAGTTTCCTTCTGAACTTCAGTATTTAACTTACCTAATATCACCAGAAGCAATTTTTATCCATCTGTACTGACCAAATTAGTCTAAGTATGAAAGGAAGTGACTATTGTATACTTTACTAAGTCTTACCAATAAAAACCTGATAGGTTAAGTGTAAACAAGATTTTTATCAATAAACAAACTCCCTCTACTGTAAAATCCCGTTTTTTCTTTTCTACTATCTTTGAGTCCTTCAATACTACACATTCATAGGGAGTTTCAAGGAGAAAAGGGTCAGTGATCACTCAGTATCAGTGTTCAAGGAAGCTAAGAATTCTTTTTGTTTTCATTCCCATGTTAACCTTTGTGTATAGAAAATAAAGGGTAAGAAGATGGATGGGAAGCAATAACTCCCAGTATCTTTTTTTGTTATTATTTTTGTTTTTGTGTGTATTTTTTTTTCCTTTTATAAACATTCAGAAAGAGACATGCTGCTTTCCCCTCGCCATTTCTAAGGCTGCCACAATCACTCTGTCTGGCTATACGTCCTAAAGCCCATCTGCTAGGAAATGTTGAGTACGTTCAGAGAAACATAACTTGCATTTATTTGGTTACCAGAGGATGAATTCCACAAACCTATCTACTAAACTAGGTCATGTATTTATAATGAGAGTTAACATTTACAGAGCACTTACCACGTGCCAGGCATAGTTAAAAGCATTTTACATGTTTAGTTACTATTACCACCTGTGTTTTACAAATGAGGAGCCAAGGCACAGAGAGATTAATTCATTTACTTAGTTAGGATGTAGCAAAATCAGGAACATTAACAACAGAATACTCAGGAAATGGGTTTTCTGGCTATTTGAGTTTTCTGGTTAACAATTGAATTAAAACCTATTCATTTTGCACTGTTGGTTCTGAAAATGTCTCCAAATTATATTTTTGTTTTTGTTTATCTGATTTCTAAATAGTGACTTTGCCATGTTCTTGGAATATTATTTTGTGGATTAAAATCTAATATGAACCCATTTAGCACTTTCTATTAAAAGCTGAATTTGAGATGGGGAGGGGTGAGGTGGGGTATAGATTATGGTTAATTTACACACTTCACCCCTACCCGTCTTTATGAAGTGACCATTACAAAACCGTTCTTCAGGCTGGTTGGTGAACTGTGAACTCCTTGAAAACATAAGCCACATTTTGTTTATCTTCGTGAAACAGTGTTTTACCAGGGTACCTACTGACAGTAAGTGCTCTGTAAAGGTGCTACTTTCAAATTATTTTGAATCCAGAACAAGCTTTTTCTTTAACTGAGACTATGAGTGTTTATGTTCCCAGGCCAGCTTGCAAAGCCTTTATAAACCTGTGTAAGTACATTATAGTGGCTTATATTATAGGCTTCTTGAATAGGTACAGTGAGAGGAGGAGGACTTAATGCTGAAAAGAGAAAGATTAAAAAAGCAGTTTCTGAGTTTCGTGTAGAAGTGAGGGCAATTTTTCTTAAAGGAAAAACTGAGGATTAGATAAAGACTGCTTTTGGCTTCTCTCTCTTTCTTCAAGTCTTAATTTTCCCAACCCTCTTCATTTTTCCCATGCATCTTTTGTCCCTTCTGCTATTCACTTCAGTAGCCTGGTTTAGAGTAAGATTAGATTGGAGTTTTGAATATAAGATACTTGTTATTAACCAAACTTAGTGGACAACTGGTGGATTGTCAGGCACTGAGCAAGGAATTCATTACTGGGAGATCCCTTCTCTTCTCCAAGGGTTAGCTCAGCTCCCCTTAGTGGTTTTTGTTTATCACAACATTTTCACCTGCTTATGAATTCACATTTTCCATAATAATCCCTTTATTCTGGCATTGGTTCACCTGTCTGTGGTGAAGGCAAGTAGGACACTTATAAGTATAATATATTTTAAACTCGGGAATGGGCTGTACTTTTCAAAGGGCTAAATTAAAAACCGGGTGTTATGTGATCTAATGAAATTCCTGAAGGATGTGTTATTTGGTAATTACATTTAAAAAATTATTTTTAGATGACTATCCACATCCATGCGTGTGACTATTTTGATATACATAGGAGAGTAAAATATAAAACAAACATAAAAAATCAATAATTTTATAGATCATCGGTGAATATAGGCATTTGCCAAAACATTGTATCAGATTAATCAAAGGGGAAAATGATTTTAGACATTGTAATGATACTCTTAAATTGGTTCACTGTCAGTTAGTAAATTTCTGTTATTTTATTCACAAGAATTAGTATGAATTTCTTATGATCATCAAAGGAAGACCCCATTGCAATAATATTAGCAGTATCAAATGAGTTTTCAAACAAATGAGTTAGTACCCCCCAACTCATGCCTTTTCACTTTAATTTATTTAATTTAAGAAGTAGGACCTTTGTTCTGTTTCTTTTGTAAAATTTTGAATTTCAATGGGAAGACTCTGGGCTGAGGGCTGCCTTGCTCAGAACTTCATGCTCTGGGAGTGTCTCTCAGGTGAGTGGTGATGCTAAATATTTTGCACCTTCAGGGTGTGACTGGAAGTGGCCACAGTGACTCTAAATAAATAGTTCAGTTGCTGGTTATACTAAATCATAAGTTTCTTGAGGGAAAGGACAGTGGGTAATTCTCTTTTCCCCTAAAGATACTGGCGCCATGGCCCAGTTAAAGCAGAGCTTTCATAATTTGCTGCTGCATAGAAGGTTGAACATGTCCTCCCTGGTTACAATCCTGTGAATATGAGTCAGTTGTCTCATCATAAGCTAAACCCGTTCATGTGTGGGACAGCCTTACATGGTTTACCCTTAGTTTTCTGCTACTGAGATTCTGCTCTTGAAACTCAGATACCACCAATTCCAGGGTGCTTGTGCTGAGATTTCTGAATGGGCATTTCCCCCCTACAGTATTTAAATGGCTCTTCTGCTTTGGCTTTACACTCAGCAAAGGCTTAAGATCTATCTTTATTCTCTAAGTCAGCACTTTTGCTCCTTATTTTACCTCTTTGGAAGAAAATCAGGCTAAACAGAAGGTGGCAAAGTAAGTCTAAAAAGAAAATCAGTCACCTGAAGAAGGTGCAAAACAAAAATGAAAAAAGCAACAATTGCCTCCTGGTAATTTACTTTGAACTAAATTAGGTCAAGCAGCCATATAAATATCACATTTTATTACAAATTCAGAGTTGGGCATTATTAACATTTAGATGGTGAGCGCCTATTATCTTGGTGATGAATAGTATTGCAATATGCAAGCTACTAGGAATGTTGTTTAGTATGAAAACAAAATTCCTGAGGGAAAAATAACATAATGTAATTTCATTTGGGGGAATATTTTAGGTTAGTTTTTCATAATGTTTTAAAAAATTACTTTCTAAAATTTGAAATAACATTTTAGAATATCATTGTGTAATTCATGTTTGATAAAAATAATGTACCTAATACCTATGAAAACAAGTAGTTTGATTTTTTGAAAATTACAAGGTTAAATTTATATTTATTTCTTTGGACAACAAATACTTACTTTGTGTCCATTATGTAATAATGTGTTAGATGCAAACAGATTAAAATCTAACTGAATTGTCCAACCTTATTTAAATAAATTAAAATGATTTTGGTTGTGTATATTTTCCCACTATGTATACATTTTTACTTCTGCTTGCTTATTTTTTCCTTTGGAAAGAGTCTTTAATGTATACCAAAATAGACTTCATTATCCATGTCTTGCGGGGAAAATTTTATCTGGTAAGCAGTACTATACTTCTTTTCTGTGATGAAAAGAAATAAAATTTGTGAGTAAAGTTACTCTGATGGAATACAATATCTTTTTTTTTTCTGGTGCTATTAAGAGCACATTTTCATACATTTGTAACTTGCATGAAGGAATAGATTATCAGTGTAAATGGGAATAATTTTCTCTATATATACACATACATATATACTTACATATATTTATTTATATTTTTATGAAAACTATCAAAACATTCTAGGCAAGTTAGGGATCCAAATATAAAAAGAATTAATACCCTTTAAGAAAACATATGGTTGGTGCCTCAAATGGAGGTGTGTTGAAGGGAAGCCATCCCACGGGAAGCCATCCCACAGGAAGCCCTAAGACCTTTCTCTGGCCTTTCTCTGCTTTTTTTCTCCAGGAACTCAGATTCTCTCTCAGAATAAGGAGATGGGTGATCAGCTTTGGGTCCACACAGTTCTGTCCTTTCTTTCTGTTTCATCCCTCCCTCTGTGGCCAGAATATTCATTTGGCAAAGTTTATCCTTCCTCTTCCTGTAGTAGGGCTGGTTGTTAGATGAAGACTATAAGTGAGCTGAATTTGAAAGGCTCTTCAGATTGGGCGTGAGGGGGAAGTTTGAGGCATTGAAAGAGGGTTGTTAGCAGCTATCTATCTGACAGGTACTCCCTGAAAACAGCATATTTTTGTGGGCTAGGTCGGCAAGAAAGAGACTTTAGAGTCCAATTAAGAACCTGAAGAGAAGCAGAACTTCTTGTTTGGGGCTATTCTCTATATTTTAAAAGGAAGACAAGACTGTATACTTCTAAATTTTCAATATTATATACCAATTGAAAGTATGTAAGAAAAGAAAATTCAGTCAAAATATTCCCATCTCTGTATTGTTTTAAGTCTATACATAGTGAAGAAGAGTCCTGGGGCATTAGACAGTATATTTTGTTAACTGTATACCTCTTTTTTTTGACATTGTTTAGAA